>NC_057807.1:246706240-247065505 GCF_018294505.1 Triticum aestivum
GTCCGCGCCGCCGCCCGGCCCCGCCTCCGGCCGCTCCAGCCACCTCCTCCTCCGCCCGAGCTCCAACTCCGGCCGGCCGTCCTCGAGCTCTCCGGCCAGATCCGATCCGATCTACTACGGTTGACTTTTTCCCCGACCCCCGTAATCCACTAAGTCATAATCTGTCAATATATTGTTGAATTTTCATCGCATCACATCTTTGCACCCGTGGCTCCGTTTTGGGCGTGTAGCATATCAAATTGTTCGTCTCGAAGAGTAGATCATTCCATCTCATTGCACCATTTTCATTTGAGCTCATCTTGATGCCCGAAATGCTGTTGGAAGAGGGCTATGTGATGTTAGTTTCTGTTTCTTAACAGAACTTGCACTTTTGTCATTTTTGCCATGATTAATGTGTGCACCTTATGAACTTGAGTCCTACATATGTTTTGATATATGCCATGCTATCTTTCCAGGGGTATATGCCATGTATTTTTGTGATCAATGTGGTGACTAGCACAAGCATGCAAACTAGGGATGATAATGTTGCTGATTTCAGGAACTTAGTGTTTTCACTAAGTCATGTCCTGCTGTTATTTTTGTGCCATGTGTTCATGTTGTTACAGAGAGATCCATGCCTTTTTTGAGCATGATCAGTAAGGGTGTTTTGAACATATGGATGTGCTCTATCCGTCCATGCCTTTGTTGGCATTTATGGAGTAGTATAGCATGTCATTTTCGTGCTCTACTTTTGCTTCAAAATGTTTCCTCGCAGATTGTTTACATGAGATTCAATTTTCACGAGGTTGTTGTAGTTGATCCGTGTATGCTATGATGTTGTTCTTGCCATGTATAGCTTCTATGCCATGTCTTCTTGATGGGTGTATGCTTAGTTTATCATGAGATGCTCTGTAGTGAGTGCATCGAGCTCACGAACATGCCTACTTGTTATCTGTTTTTGCCATGCCCAGTTTTTCTGTTAAGTCTGAGATCTGTAATGAAACTTGCTATGTTTACATGGGTGCCATCATTTCTTATAGTCCTTTTTGGCTTATGGTCAGTAAGGGACTTTTGATCTATGCTTTGAGTAGATTCATGTCATGCCTTGTTTTGCTATTATAAGGTCCTGTAGCTGGGTGTTTGCTTGCTCTAAACATGCCTTCCTGATGTTAATTTCTAGCAGACTAGTATTTTCACCAAGTCTGTGAACCTGATATTTTTTGCACTTTCACCATGCTTGTTTGAACATGTTATGATGTGATTTAGCCGTAGCTCAGTGTTCCTCTTTTGTTAAGCATCTCCTGTAGATCACTGCCATATGCTTTGTTTTTATGTTGGGGTGCTGTAGCATAGTTTCTTGTTGCATGCTAAGTAGCATCGTGCTGTTAAACGCAGATTTGTGCCATTATTTTTTTGCTTGCCATTTGCAAACCGTGCATCCTATTCCGGTGATCTTTATATCGATTTCAACCGAAATCATCTCATCTTTCCAGCGGCATACTTGGTTTGCCAAGTTGATGCCCGGTTCATCATTTTCATTCCGGAGCACACATATGCATTGCATATCACATCTCGCATAGCATGTCATGTATGGCATCATATTGCTTGTGCATTGCTCCTTGTTTGATTGTTGTTCCATTGCTTGTGTTCTTGCTTTGGGTAGAGCCGGCAGACGAGTACGTGTACGAGGAACCTGTTGAGAACGCCTATGAGGATCAAGCCTTCGACAACTCTGAGAACCTTGCAGGCAAGATGACCATACCCTCGAAATCACTTCTATCTTTGCTTGCTAGATGCTCGCTCTTTTGCTATGCCTATGCTGTGACACCTACCACTTGCTATATCATGCCACCCATATTGCCATGTCCTAGCAAACCGTTGATTGGCTATGTTACCGCTTTGCTCAGCCCCTCTTATAGCGTTGCTAGTTGCAGGTGAAGATGAAGTTTGTTCCTTGTTGGAACATGGATCCTTTTGGGATATCACAATATCTATTGTTTTAATTAATGCACCTTATATACTTGGTAAAGGGTGGAAGGCTCGGCCTTATGCCTGGTGTTTTTTTCCACTCTTGCCACCCTAGTTTCCGTCATACCGGTGTTATGTTCCTTGATTTTGCGTTCCTTACGCGGTTGGGTGATTTATGGGACCCCCGTGACAGTTCGCTTTGAATAAAACTCCTCCAGCAAGGCCCAACTTTGGTTTTACCATTTGCCACCTATACCCCTTTTTCCCTTGGGTTTTCGCGAGCCCGAGGGTCATCTTTATTTTAGCCCCCCCGGGCCAGTGCTCCTTCGAGTGCTGGTCCAACCTGAGCGATGTCCGGCGCCCCTTGGGCAACCAGGGTCTATGCCAACCCGACGTCTGGCTCATCTGGTATGCCCTGAGAACGAGATATGTGCAGCTCCTATCAGGATTTGTCGGCACTTCGGGCGGCTTTGCTGGTCTTGTTTTACCATTGTCGAAATGTCATGCAAACCGGGATTCCGAGACTGATCGGGTCTTCCCAGGAGAAGGTTTATTCCTTCGTTGACCGTGAGAGCTTATGATGGGCTAAGTTGGGACACCCCTGCAGGGTATTATCTTTCGAAAGCCGTGCCCGCGGTTATGAGGCAGATGGGAATTTGTTAATGTCCGGTTGTAGAAAACCCGAAGTTGACCTTAATTAAAATACATCAACCGCGTGTGTTACCGTGATGGTCTCTTCTCGGCGGAGTCCGGGAAGTGAACACGGTGTTGGAGTTATGTTTGACGTAAGTAGTTTCAGGATCACTTCTTGATCGCTACTAGCTTCATGACCGTGCCTTGCTTCTCTTCTCGCTCTCTTTTGCGATCGTAGCCACCATATATGCTAGTCGCTTGCTGCAGCTCCACCTCATTACACCACCCTTCCCTTAAGCTTAAATAGTCTTGATCTCGCAGGTGTGAGATTGCTGAGTCCCCGTGACTCACAGATTCTACCAAAACAGATGCAGGTACCGATGACACCAGCGCAGATGGCACAACTGAGCTGAAGTGGGAGTTTGATGAGGCCCTTGGTCGTTACTATGTTTCATTTCCAAACGATCAGTAGTGGAGCCCTGTTGGGACGATCGGGGATCTGTGTTGCATTTGGGGTAGCCTTCTTTTATTTTGGTTCCGTAGTCGGACCTTGAGTGTAAACTGAATGATGGATGTTTATTTATGTATTGTGTGAAGTGGCGACTGTAAGCCAACTATGTACCTCTTTCCCTTATGTATTACATGGGTTGTATGAAGATTACCTCACTTGCGACATTGCTTTCAATGCGGTTATGCCTCTAAGTCGTGCTTCGACACGTGGGAGATATAGCCGCATCGAGGGCGTTACACAGAGGCTCGGAGTAGTGATGTAATAGCTAGCATCAGAAAATGTAGGGTAAAACGAACAAAAAGCAGTGGAACCACATGCTAGTTTGCTGATGTGTAATTAAGCATAGAGAACATTAAGCAGTCTGATGGAACCAACAGGTGGCATCAGAACAAAACTAAAGCATATTAACTATATGTGCACTGGTATGTAATTTAGCACATGTAACATGTTCACTGCCAGAAGTATGGCCCTACAGGTGCAAGCAGAATAACGCGTGTCACGAAAAATTGAATGATGCCCTGAAGAAATTCAAAGGTGCGGTGCTTATGCTAGGAAAGTGAACGTAGGCGTCGGCCATTCGATAATAGTACCTGATTCTCGGCGGCGTATGGGTATCGTTGTCATACTTGATAGCTAAGGATCATCGATGGTGCTCGTGTTGCATTTGAGTTTGGGCCGGCTGTCGCCGTCGCTGAAGCGGCTCCGGTGCTACAATTGTGGCGCTTGTCAACATACAAGAAAGCTCATTTGTGGTAAGTGAACAGTTGCACGATAAAGAGAAAAACCAAAGGAGTACAAATCGAAATAACCTAATGAGGCTGCGGCATCGGTAAAGCAGGGCCGGTGGAGTTGAATATGGCGTCCGTGGAGTGGGTCCGGTGCAGTTGGACGAAGGCTTTGGCGGGCGAGTTGTACAGTGCTTTCGGTGAGGCAGATCTGTTGCGGCGAACGAGGGCTTGTATGAAGGGCCAGCGAAGGGGCAGACGAGGGAGTTAGTGAAGGTCCTACGCTGTGGTGGACGAGGGCGCCAGTTAAGCAGATCCAGTGCGGTGGACCATGATGGTGGTCAAGGAGATCTGGAGCGGTGGACAAGCCAGTCGCTGAAGCGGCTCTGGTGAAGTGGTGAGTTGGCAGTTGGGGGTTCCAAGGTGCGGAAGGTAGATCCGGCGGGGTGTGAGGTCCACCGTTGCGGCGGAGGACTAGATTCGGCGGCTTGTCGTGGTTGGGGGGTCAGGGAGGGGAAGGGGTGGGTGAGGGAGTCCTGGATTAGGGGGTATCCAGACAGCTGGACTGTGTACAACGTCCGGACTATTGAAGCATGAAGATACAAGACTCAAGACTTCGGCTCGTGTCCGAATGAGACTCCCCTTGGCATGGAAGGCAAGCTTGGCGATCCAGATATTATATTTCCTTACTTGTAACCGACTCCATGTAAACCCTAACCCTCTCCGGTGTCTATATAAACCGGAGAGGTTGGTCCTTAGAAGGCCGATCACAATTACAATCATACCATCATAGGCTAGCTCTTAGGGTTTAGCCTCTACGATCTCGTGGTGGATCTAGTCTTGTACTACCCATATCATCAATATTAATCAAGTAGGAAGTAGGGTTTTACCTCCATCGAGAGGGCCCGAACCTGGGTAAACATCTGTGTCCCTTGCTCCCTGTTACCATCAGCCTTGACGCACAGATCGGGACCCCCTACCCGAGATCCGCCGGTTTTGACACCGACATTGGTGCTTTCATTGAGAGTTCCTCTGTGTCGTCGCTGTTGGGCTCGATGGCTCCTTCAATCATCATCAAAGATGCGGTCTAGGGCGAGACTTTCCTCCCCGGACAGATCTTCGTGTTCGTCGGCTCCGCACTGCGGGCTAGTTCGCTTGGCCACCTGGAGCAGATTGATAGCTATGCCCCCGGCCACCAGGTCAGGTTCAGAAACTTGAACCACACAGTGGATATTCGCAGAGACTTGATCTTCAACGGATTTGGGCCAGCGCCAGGAGCGCCGGACAGTCATGATGAGCACGGCTTAGACCTGCTGTCAGATGATGCTCGGGATATCTCCCCGGCAGAAGCCTCGGATCTAAATCCGGGGCAGGTTGCGTTGCCTAAGGACGGAGGGCCGGACCCCGCCCCGCAGGCCGTACCCCCACCGGCGATGGAGCCGAACACAGGCCTCACTTCTGAGGGAGCCTGTGACTCCGGACCCCCGAATTTATATCCGGTTGTAGGTTCCAGTCCGCGCGTCCCCGGGCCCGTCGAGCCTGGTTGGGTTCCGGTAATGGAGTTCACCGCGGCAGTCGTATTTCAGCACTCGCCCTTTGGCGAGATGCTGAACTTATTAAAGTCTCTCTCTGAGGGAGTCCCGGATTAGGGGGTGTCCGGATAGCCGAACTATCACCTTTGGTTGGACTCCTGGACTATGAAGATACAAGATTGAAGACTTCGTCCCGTGTCCGGATGGGACTTTCCTTGGCGTGGAAGGAAAGCTTGGTGATACGGATATGCAGATCTCCTACCATTGTAACCGACTCTGTGTAACCCTAACCCTCTTTGGTGCCTATATAAACCGGAGGGTTTTAGTCCGTAGGACGAACAACAATCATACCATAGGATAGCTTCTAGGGTTTAGCCTCTCTGATCTCGTGGTAGATCCACTCTTGTACTACCCATATCATCAATATTAATCAAGCATGAGTAGGGTTTTACCTCCATCGAGAGGGCCCGAACCTGGGTAAAAACATCGTGTCCCTTGTCTCCTGTTACCATCCGCCTAGACGCACAGTTCGGGACCACCTACCCGAGATCCGCCGGTTTTGACACCGACATTGGTGATTTCATTGAGAGTTCCTCTGTGCCGTCGCCATCAGGAAGGATGTCTGATCCCGTCTTTAAAGATGGAACTGTTGCTAAAGGAGCTTTGGCCATCGGCCAAACTCTCCGGATAGGCGGTTTTCTTATGACCGCCTGTTCGGCCACCGCGCCGAAGATGACTTCTCGGGTCATCGAAAGCAATCTTCACGTTAACTCGGAACTCGCCGAGCAGTTAGATCCGATGGAGCTCTCTTCCTTAAACGAGCTCTTGGATCGCATCGCCGCCCTGGGAGTCGCTACAGACTACGATCAGATTGGGCCTAAACCCGATCTGAGAGAGATCAACTCTCCCCAGGTTACCCACCATGTTGCCGTGGTTGAGGAACAATACAGCGACCCTTCCTCTATTTTAAGGACTAGCTATGTCCGGATTCCCGATCCCTCCATGCCGGATTCCCGCGGAGGGGAGGACGCCACTCAAGCCCTGAACCTAAAGTCAGGCAGCGGGCTAGATTCGTTGGACAACATCGAAGAAAGCAAGGTTCCAAGTTCGGAAACTTCTTGGCCCCTGATACTTAGATTGGACGGGGTTCCGAACTTAGTTCCACCCGCCCACCCAAAAATAAGCGATCTATCCCAAATCCGGCAAGAGCCCGCAGAAACAGTACACCATTACTGGGCCAGATTCCTCCTGGTCATGAACAGGATAAAGGATTGCCGTGAGGAGGACACAATTTCATTCTTCTGCAATAATTGCACGGACAAGGGAATCATCAACGCCGTAAGTCGTCGTGAAATTACACGCTTCGCTGACTTGGCGTCCATAGTACGAAAGTACTGTGCGATGGAAAGCGCCTGGAAAACCGAAATCAGTTTTTGGGACAATCCGGCCCTGAATACAACCCCAGTCCGAAATAAAAGGGTGCATCATCGCCAGGCACCTGGGTTAAATTCCAAAAAGCAAAAACCCTCTATAGGGCATGAAACCGTACTGGAAGGATGGCTCAATGGACCCTGCAAAATTCACAGTACAGAGGGCGCCACTCCAACTCATAGCCTTAGAGCATGTTGGATACTACGGCAGGTGGCCAAAAATGGCGAAGAGCTTCTAACTCCAGAGCACCAGCCCAAGGATACTAGTATGGTATTAACAGTCTTCGAGACTTTCGCATCAAATAATATGCGGAAACAAACACTCCACAGCCACACGACTATTACCTTTAATGCCAGTGACGAACCTAAATTCCGAACAGCCCGAGCACCAGTCGCATTGGTCCTCAGTCCAATAGTGGACGGCTTTCGCCTTACCAAGGTACTCATGGACGGTGGCAGCGGATTGAACCTCATTTACGAGGAAACCCTCAGAAAAATGGAAATAGACTGGAGCCGCATTGAGCAAAGCAGGACAACCTTTAGAGGAATAATCCCCAGTCGGGAAGCATGCTATACAGGAAAATCACACTGGATGTGGTGTTCGGCACGCCGGATAATTACAGGTCCGAGGAGGTCACGTTCCAAGTGGCCCCGTTCAGCAGCAGATATCATGCTCTATTAGGGCGAGAGGCATTCACAATTTTTCAAGCTATACCCCATTACGGGTACATGAAGCTCAAAATGCCCGGGCCCAACGGAATCATCACTCTTGCTAGTGACCCGGACATAGCACTCCGCGCCGAAAACAAGACAGCCGCACTGTCCCTTGAGGCACTATCTGAAGCCCTAGCGGCCGAGGAACTCACTGCGCTGCGCTCCACAGTGAACAGGGACGATGTGATACTCGATAAGAGATCCAAGTCCACCTCCTTTAAACCGGCGGACGAAATAGTCAAATTCCAAGTCCATCCACCAGACCCTACAAAAACGGCCTCCATCGGGGCACAATTAAACCCTGATGTAGACGCTGCACTATGAGAATTCCTATGCGAAAATTGGGACATTTTTTCCTGGCACCCTTCAGACATGCCAGGAATCCCACGCTGGCTGGCCGAGCACAGCCAAAACATCCTAAAAGGATTCAAGCCAGTCAAACAAGCTCTTCGGCGTTTCTCTGAAACCAAGAGACAGGCCATGGGAGAGGAGCTAGCCAAACTATTGGAGGCCGGATTCATCAGAGATATAAAACATCCGGACCGGCTAGCAAACCTGGTGATGGTACCAAAGAAGGACAAATCATGGCGCCTATGCGTCGATTTCAAGGACCTTAACAAGGCTTGCCTGTCGGCGTTCTGGGAACGGGGTTCCCCAGATTTGCCTGCCTGCGGCGTGGCTCAAAGGAGGCCCAGCACAGCCCATCTTCATCAACACAAGCTCTAGACCCTCGCGAGGGGCCAAGCCTCGCGGGGCGGACGACAAGGAGCTTCCTCAGGCACGTCCTCGTCAGGCTGGCTCATGAGGAGGCGGAGAGTTCAAGGCGGGGTACCTCGCGAGGTGCCCATGACGCAAGCCATGACGACCAAGGGCGCCAGTCGGGTGCCAGCCCATGCAGTGTCCTCCTTCCCTCTTTGGTGCAAAGGGGGCAAGCGCAGGCGAGAGCATCAAGCAAAGGCGTCCATTTCGGTGCAACAAGACCAAGACCAGCCCAACGGCTGGAAGGAAGTCATTGTGGAGCCCAAGCCGGCGTCACCACTAGAGCCTTTGACAGGCGAGGACCAAGTTTAGTCAGGATAAGTGTACCCGCTGTTCCCCTTCAAAATCGCCAATTGTTGGCGCCCTTCCCGCTCAATATTTGGGAAGAGGCCCAGGGCCTTTGCCTATAAATAGGACTAGCCACTCCCAGGGTAAGGAAGCCTGATCTGAGTCGGGACCTGACCTAGCAATCGGATCCTCACCAAGAAACCAGTAGATAGAGCGATTGAACTCCTCCCAGCAGTTCGTCGCACCAGCCAAGAACAGACCCTCGCGAGGCTGTTCTGCCTTGTATTGTTCATCATCAAGCCCAAGAGGCAATCCACCACACCACACACTAGAGTAGGGTATTACACCACAATGGTGGCCTGAACCAGTATAAATCTTGTGTCTCTTGTGCTGTTCTGTTTGGTAGTTTAGGTCCTAGCGATTCGGTGAGGAGCGAGCCGGTAGAGGGTTGAATCTCCGCGCGCACCCCAATGTTCGAACCTCAAGGGTCTGCCGGAACCCGAAATCCGACATTTGGCGCGCCAGGTAGGGGTGCGCCGGAATTTGCCTTCCGTCATCTCGTTCTTCTCCGACCACCGCATCCATGTCTGACGCTCGTCGGGCTCGCGCCGAGCGTCGAGCCGCCCTCGCTTCCCATGTCGCCTAGACGGCTCCCGTCGGTGGGCGCCCTAGTTGTTCCCCATCACCTGCCGCCAACGCCGCCACCGGCCCAGCAGGGAACGAACAACAAGCATCGTCTCAGCATCCATCCATGGGGCGGGACGGCCGCACTGCCACGCCCTCGCTCACCCCCGCTGGTTCTTCGTCACGCGCGCCTCGCGCGGCCATGGAGGCCCGAGCTGCGCTCATCGCGACAAACGAGCTCGTGCGCTACCGCACCATCGACGACGTCTACGAAGAATGGCTCGACCGAGTCGCCGAGCTCGTCCGCGCCGCCGGAGGCGCCCCCGTGCCGTCCTTCTCGCTGCACCGCACCCCGCCCTGCGTGGGCAATGAAGCTCCTAGGGCGCCTCATCCGCCTCCTCCTCAAGAAGGCGCCCTGGCCCCAAGGCGCGCGGCCCCTGGGCGGAACCCGCTCCGTCAGGCGCTAGCACGGCAAGAGCAGAGCTGCCAAGAAGTCCCTCGCCCTCGAGAAGCTGCCCGAGCGCTCCCTGCTCCAGCGCGTCAAGACCCTGCGCTGCCCCCAGCCGTGGCGCATGGGGACCCGCAGGACCAAGCTCTCCGTCACCCAAGGCCCCCTGTGGCCACGGCGGGCTGACGCGCCTTCACCTCCGAGCTGCGCAGCGTCACGTGGCCCGACAAGTTCAAGCCAGAACTGCCTCCTCGCAGCGACGCACAGCTGACCCTGCAGAGTTCCTCCAACTCTACGAGTTGGGCATCGAGGCTGCCAACGGAGACGAAAAGGTCATGGCGAACTGGTTTCCCATGGCGCTCAAGGACGGAGCCCACACCTGGCTCCTGAATCTAGCCCCAGGCACGATCTCCTCCTGGGACGAGATGCGCACCCGCTTCATCGCCAACTTCCAGGGTACTCGCGACCGGCCACCCGCCGTGAGCGACATGCGTCGTATCAAGCAGCAACCAGGGGAAACCCTGCAGAAGTACATCCAGTGCTTCAACAACGCGCGCCTCAAGATCCCCAGGGTAACGGAGGAGGCCATCATCTCAGCCTTCTCCAATGGCGTGCGCGACGTCAAGATGAAGGAGGAGCTGGCGATGCATGAAGACCTGTGCACCTCCTTGGAGCTGTTCAACTTGGCGACCAAGTGCGCCAGGGCTGAGGAGGGGCGCCTCTCCCTCCTCGAGCTTCCTGCCGCGGACCCCAAAGAGAAGAAGCCCAAGGCCAAGGACGTGAAGCGCAAGGGAGCTGCCGTACTCGCGGCCGAGCCAGACACCAAGCGGGGCAGAGACCAGCCCGAATCCTCCAAGGGCAGTCGGTCCTGCGTGTACCACGACCTCCACACCCACAACACTAATGAATGCTAAGAGCTCTGGGCCGTGCGTGAAGGAAGGGTCGGTAGACGTCCCGACCGCAGCAACCTGGGCTACGGCCGAGGAGGAGGAAGGAATGCAGGACGTTGGGAAGACCGCGGCCCGCGCCAAGGGTGGCGCGACCAACCTCGCAAGGATCGCTGGCAGGACCCGCCTCGTGAGGGAGGCTGGAGGGATCAGCCTCGCGAGGATCGCCCGCAAGGGAACGCAGGCCTCCCTCCGCTGCCGCCGCAGCCAAGGAGAAATGAAGACCGACATTAGGACGAGGGGGCTGGGGGCTTCCAGGAACCACGCGCAATCGCCTGCATCCTGGGCGGAGCTCAAGCCCCAGCCTCTCAGCGCATCTTCAAGCAGTTCGCCTGCGAAGTGAATGCAGCCCTCCCCAAGCTCGAGGCCACGCGCCCTCTCAGGTGGTCGGCATGCGCCATCACGTTCAGCTCAGCGGATCAGCTCAAGTGCGCGGCCACAGCCGGAGTCCTCCCGATGCTTTGTTCCCCAATCATCAGCAACGTGCTAGTCACCAAGACCCTCATTGACGGCGGGGCAGGGCTCAACGTCCTGTCCGTGGAAACGTTCAACAATCTTCAAGTGCCCTACAGTCAGCTTCAGCCAACCAAGCCCTTCTCCGGAGTCACCGACGGGTCCACGGTCCCGATAGGACAGGTCCGCCTTCCTGTCACCTTCGGGGCACGCGACAACTACCGCACCGAGCTCATCGACTTCGACGTCGCCCACATTCGCCTGCCATACAACGCCATCCTCCGGTACCCGGCGCTGGCCAAGTTCATGGCCGTAACCCACCACGGCTACAACGTCCTCAAGATGCCAGGAAGCGGCGGGGTCATCACGATGCCCTGCAAAGAGAGAGACGCAGTGTGCTCCCTGGAGCAAGCCTTTCAGGCCGCATCACTGGAAGACCCAGACCGCGGCAGCCGGAGGCCTCTCGAGGCCGCCCCCAAGAAGAAGAAGACATCGTCTGGCCCAGCCCCTCAGGAGGCAGGCCCCTCAGGGCCCGTGCCTGCTCAGGGGGAGCCTCCTTCCATCGCATAAGGAAGCGCGCCCCACGCCCTCCTCGGGCAGGGCTCGGGGGCTCTCCCCTGGAGGGCCCCGGCCTCGCCAAGGTCACGAGGGAGGCGCTTGGGCACCACGTGGAGGCGTGCTTTGAAGCACGTTTCCCTCAAGAAGGAGCAAGGCAAGCAGGGCCGAACCCTCAGGAGTTCGTCAGCAAGGCCATTCAGGAGCTACAGGAGTCAAGAGTCATGAGAGGCAGCCGCCGCTTACCCGCCGTGGCCCCCCATCCAGGCGAGGATGGTGGGCTGCGCGCCTGCATCGACATACCGGGGCGCAACCGAGCCGCGTCTCAAGAGCGCCTCTGGCCCTCGCGAGTGGGACGTTGCGAGGGTCCACCCACAGCTATGTGCGCATGCCTTACGGCTTGCCGAACGCGGCTGCTGCGCACCAACGCCTCATGAGGGCCATCTTGGAGGCTCAAGAGGTCAGGCGTGCCGCAGCCCTAGCGGAGATGGAGATGGCCCGCGAGGAGCCGCCAGCGCCTCCGGGGCCCCCTGAGGCCCCCGGGCCTTGGGGGCTCGTGAGGATCGGCTCCCGCAGCCCACCGGGTCTGCTACACCAACACCCCTTCGTCCCCAACATCATCAGGTGACATCTTTTAAGTTCAATTTCTGGCTGGGAGCGCCCTCAGGGCCGCATTATTCCCAGGCCGCGTGGGTCCGTCCCTGCGGCATGTATCCCTTTTATTTCATGTCCTTAGCTTACCTTATTGGGGGCGCCCCTCGGGCTGCATCATCCCCAAGCCGCTCGGGCCTGACCCAGCGGCATGTACCCTTCTTGCATTTATCTTAGGGCTATGCTTTCGATCCACCATGCTTGTTATTTGGTGCCTTTCTCTCCTGGGTGTCGGAATCTTGGGCATTAAAGGGGGGTGCCTGAGCATCGCGACTCAGGGCTCCTACCGGCTCTCCGGCCCTCACCCTCTGGTCTTGTCCATGGCATCGCGACCTGGCATGCCAGCGACTGCTGAGACCAGCCCGAGAGCCGGGACCCGAGGACGTAGAGTTTCGACATCTAATGCAGCTTGCGCATTAAAAGGGGGGTGCCTGAGCATCGCGACTCAGGGCTCCTACCGGCTCTCCGGCCCTCACCCTCTGGTCTTGTCCATGGCATCACGACCTGGCATGCCAGCGACCGCTGAGACCAGCCCGAGAGCCGGGACCCGAGGACGTAGAGTTTTGTCATATAACCCAGCTTGCGTGTTAAAGGGGGGGTGCCTGAGCATCGCGACTCAGGAGCCTAACTGGTCACGTAGCCCCTCACTCCTTAGTTCCGAAAGGCTAACGTCGGTTGAGGTATGCGCGGGGCCGGGCTCTGCAGACGTAGAACGGCAGATCCACCCGCATCTCACCTCCCTAAGGAGTCACCCCACATCTCACCTCCCTACTTGTTGTTCGAGCGCCAAGGGGGACTCCTGAGCATCGCGACTCTGGAGCCTAACTTGTCACGTAGCCCCTCACTCCTTGGTCCCGTCCTAGTTTCCGGTTGGGGCCAATGGCGGCTGAGGTATGCGCGGGGCCGGGCTCTGCCGGCGTAGAACATAAGCAAGTAGGAAGGAATAATGCAAATTTCAGGGAATTCAAAAGCAAATATTATAGTCCATGTTGTTATCACAACATCAAACATAAGTTTTAACGCCTCCCCGAGGCATGGTACATGCGCAGGAATTAAAAGCAGGACGGGAGCCACGACGGAGTCACTTGCCGGCGGGGGAGCTGCACGGAGCAGGTTCGCCTTGAGGAGCGGCAGGGCTAGCAGCGCTCCGCTTCGGCTTGGTACTGAAGGCCCGGAACTTCCCCAGCAGAGCCTCCGCACGACCCTTCACGGCCTCAGCAGCGGCAGCGGCACGCTCGCCGCTCACTGGCTCCAGCAGGCTGTCGAGGTCGATGTTGGGGTCACGAAGATAGATGTGGGTGAAGACCCGCGTCAGCGCTGCAGAAGACAAGACGCGTGCCTCGGCCTCAGCCGTAGGGCCAAGGCCAAGGGTGACGTCTTGAAGGGCGCGAACCAGGAAGGGAAGCAGCTTGGCGGGGCCATCCTCCTCGCCAGCCAGCGGGCTCTCAAGGCTGCTGTCGTAAAGTGTCTTCGGCGAAGTGTGAGCCTTCTCTTCCATATCCGCGAAAGCCACGCGATCCTCGGCGAGAACCCGGGCCTTGCCATCCAGCTCAACCTTCCTCGCCTCCAGCTCCTGCTCCAGCGCGCCTAGGCGGCCACGGCGCCTCTTGAGCTTGGCCTCCAGGTCCTTGACGGCCGCCTCGCGAGCCTTCATGCTTTCCTCCTGCTCTTGGCGAAGGCGGGCCTCCTCAGCAAGCTGGTTCTGCAGGCCCTTCAGCTTGCTCTCCAGCGTCTCACAGCGACCTTGGACGCTAGCTGCCTCCCCCAGGGCAGCATCACGGGCAACCTTCGCCTCAAGGACGGCCTGCTTCTCCTCGTTGCAAGCCGTCGAGGCCTGGACCAGCGCCACCCGTATCGAAGCATCGAAGCGAATCCAGCCAGAAGCCAGCTCCAAGCGCTCGGCCACTAGACGAGGGTCGGCGCCCAGAAGATCCTACCGCAGACGGTCCAGTCCGGCAACAGCGCGATCCAGAACAGTATTAGGGGATCTGAGCAGCAACTGGAGGAAGTAAAGGAGGCAAGGGAAATGCCGCTCCTTTATCAACTCGCGCGGTTGCAGAGGCGCCCACGTCCAATCAACCGCCACGCGGCGCCCATGTCCGCAGGCTGTTAGGCCCACAACGCTTCGCACTTGCCCTTTCAACTCTCTGCTCAGCCAAGTTCGGGCGCGCCGTGGGCCCGGGGGCTACTGTCGGTGTTCTGGGAATGGGGGTCCCCAGACTTGCCTGCCTGCGGCCTGCGGCGTGGCTCAAAGGAGGCCCAGCACTACCCATCTTCATCAACACAAGCTCTAGACCCTCATGAGGGGCCAAGCCTCATGGGGCGAACGACAAGGAGCTTCCTCAGGCACGACCTCGTCAGGCTGGCTCATGAGGAGGCGGAGAGTTCAAGGCGGGGTACCTCGCGAGGTGCCCATGACGCAAGCCATGACGACCAAGGGCGCCAGTCGGGCGCCAGCCCGCACAGTGTCCTCCTTTCCTCTTTGGTGCAAAGGGGGCAAGCGCAGGCGAGAGCATCAAGCAAAGGCGTCCATTTGGGTGCAACAAGACCAAGACCAGCCCAACGGCCGGAAGGAAGTCATTGTGGAGCCCAAGCCGGCGTCACCACCAGAGCCTTTGACAGGCGAGGACCAACTTTAGTCAGGATAAGTGTACCCGCTGTTCCCCTTCAAAATGGCCAATTGTTGGCGCCCTTCCCGCTCAATATTTGGGAAGAGGCCCAGGGCCTTTGCCTATAAATAGGACTAGCCACCCCCAGGGTAGGGCAGCCTGATCTGAGTCGGGACCTGACGTAGCAATTGGATCCTCACCAAGAAACCAGTAGATAGAGCGATTGAACTCCTCCCAGCAGTTCGTCGCACCAGCCAAGAACAGACCCTCGCGAGGCTGTTCTGCCTTGTATTGTTCATCATCAAGCCCAAGAGGCAATCCACCACACCACACACTAGAGTAGGGTATTACACCACAATGGTGGCCTGAACCAGTATAAATCTTGTGTCTCTTGTGCTGTTCAGTTTGGTAGTTTAGGTCCTAGCGATTCGGCGAGGAGCGAGCCGGTAGAGGGTTGAATCTCCGCGCGCACCCCAGTGTTCGAACCTCAAGGGTCTGCCGGCACCCGAAATCCGACATTGCCCAAAGGATCCCTTCCCCCTCCCCTTATCGATCAAATTATCGACGCTACCGCAGGACACCATTCATTGTGCTTCCTCGACACATACTCCGGCTACCACCAAATTAAGATGGCAGAGCCCGACCAAGCCGCAACGGCATTCATCACCCCATACGGCCCATTCTGCTTCAACACAATGCCCTTCGGGCTCAAAAACGCCGGCGCAACATATCAGCGCATGATTCAGACATGTTTGGCAAACCAGATCGGCAAAACAGTGGAGGCATATGTAGACGATGTGGTCGTTAAAACCAAGCATGTCAAAACTCTAGTAGACGACTTGAGGCTCACATTCGATAATCTCTGAACATATGACATCAAGCTCAACCCGGAAAAATGCGTTTTTGGCGTACCAGCCGGAAAGCTCTTGGGCTTCATTGTATCCGGCAGGGGAATTGAAGCAAACCCAGCCAAGATCCGAGCTCTGTCACAATTGGATATCCCAAAGGACCTCAAACAAATACAAAAATTGACTGGATGCATGGCGACTCTAAGCCGCTTTATCTCCCGTTTGGGAGAAAAGGCATTACCCCTTTATCGCCTCCTCCGGCGCACCGAACACTTCAAGTGGACGAATGCCGCCACGGCTGGACACAAAGAAATAAAAGCCATATTGGCAACAAACCCGGTCCTGGCCGCGCCCAACATGGGCAAACCAATGCTATTGTCGAACGAGAAACGGACAGACACAAGTTCCCCCTTCAAAAACTAGTTTACTACGTGTCCACTGTCCTAACTCCATGCAAGTCACGGTACCCGCATTATCAAAAGATAGCGTACGCGGTGTTTATGGCATCCCGGAAGCTGCGACACTACTTTCAAGAGTGTTCGATAACAGTAGCCTCCGAAGTTGTCGGAGTAATGGGCCACGGGTAGGCTAACCCGAGGCCCAGAACCTTTCAAGACATCGGGGCAGACTGCGCCCCTCAAGTCCCAGAGGCGACTCCAAGACGAGCCGAGTCCCAGAGGCGACTCCAAGACGAGCCGAGTCCCAGAGGCGACTCCAAGATGAGCCGAGTCCCAAAGGAGACTCCAAGGCGAGTCGAGTCCCAGAGGCAACTCCAAGATAAGCCGAATCCCAGAAGACGACTCCAAGAAGAGCCGAATCCCAGAGGCGACTCCCATTCAAGCCGAGTCCCAGAGGCGACTCTGAAGAGGCCGACTATGGGGAGTCGGCCCGCGACTTCCAACCACCCGATAATTAAAGGCAAGCATGGCCACAGTGCGCCATACTCGCGGAGATCTCCACCTGGCGCGGTACTGTCGCCATGCCATCCCTGACATCAGCCCTTGGGGCGGGGCCCTGTACCCACGACCTCCTATCTGTACGGCCCGGAGACGGCGGGGCCTACCAGTCAGCGAGAGTATTGAAGACGGCGAGAGCACCGAGAGTCGGACCCGTTGGGAGTCGGCCCCCTGGAATCGGCCGGCCCCTCCCACGGGTCCCACATGCCATTAAACAGACGCGACAGGGGAATGGCAACAGTGATCGCCCGTCAGGCGGCGGTACTGTTGCCATGACCCCATGACCAAGCCTGCGTAATTAGAAGCACAGCTACAGTAATCTGCAGCCGGCACGACCCGCCTGCGGCGGACAAGGGCTGACGCCCTCGTACCAGGCCAGTCGGAGGGACCCACCAGTTGGCGGGCCCCAGGAGTCGGCGGAGAAGATGGCGCCTGAGAGACTGATGGCTGGGACCCGCACCCAGCCGGTTTTACCATTGTAACCCTGGGGGTAGGCCTATATAAACCCCCCAGGGCACCCATGCAAAGGGTTCGCATCCATTAGCATTAGACAGACCCCATAGGAAGGAGAGAGCTAGCCTTGCCCTCTCCTACCTCCAGAAACAGCTCTAGGAGCAAGCTTGTATTCACTTTGCCTTAGTGATCATGCGGAGACCCCGCAGAGAAGCAGTAGGGGTGTCATCTCCTCGGAGAGCCCTGAAGCTGGGTAAGATCCGCCGGCGTGCATGTCTTTGCCTCATCCCGTTTCCAGGCACCGACGTTCTACTCGCCCCCACCATGATAAGCCATCCTTTGCCATATGTCGCACCCAACCCCCAACATTTGGCGCCCACCGTGGGGCCTGGTGCACCATTGTCCGGAGATCTGTTCTGGACGGGAACCCTCTTCCTCCCTGGCGAGCGCAGCCAGCCAGGCTTGCCAGACGGAGTCTGCATCGACGCGCTGCACGGCGCCGAAGCCGCTTGTGAAGCGAGCAACCTCGCCGAACTTGTCAGCGAGGTTCGCCTCTCCGACGAGCCTGCATCCGACGCAGGCACGGGTGGCCCCGAGAGCCTCCTCGCGGGCCTCCTCGACCAACTCCACGTCACCGGCGAGCCTGCCGTGGACTTGGAGTCCGTAGGCTCCACCGACCCGATGCTGGTCGACTCCGACACCGTGTCGCTTGACACTTTCCCCACCAACGTGTTGGTCTACGACGAGCCGTTTACTCACGAGGAGAGCGGTGGAAGCGCCGTCACGGAGGTGCTCGTCATCAGTCATGATGAGCGCTCCGGTGAAGGAGCTCAGGACCCGCTCGACGCGGCCCTGCAAGACCTGACTGCACCCATTCCAGAGGATGCAAGACGCCGAGATGCTGGAGACACGCCGCCTTCAGATCATCGAAGGCGCCAAGAAGCTGGCAAGCATGAGGCGCTTGTCAGAAGCCTACCAGCGCGAAATGGATTGCGCCGTGGGCGGCTCGCCGTCTCCGACTGGGCCCAGCCGCCTAGGTACGGTCCGGCAACGCGGCGCGACCATCGCCGACTTGTTCGGGGCCAGTCGCCCCGTATACGCCACCCCTGCGGAGAACATCCGCGCCGCCCAAGCGACGACTGACGAGCTGAAGAACTTCGAAGGCGAAGAACGCCGCATGGTGACGGAGCGAGTCCAGCAGCTCCTCGACGCGGTTGCTGCGCAGAACACGGTTGGCGGCCGCACCAATGCGCCGCAGCAACCCAACGACGACTTGCCTCCCCACCGAGAACAAGGCGCGACGTCTCGGACGCCGACTGGTGGAGTTCGCGGAAGAAAAGACAAAGAGCCGGCTATCAGTCACAGTCGGACTCGCATCACCATCGAGCGCGACCAAGACGGCCGTCCGAGAGCCGTAGAGCGGCCGGACGACTACCTGCCTCCCCCACCAAGAAGAGAACGGTGAGTTTCCCCGCCGCCTGTTGAGCATCCGATTCTCGGTGGCCGCCTTGGTCGCCGAGAGGGAGTTGAAGAAAATGACGCCCGCCACCGGATCGACCGACTCCACTGATCCCTGGCGCTAGAAGAATAAGATGAGCTGGGTCCGCCTTGCTTTGGACCCCGCATCCGAGACGAGCCCTTCCCCAAAGGGTTCACGCTCCCCCGAGACACACCCAAGTACACCGGCTCAGTGAAGCCAGAAGACTGGCTAATTGATTACTCCAGGGCCGTCAACATAGCGAACAGCAACAAGCGAGTTGCCGTGAAGTATGTTCCACTCATCCTCCAGGGCACGACCCGGACATGGTTGAACAGTCTGAAGCCCCGCAGCATCAACAGCTGGGTCGACTTCACCGAGGCCTTCATCCGCAACTTCACGAGCACGTACAAGCGACCTCCCAAGCCGCGCCAGCTTGTGCGTGCAAGGCCCTGACGAGTCAATGCGCGACTACCTCACGCGTTGGGGCGAGCTTCGGAACTCCTGCGAGGGCGTGCACGAGGTGCAGGCCATCGAGTACTTCACCGCCGGGTGCCGAGAAGGCACCCTCCTCAAGCACAAGCTCCTCTGCGACGAGCCGGAAACCCTCGACGAACTGCTGGTCATAGCAGACAAGTACGCCACAGCCGACTCCTCCATGAAGATGGAGATTCAAGTTAATGCGGCCGGCAAAGTGGCCCCTCAGGCTCCTAGAACTCCGGCTGGGGACACCAGTCGGCGACAACAACAAAACGACAACAAACGCAAGGCCCAACAGCCGACTTCCAACAGTCGGCAGGTTGCGACAGTCGAAGATCAACACCCGGAGGGGCAGCCTCCGGCCAAGCGATAGAAAGGCGGCAAGTCCAACTGGTTGTCGGCCTTCTCTTACGGGCAGACTCTGGATGGTCCCTGCAAGTTCCACAATGGCGCGAAGTCGTCAAACCATACCACCCGAAAGTGCCACTGGCTCACCAGGATCGCCAAGGGAGACGGCCTCCTCCCTCCGCCGCCTGCTGGGCCGCCGCCTCCACCGCCGCCCCAGCAGCCGGCCGCTCGGCCAGTCGGCGCAGTACAAGACGAGTACCCAGAAGAGCATGGAGCTTATGTGGTGTTCACCAGTGTAGCTGATGATCGACGCAGCAGACGGCTGCAGCAGCAAGAAGTAAATGCAGTGGCAACAGATACTCCAGAGTTTATGCATTGGTCCGAGAAGCCTATCAGTTGGAGCAGAGCGGATCACCCAGAGGTGATGCCGAATCCGGGCTCCTACGCCCTGGTCCTAGGCGCTACCTTGGCCACTGATAGGCGGGCAGCCCGCTTTTCAAGAGTATTGATAGACGGAGGCAGTAGCATCAACATCCTGTACAAGGACACTATGGAGAAGCTAGGAATCAAGCAAAGACAGCTGCAGAGCAGCCGGACTGTGTTCCACGGCATTGTACCTGGCCTTTCCTGCACACCAATCGGCAAGATCATGATAGACGTTCTCTTCGGGGACAAAGATCAGTTCCGCCGAGAGCCAGTCTGGTTTGAAGTGGTAGACCTTGAAAGCCCATATCATGCGTTACTTGGCCGACCTGCACTGGCCAAGTTCATGGCGGTTCCCCACTACGCCTACCTCAAGATGAAGATGCCGAGTTCCAAGGGGATTCTGACCGTCGCTGGCGACTACAGGAAGTCGTCCGCCTGCGCGTCGGAGAGCAGTCGGCTGGCCGAATCCTTGGTGATCGCAGCTGAGAAGCGGCTCCTTGATCGGGTCGTGGCGATGGCCGGAAAGCAGCCAGAGATGTCGCCCGACCCCAAGGAGTCGGAAGCTGAAGGTTCGTTCAAGCCGGCCAAAGAGACTAAGAAGATACCCTTGGACCCGGAGCACCCCGAGACGTACGTTGTCATGGGTACAAACCTTGACAATAAATAGGAAGGCGAGCTCGTTGATTTCCTCCGTGAGAATCGAGACATCTTTGCATGGTCCCCTAAAGACATGCCAGGTGTACCGACGGAATTCGCCGAGCACAAGCTACATGTCCGACCTGATGTGAAGCCCGTCAGGCAGCCCTTGCGCCGCCTGTCAGAGGAGAAGAGGAGAGTTGTTGGAGAAGAGATAGCCCGGCTCCTGGCGCCCGGCTTCATTATGGAGGTGATTTTTCTAGAATGGTGTCACATCCCTAGTTCTGGCCTGTCCTATGCCTGCTTCCATCTGAGCATCATGTTTAAATTTTTGAAACCTGAACTGAGGAATTTTGGAAGCCTCAAAAACTTAAATAAAAGAAGGGCAAAAACCCTAAAAATCTCATTCATCGCTCCAAAATGCTCTTCTTAAATGTTTGATAATTTTTGGTAAGGGTTCTGGTCCCAACCAAAATATTGAACATTTTTAAGGATTTATTTTTGGGACTTTGAATTTAAATCATTAGCTATTTGAATTTGAATTATATTCATATAACTAGAATATAATTTCAAATACCCCTGAAATATTTTATGAGCTTTTGGAAAAGTCCATATAGCAAAATAAAAATATTCAGAGGAGCTTTTGGCATTGTTTGAATTATTTTAAATTCAAAAACAGTGGCAAAAGATTAAATAAAAATAAAACAAACAGAACAATAAAACAGGAGAGAGAGGAAACCTACCTGGGCCACTTACCCGCAGCCTACCTGGCGCCACCAACCGGCCCAGCCGGCCCAGCCCATCTCCACCCCCTCCCCTGTCGTCTTCCTCCCTCGCCAGAAGGACAGAGGCGAGGCGTGGCGCGCGCCCGAGAGGCCTCGGCCACCTCCTGCTTCCTCTTCGACGCCCGGAGACGCCACTCACCTCCCTGCCTCTCTTCCTCACTCTCCCGCGTCCTCATCCTCTCCCCGGAACACTCTCCCCCTCCTCTGTTCTCCTCACCCGAATGGAGCCGCCGCCACCGACGAGAGCCACCGTGGCTACCGGCCACCCCACGCCTCACCGACGCCCCAGGAAGCTCCGCCCCGACCCCCTCTTCCTCCCCACCGATCCACGGCCCTCCGGAAGCCCTGCAGCGTCGCCCTCAAGCTCGCCCCCAACCTTCGGCCGCCGGCGAACTTTCGAGGATTCGCGAGCTCCAGCCCCTCCCCGGCCTCGCCGTTGCCTCCACCAGATCCGCTGTGAGCTACTCTTCCATTCCCCCTCCTCCTCGTGCTCGTTCCCGTACTCTAGCCGCCCTAACCACCTTGTCGAGCGCTCCTCGCCGCCGGCCATGGCACCGCCGTGGCCACAGGTGTCTTAGCTCGCGTCTGAGCACGCCCTCGGGCTCGAGATGTTCCCAGGAGCCGAAAACTCCCATCGGTTCGTCCGTAGCCGCACCATAGCATTGTCTTAGGCGATGCCCGAGCTCCGGTCGCCGCCTCTCTCACCGTAGTTGCCGCTACCGGCCACCCCAGCCGCGGCCACAGCCACCGCTGGCCGCGCCGCGTCGCGGACGTTCTAATGAGCCAAACCGCGCGCCAAACCATTGCCCCTAGCTCAAATCCGAGCCACGCCGCCGTGCGGAATGGTCGCCGCCGGCGATACTCCGGCGACTGCCGACGGGGCACGCTTAATTAGTGTTAATGGCCCCACTAATTAAACCCGCAGCCACTGACAGTGGGCCCCACCCCTGGTCAAACCCCAGTCAGTGCTGGGTTTGACTGGGATTAGCTCCTGTGTCACTGACGTGTGGCCCCCACACGTCAGGTTTGACCTGGGGCGCCCAGTTGACCCTGCTGATGTCACTGTGACGTGGTGCTGACGCCATAATTCATTTCTGGATTTATATTATTCAGGAAATTCCAGAAAATTGTATAAACTTCTAAAAATTATAGAAATTCAACCGTAACTCCAAATTAAATAATTTATATATGAAAAATTATCAAAAAAATTCAAGGAATCCATCTGTACCATTTTCATGCATGTTAGAACAACTTATAGCTGCTGTTTAGCACAAATCAATTAAATGGCATTTAAATAATCACATATGGGGTTTGAATTTGAATCTTGTATTCAAACCAACTTCATTTAATCTGTTGCTAGTTGCATTAGCACAAAACACATTCATTTTGCCATGTCATGATCATGCATCATATTGTGCATTGCATTGATTGTGTTCCCTTCTGTGTTGCCGGTATTTGTCCCCTCTCGATAGACGTGATACCGATGATGTGATCGTTGACACTGATGAAGACTCAATGTTATCTTCAGAAGTGCCAGGAAAGCAAAACCCCCTTGTTCATTCCGATACAACCCTACTCTCTCGCTCCTGCTCTCTTTTATTGCATTAGGACAACAATGATTCAACTGTTACTTGCTGCGGTAGCCGAACCCCTTTATCCTTTGCATGACCTGTCATTGCCACAGTAAATAGATTAAACCCACTAGCATGAGTAGGAGTTGTTTGAGCCCTGTTGTGCCTACTCATTCATGCTTGTTTGTCATGCCTGCTACTGCTTAGAGTTGAGTCAGGTCTGATTCATCGGGAATGAATCAGAGGTGTGTGAACATGTCCTACGGTGTGTGAGCTAAGTGTGTGAACACGATTTGGTAAAGGTAGCGGTGAGAGGCCATGTAGGAGTACATTGTGGGTTGTCTCATTGCAGCCGTCCTCAGGAACTGAGTTCTGTGTTTGTGATCCATGATTCAGCTACTACCATACATTGGGCCCTGAAATATGACCCCGCTCGACTTCTTATTCACCCTTGTCCTCTGTCCAGGAGTTGCAAGTAGTTTCTGGTGTTTGTAGCCTACTGGAGGCCGCGGACAGCACTGACCGTAGGGGTGGGCTGTGATGCGGTAGGTACGTGGCCGGGTGTACCGAATACCCGTTCGGTATTTTGGGAACCCTGTTCACATCGTTCGGGGCCGTATGGGAAACCTCGGCCGGACTCCCTGCGGATGGAACCTGGATAGGCGATAAACCTGGACTAGAGGCTTAGGTGTTTAGGTAGGTCGTGGTCTACACCCACGTCGGTTTTCGCTTGAAGTCTGCCGAGCACATGTCGTGTGCAGACGCTAAGTGGTGGAAACATGTATGAAGAAGTACACCCCTGCAGGGTTAACATCATCTATTCGAATAGCCGTGTCCGCGGTAAAGGACTTCTGGGTTGCTTATATCAGTTCATAGACAAGTGAAAGTGGATACTTTAAAATGCGCAAGATAAGCGTGAGTGCTATGGATGGCGTTCTCGTAGGGAGACGGGAGCGGATCCATAGTGGTGTATTGATATGGTGAATATGTGGACTCGTGTGCGCCACCTCAAAAGAGTCGCTTGCGGTCATAGTTTAGGATAGCCACCGAGTCAAAGTTGGCTTGCTGCAGTTAAACCCCACCATCCCCTTGTTGAAAATGATGCATATGTAGTTAGTTCTGATGTAAGTCTTGCTGGGTACATTTGTACTCACGTTTGCCTATTTTATGTTTTTTCAGAGAGACTTCAGTCTCACTATTAGTTCCACGTGGACTTCGACGTTTAGCTTGTTACCTCAGCTACGATCTTGTGCCTCAGCAGGATTTGGTAGATAGTCAGGCTTCTCAGCCTTTTTCATTTATAGATGTCTGTACTCAGACATGATAGCTTCCGCTTGTGCTTTGATATGTATGCTCTGAATGTTGGGTCATGAGACCCCTGTTTGTAATATCTCGCTCCTCGGAGCCTAATGAATAAATACTTGAGTTGTAGAGTCATGTTGTGATGCCATGTTGTATTTGCACATATCGAGCATATTGTGTGTATGTTATTGAAATGCTTGGTATGTGTGGGATCTGACAACCTAGTTGTTTATCCTTGGTAGCCTCTCTTACTGGGAAATGTCTCCTGGTGTTTCCACTGAGCCATGGTAGCTTGCTACTGCTCCGGAACACTTAGGCTGGCCGGCATGTGTCCTTCGTCGTTCCTGTGTCTGTCCCTTCAGGGAAATGTCACGCGATGAATACCGGAGTCCTGTTAGCCCGCTACAGCCCGGTTCACCGGAGTCCTGCTAGCCCAGTGCTACAGCCTGGATTCACTCGCTGATGACCGACACGTTCGATGCTGGGTCATGGATGCCTGTCCCTGTAGGTTTGTGCCACTTTGGGTTTACGACTAGCCATGTCAGCCCGGGCTCCTTATCATATGGATGCTAGCGACACTATCATATACGTGTGCCAAAAGACGCAAACGGTCCCGGGCAAAGGTAAGACGACACCCGTGGGAATACCGTGCGTGAGGCCGCAAAATGATATGAGGTGTTACATGCTAGATCGATGTGGCATCGAGTCGGGGTCCTGACAGCGTTGGTATCAGAGCTTGACTGCCTGTAGGATTACCAAGCCAAACTGGTCGAAGTTGAGTCTAGAAATTCTTTAGTTATATAAGGGAATTGATTGTGGGATGGAACGTAAGGCTCTTTTACTCCTTATACCTTATGCCCTTTCTGATCTGAGTCATCTTATCTTCCTGCGGGGTTAAGGAACTAGGCCATCTCTTCTTTCTATCAGGATCACGCGTTACTAATCAGTGGACTTATAAGATTGTTGGATTTAAGTCTCAGTTCAGTTCCTACTACTTCCGTATGTTAACTGTTGATCTCGGAACCTTGATATTGTGCTTCTGAGTGGCTATGCCACCATTTTTGTAGCATGTCTCCAATCTTTTGAGCATTTACAGCCGTTATGTTGTCCGAGTCATCCCAGGTTTCTAATTAGTCTGATGCATTTGCAAATCCTCTCTTTTCGTTCCCGATGCCCCTTATGGTCAGAATAAGCACACTAACCGGTGCGTTGAGGTAATTTATTGCCTTGACATATATGTTGGAGCTATTATTATGACCCTAGGTGTTTTAGGGAGTCACCTAGTAAGCTAGCCATGATTTGTGTCCTAGTGTGATGATTCTGGCCTTTATTCTTGAAAGCATCCCGTGATGCCACTTAGTAGTAGGTATTCTACTCCTTGGGTTTTGAACCCGAGATTCACCCTACTTACTTCATGTTGATAGTGTTTGCTAGTCCCTTTAGAATAGTAGTAACCTTTGCGATAGTCCTCGAGGTTCGTGGTACATCCTTTTCCAATTACCATGAACCATTCTTGGCAGGAGTTCTTCTGAACCAAAAGATGACAACAAGAGTGCTCTCGATGAGTTCTCCATGCTATATTGCGACTCTGCCAGCTCAACCCTTCTGCATGGGTTATCCGGAAGAATTATGTTGAACTTGGTTCGACATACTAGTCTATGCATCCACAACTCAGAAAGTTATATGTTCCTTTGAGTTGTCCCTCTTTAGTTGTCTACTGACCTTCGTCTATCAATTGATAGTCAAGAGTATGCGTGCGTTCGTTTATCGATTCCTATTACTCTTGTGGTCCATCAAGCCATTCTATCGTGGAATGACTAGGAGAAACAAACTCCAGTACCTCTTCCATATCTAGGATTGGGTCAAAACAATTGTACTCCACAGATCAAAATGTCAATCCAGCTTTTGCTCTGTTCTACCTTGGAGTATTACCATCTTTTATATCGGGATTGTTATAGGAATTGCACACCATCCTATGAACTCTTGGTACAGTGATACTTTGCCATCATTGTTCATTCCTCGGTTCCTGTGTTATTGTAACCAGAATGCCGACAAATGAATCATGGCGTGTGAAATCAATACTGCTAGCAACTCTGTTGCTTGGTAGTTAAAGGATAATAATTTCATTCTTAGCGTGTTGGTTCTTGAATCATCATTCTAAGACTGATCGTGCTATCTAGTCCTTATTTCCGGTGCACCCTTCGATCAATGAGTTAGGATTGTGTCAAGTCCTCACTCATTTGATCATATCGTCTTGCCCTGAAAAGCAAGATTGTTCTCGATCTTAGTAACATATCGGTGGTTCGTGATTTTCCGAATATCTTCTCGAAAGTATCACCAGGTTGTCACCTGACTGTTATGTTAAGCTCGTGATCAAGTTGGTTTATCCTATAAACCACCCTTTCTCCAAGAATCCGTGTTGGATACCCCTGAGCTAGTTGGTTAAGCTATGCATCAACTTGGAGAGTTGGAAGATAGAAGCTTGTCCGATATACTTCATTATAAGGGATGTCTTGTATGTGTGTTGAAGAAAGTTGATATTTTCATCGACTGAACCTCGTGATCAGTTAATGGACCTATCATTTTATCCAACCTTTGATTGGAGTATGGGCTATCATCCAATCAGACCAGAACCAACGATATTCATAATGTTGTCTTACTCGTGGTTGATCCCTCGAGTATACACCATTATATCTTTTGGGTCTGACCCATGCTATCACTTGTTCACTTAACTATGGAATTCCTATTAAAAGGAAACCCAGATGAATTGTTGTTGAGCCCATTGACAACATCCTTATCTCCTCCATGATTTTGTTGGACATTAAGCTAGTGTTGGAAACTTTTGAAAGCATTTTCTTCATGCTAGCTCATGAAGTATTTGTTTGATGAAAGGAGTGACTTCCTCTTATACACGTGCATTTGGTGAAAGTTGCCGCCGTGAATTTGAGAAAGTTAGTTTTGCTTCCTCTGGAATCATCCCAAGTCAGTCATGCATACGTGCGAAGTATTCTATGGTCTGGAGATTTGCAACCTCCATTCTATATGTATATCCTAGCACACCAAGCCACTGATTGAGTTGTTCAAAGATAAAGGAGTCTGTCCAAGGTGAACTCTTTGGACTTCCACCCGTGGAGACTTCGATGTCATTAATGATGGTTCCCCCTCCTGAACTCGGTAGTGTTTTATTATAAGACTACTTTGTGGTCATGCTTGTCTTGGACAACATGTTCACATGTTTGTAGCAGAACCAGCTCATGTTTTGGAGCTTGCTATCGTAGTTCATCTCCCGAGAATCCCGCAACGTCATCTCGTCGATTTGTGTTGCAAACTTTCATTTTTCTTCCTAGACTCGATGAGTCTGGAATATCCTGACACCAACCAGATCTGAATCTCAGGCAGATATGATGGTTTGGAACATTTCCCAAGAACTATAATATCGGTCCCTCGAAAACCGGTAAAGTGGATGTCGTGGCCAACACACCCAGCCGGAAGACCTGTTATTATAATATCTTGATTGAGGAAGTTGGCCACCTCCCCATAGGGATTTCGTAGGATTTACTCCCTAGTTGCCCCTATGGATTTTGAGATCCCGAAGTCCGACCTTTTTACTTGATGTTCTAGATATCAAACCATATCTATGAATGGGTTACGCTAGCACATCAAGGAGAACATTAGAAGCGGAGTGCTAAATGTCTCTCGGTCGATCGTCCAGATTTTGTTCCTTGGCTCGCTAAGGTGAAATCTGAGAAAGTGTTATCCTCCTTTGCATCTGCATCGTCCATCGCTATTCATCATGGTAGTATGTTGTGTTGTCAGCATCCTTGACACGGATGTTGGTAAAACCTTGATGATTATGGAAATGCTCAAGTTCATGAGAGCACGCACAAGCGCTACGTGTTATCATCGGCTCTAACTGGGATTCCTCTCGGTTTCCTCGGCAATGCTATGACCTTTTCAAACAGTGAATTCACTCTCTATTGTTGGGTTCTTCTCCAGTTACCAGAATCATTCCCAGCATTTGCATTTTGTTCCCAGCTTGCACCGCCAATGTGCCATTCTACCATGGGTCTCTTCCATTTCCGGTGATAAGCAAATTCGTCCATTACGTTGTCTTCAACAAGGTAATCCACATCATCCAAGTTTGAGTATGCCATTCTACCGACCCCCTCCAAACGATCGCTCGAGAATTGTCTTAGGCTGGTTTAAAGAGTTTCAATGATCTCTGAATCAAAAGTAATTCTTTTTGCCACTTAAGGGGATATCTCTACGAGTCACCTTCCCTAAGCTGTATCGTTATGGTATCATGGCAACTCAACTCCTCGCTATGTTGACAATCGTTTACCACCTTCTTAAGCGTGAAATTGTTGTCTACCTAGTGAACCTTCGTTATCCGTTTCTTTCCACCCCTCTTAATGTGTATCTCGTGTCTCAACCCGAGAGATGGTCCTATGTCTCATTCCGTGAGTTGTTTGATCTTCGAGAGGATCGACCCTTCTAGAGTCTCCTTCTTCCCTCCATGTCATGATGACAGGATTTCTCAGAGCAGGGCTTCAAGACAATGATGGTGTTCAAATCAACGTTCATTTGAAGTGCACCCTGGTTCATGAAGATTATACTAGTTTGCGTTTTCCCTTCGTCTTACCCTACCCTTGAATCTCGGGTCGAGATTCTTGTTTAGTGGAGGTGAGTTGTCACATCCCTAGTTCTGGCCTGTCCTATGCCTGCTTCCATCTGAGCATCATGTTTAAATTTTTGAAACCTGAACTGAGGAATTTTGGAAGCCTCAAAAACTTAAATAAAAGAAGGGCAAAAACCCTAAAAATCTCATTCATTGCTCCAAAATGCTCTTCTTAAATGTTTGATAATTTTTGGTAAGGGTTCTGGTCCCAACCAAAATATTGAACATTTTTAAGGATTTATTTTTGGGACTTTGAATTTAAATCATTAGCTATTTGAATTTGAATTATATTCATATAACTAGAATATAATTTCAAATACCCCTGAAATATTTTATGAGCTTTTGGAAAAGTCCATATAGCAAAATAAAAATATTCAGAGGAGCTTTTGGCATTGTTTGAATTATTTTAAATTCAAAAACAGTGGCAAAAGATTAAATAAAAATAAAACAAACAGAACAATAAAACAGGAGAGAGAGGAAACCTACCTGGGCCACTTACCCGCAGCCTACCTGGCGCCACCAACCGGCCCAGCCGGCCCAGCCCATCTCCACCCCCTCCCCTGTCGTCTTCCTCCCTCGCCAGAAGGACAGAGGCGAGGCGTGGCGCGCGCCCGAGAGGCCTCGGCCACCTCCTGCTTCCTCCTCGACGCCCGGAGACGCCACGCACCTCCCTGCCTCTCTTCCTCACTCTCCCGCGTCCTCATCCTCTCCCCGGAACACTCTCCCCCTCCTCTGTTCTCCTCACCCGAACGGAGCCGCCGCCACCGACGAGAGCCACCGTGGCTACCGGCCACCCCACGCCTCACCGACGCCCCAGGAAGCTCCGCCCCGACCCCCTCTTCCTCCCCACCGATCCACGGCCCTCCGGAAGCCCTGCAGCGTCGCCCTCAAGCTCGCCCCCAACCTTCGGCCGCCGGCGAACTTTCGAGGATTCGCGAGCTCCAGCCCCTCCCCGGCCTCGCCGTTGCCTCCACCAGATCCGCTGTGAGCTACTCTTCCATTCCCCCTCCTCCTCGCGCTCGTTCCCGTACTCTAGCCGCCCTAACCACCTTGCCGAGCGCTCCTCGCCGCCGGCCATGGCACCGCCGTGGCCACAGGTGTCTTAGCTCGCGTCTGAGCACGCCCTCGGGCTCGAGATGTTCCCAGGAGCCGAAAACTCCCATCGGTTCGTCCGTAGCCGCACCATAGCATCGTCTTAGGCGATGCCCGAGCTCCGGTCGCCGCCTCTCTCACCGTAGTTGCCGCTACCGGCCACCCCAGCCGCGGCCACAGCCACCGCTGGCCGCGCCGCGTCGCGGACGTTCTAATGAGCCAAACCGCGCGCCAAACCATCGCCCCTAGCTCAAATCCGATCCGCGCCGCCGTGCGGAATGGTCGCCGCCGGCGATACTCCGGCGACTGCCGACGGGGCACGCTTAATTAGTGTTAATGGCCCCACTAATTAAACCCACAGCCACTGACAGTGGGCCCCACCCCTGGTCAAACCCCAGTCAGTGCTGGGTTTGACCGGGATTAGCTCCTGTGTCACTGACGTGTGGCCCCCACACGTCAGGTTTGACCTGGGGCGCCCAGTTGACCCTGCTGACGTCACTGTGACGTGGTGCTGACGCCATAATCATTTCTGGATTTAATATTATTCAGGAAATTCCAGAAAATGCCTAAAACTTCTAAAAATTCATAGAAATTCAACCGTAACTCCAAATTAAATAATTTATATATGAAAAATTATCAGAAAAATTCAAGGAATCCATCTGTACCATTTTCATGCATGTTAGAACAACTTATAGCTGCTGTTTAGCACAAATCAATTAAATGGCATTTGAATAATCACATATGGAGTTTGAATTTGAATCTTGTATTCAAACCAACTTCATTTAATCTGTTGCTAGTTGCATTAGCCCAAAACACATTCATTTTGCCATGTCATGATCATGCATCATATTGTGCATTGCATTGATTGTGTTCCCTTCTGTGTTGCCGGTATTTGTCCCCTCTCGATAGACGTGATACCGATGATGTGATCGTTGACACTGATGAAGACTCAATGTTATCTTCAGAAGTGCCAGGCAAGCAAAACCCCCTTGTTCATTCCGATACAATCCCACTCTCTCGCTCCTGCTCTCTTTTACTGCATTAGGACAACAACGATTCAACTGTTACTTGCTGCGGTAGCTGAACCCCTTTATCCTTTGCATGACCTGTCATTGCCACAGTAAATAGATGAAACCCACTAGCATGAGTAGGAGTTGTTTGAGCCCTGTTGTGCCTACTCATTCATGCTTGTTTGTCATGCCTGCTACTGCTTAGAGTTGAGTCAGGTCTGATTCATCGGGGATGAATCAGAGGTGTGTGAACATGTCCTACTGTGTGTGAGCTAAGTGTGTGAACACGATTTGGTAAAGGTAGCGGTGAGAGGCCATGTAGGAGTACATGGTGGGTTGTCTCATTGCAGCCGTCCTCAGGAACTGAGTTCTGTGTTTGTGATCCATGATTCAGCTACTACCATACATTGGGCCCTGAAATATGACCCCGCTCGACTTCTTATTCACCCTTGTCCTCTGTCCAGGAGTTGCAAGTAGTTTCTGGTGTTTGTAGTATGCTGGAGGCCGTGGACAGCGCTGACCGTAGGGGTGGGCTGTGATGCGGTAGGCACGTGGCCGGGTAACCGGGCACCCGTTTGGTGTCACGGGAACCCTGTTCACATCGTTTGGGGCTGTGAGCGAAACTCCGGCCGGATCTCCTCATGGATGGAACCCGAATAGGCGATAAACCTGGACTAGAGACTTAGGTGTTTAGGTAGGTCGTGGTCTACACCCACGTCGGCTTTCGCTTGAAGTCTGCCGAGCACATGTCGTGTGCAGACGCTAAGTGGTGGAAACATGTATGAAGAAGTACACCCCTGCAGGGTTAACATCATCTATTCGAATAGCCGTGTCCGCGGTAAAGGACTTCTGGGTTGCTTATATCAGTTCATAGACAAGTGAAAGTGGATACTTTAAAATGCGCAAGATAAGCGTGAGTGCTATGGATGGCGTTCTCGTAGGGAGACGGGAGCGGATCCATAGTGGTGTATTGATATGGTGAATATGTGGACTCGTGTGCGCCACCTCAAAAGAGTCGCTTGCAGTCGTAGTTTAGGATAGCCACCGAGTCAAAGCTGGCTTGCTGCAGTTAAACCCCACCATCCCCTTGTTGAAAATGATGCATATGTAGTTAGTTCTGATGTAAGTCTTGCTGGGTACATTTGTACTCACGTTTGCCTATTTTATGTTTTTGCAGAGAGACTTCAGTCTCACTAGTAGTTCCACGTGGACTTCGACGTTTAGCTTGTTACCTCAGCTACGATCTTGTGCCTCAGCAGGATTTGGTAGATAGTCAGGCTTCTCAGCCTTTTTCATTTATAGATGTCTGTACTCAGACATGATAGCTTCCGCTTGTGCTTTGATATGTATGCTCTGAATGTTGGGTCATGAGACCCCTGTTTGTAATATCTCGCTCCTCGGAGCCTAATGAATAAATACTTGAGTTGTAGAGTCATGTTGTGATGCCATGTTGTATTTGCACATATCGAGCATATTGTGTGTATGTTATTGAAATGCTTGGTATGTGTGGGATCTGACAACCTAGTTGTTTATCCTTGGTAGCCTCTCTTACCGGGAAATGTCTCCTGGTGTTTCCACTGAGCCATGGTAGCTTGCTACTGCTCCGGAACACTTAGGCTGGCCGGCATGTGTCCTTCTTCGTTCCTGTGTCTGTCCCTTCGGGGAAATGTCACGCGATGAATACCGGAGTCCTGTTAGCCCGCTACAGCCCGGTTCACCGGAGTCCTGCTAGCCCAGTGCTACAGCCTGGATTCACTCGCTGATGACCGACACGTTCGATGCTGGGTCATGGATGCCCGTCCCTGTAGGTTTGTGCCACTTTGGGTTTACGACTAGCCATGTCAGCCCGGGCTCCTTATCATATGGATGCTAGCGACACTGTCATATACGTGTGCCAAAAGGCGCAAACGGTCCCGGGCAAAGGTAAGACGACACCCGTGGGAATACCGTGCGTGAGGCCACAAAATGATATGAGGTGTTACATGCTAGATCGATGTGGCATTGAGTCGGGGTCCTGACAAATGGTTGGCAAACCCGGTCTTGGTGTTGAAGAAAAACAAGCAGTGGCGGATGTGCATTGATTACACAAGCCTCAACAAAGCCTGCCCGAAGGACCCATTTGCCCTGCCGCGAATCGATCAGGTGATAGACTCCACAGCCGGATGCGAGCTGTTTAGTTTCTTAGATGCATATTCAGGATATCACCAGATCAAGCTGAATCCGGCTGACAGACTGAAGACCGCCTTCATCACACCGTTCGGAGCCTTCTGCTACCTGACCATGACGTTCGGCTTGAGGAATGCCGGTGCCACCTTTCAGCGTTGCATGCAAAAGTGCCTCCTCAAGCAACTCGGCCAAAATGCCCACGTCTACGTGGATGATGTGGTGGTGAAGACGGAGAAGCGTGGGACGCTGCTGGAAGACCTCAAGGAAACCTTTGAGAACCTGCGCCGATTCCAGATCAAGCTCAACCCTGAGAAGTGCATTTTCGGAGTACCAGCCGGCCAACTCCTTGGTTTCCTGGTCTCTGAACGCGGCATAGAGTGCAACCCCGTGAAGATCAAGGCCATCGAGACGATGGAGGTACCCAGCCAACTGTTAGATGTGCAGAAGTTCATCGGCTGCTTGGCGTCCATCAGCCGATTCATCAGTCGGCTGGGCGAGAAATCTCTCCCTTTGTATCTATTAATGAAGAAGACCACCTTTTTTAGTGGAACCACAAGGCGGATGAAGCATTTCTCCAGCTGAAGAAGATGTTGATTACAACCCCTGTGTTGGCGGCTCCGACTCCCAAAGAGCCCATGCTCCTATACATTGCCGCCACTAGCTGAGTAGTCAGCACAGTCATTGTAGTCGAACACAAAGAGGAAGGCAAGGCGCTCCCTGTCCAGAGACCGGTATATTACCTGAGCGAGGTACTGTCGACCTCCAAGCAGAACTACCCCCACTACTAGAAGATGTGCTACGGTGTGCATTTTGCCGCCAAGAAGCTAAAGCCTTACTTTCAAGAGCATCCAATCACTATGGTTTGCATAGCCCCGCTGGCCGAGATCATCGGGAGCTGAGATGCTTCTGGCCGAGTAGCCAAGTGGGCCATAGATTTGGCTCCCTACACCATCTACTACCAACCCCGCACCGCCATCAAGTCGCAAGCACTGGCCCACTTCCTCGTCGACTGGGCTGAGACCCAGTACCTGCCGCCAGTGCCCGACTCCACCCATTGGCGGATGCATTTAGACGGCTCCAAGATGCGCACCGGCCTGGGAGCCGGCGTCGTCCTCACCTCCCCTAAAGGAGACAAGCTCAAGTATGTGCTGCAGATCCACTTCGCCGCCTCCAACAACGTCACCGAGTACGAGGCGCTCATTCATGGGCTCCGGCTTGCCAAAGAACTCGGCATTCGTTGGATCCTGTGCTATGGCGACTCCGATTTGGTGGTCCAGCAATCATCTGGCGACTGGGATGCCAAAGATGCAAACATGGCGAGCTACCGCTTCCTGGTGCAGCAACTCAACGGATACTTCGGGGGGTGCGAGTTCCTTCACGTGCCAAGAAATGACAACGACCAAGCAGATGCCTTGGCACGAGTCGGCTCCACCCGCCAAGCAATACCATCCGGCGTCGCTCTTCAGCACCTCCTGAAGCCGTCCATCAAGCCTTCACCGGAATCAGACTCCATCTTTGTGCCGGCTCCTCCCAAAGAAGTCGGATCCGACTCAAGAGCCCCAGCAGACGGCCCCAAGAAAAGCATAGTGGAAGCCGGCCCGGGGACTTCAGAACCCGGCCCGGGGACTGCGCTAGTCGGCCCAGGGACTTCAGAACCCAGCCCGGGGACTGCGCCAATCCAGCAAGCGGCCGCAGACTCCAGCCCGCCGCCTCCCAGCCCAGCCGCCCTTGTCCAAATTGCGGTGGTGGCAATCGAAGAAATAGCAGCACCTTCATGGGCGCAGCCCATCCTCAAGTTTCTGGTGAACAGAGAGCTGCCAACTGATGAAATCTTGGCTCGGCAAGTGCAACGCCGAGCGGCAGCCTACACCATAATCAACAGAGAGCTGGTCAGGCGCAGTGTTACTGGTGTTTACCAGCGCTGCGTGGAGCCAAAGCAAGGCCAAGCAATTCTCATAGACATCCACCAAGGCGAGTGCGGCCACCATGCAGCTTCAAGAGCACTTGTCACCAAAGCCTTTCAGCACGGTTTCTTCTGGCCGACTGCCCTAGAAGAGGCTAAAGAGTTAGTCCAGAAATGCAAGGGGTGCCAGAAATTCCGCTCCAAGCCGCTTCAGCCGGCTTCCGCGCTAAAGACAATCCCCATCGCCTGGCCTTTTACAGTTTGGGGCCTGGACATGGTGGGACCATTCAAGATGGCCCGAGGCGGCCTGACTCATCTGCTTGTTGCGGTGGACAAGTTCACCAAGTGGATAGAAGCAAAGCCCATCAAGAAGTTGAACGGTCCGACTGCAGTGACTTTCATTGCCGACATCACGGTGCGGTACGGCATACCGCACAACATCATCACCAACAATGGCACCAATTTTGCCAAAGGCGCCTTGGCCCATTTCTGCGCGACGCAGGGCATCCGATTGGACTTAGCGTCCATTGCCCATCCGCGGTCAAACGTCCAGGTGGAGCGAGCAAACGGCCTCATCCTGTCCGGCATCAAGCCTCGACTGGTCGAACCACTTGAGCGTTCGGCCAGCTGTTGGCTTGAGGAGCTGCCAGCTGTCCTCTGGAGTCTGCGCACGACTCCAAACAAGGCAACCGGCTTCACGCCTTTCTTCCTCGTCTACGGTGCCGAAGCCGTCATCCCGACGGACATAGAGTTCGACTCTCCACGAGTCACCATGTACACCGAAGAGGAAGCCGAAGAAGCATGTTAAGACAGCATCGACCTGCTGGAAGAGGGCCGGCTGTTGGCACTCACCCGGTCCGGCATCTACCAGCAGAGTCTGCGCCGATACTACAACCGGAAGGTCAGGCCGAGATCGTTCCAAGAGGGCGACCTTGTGCTCCGGCTGATTCAGCGAATAGCCGGCCAGCAGAAGTTGTCGGCGCCTTGGGAAGGCACCTTCATCATCAGCAAAGTGATGGGCAACGGCTCCTACTACCTAATCGACGCTCAGAAGCCTCGAGTGCGCAAGAGGGACGACTCCGGCAAGGAGTCAGAGCGACCATGGAACGCGAATCTTTCCGAAGATTTTACAGTTGATGCAGTATGTACCACGCTATCCTTTGTATTAAAGTACCAAGACTTTGGGCCCCTCGAGACGAGCTCGAGGACTGCCCTTTTTGTTATCTGTATGATAAGAATTATGCCTCCAAGTATGTTACTCTTTGCCATGCCGCTTGGCACCGGGTTCGACTAGCCGGCCCGGGGACTCGCCGTCTTGCGCTATGAAATGCTTCCCGCAGTCGGACAAGTAGTGTGCTGCGCTTAAGCCGTCTCCTATCGAAAGCCGCAGCTCGCAGAGCGACTGTTGGTAGGCAGAGAGTAAGCAAGAACGAGCGCGCGCACGAAAAAATGGCTAAGGACTCAAAGCACATGCATAGCCCAAGCCGGCTTCCAGCCTCTCTCTAAAGAGCCGACTCTCGAATAGTCGGCTCTCCGCCTTCTATCCAACTTGTTAAAAAACTCTAAAAAGGCCAAGTACTTGCCTTCCCTAAAGTAGCCAAGCATTTGACCTGCGGCAGTCATTAGAGCGGCTGTTCGTCTGGCAAAGCGGCGACTATGGAAAGGCGGCAAAGGAAAAAGTCAAAAAGAGCAATAAGCAAAGAAAGATAGAAGGCAGATAGATATTTACATAACAAAGGCCTCTGGCCAAATTCAAGATACACCCCGCCGGTGGAATTGTGCAAATTGACAAGTTCTTTCAAAAGACTATTAAGACAGGAAAAATAAAGGCAAGACGGCAGCCTAAGGAGTGGAAGACGGGTTCGGAGGGTCGGCGGAGACGGCGGTGTCAGGCGCCGGAGCGGCCGGCTGGGCGGTCTCGGCTTGATCATCTCCGGCGGCAGTCGGCCCGGTCGGACGCGGCTCATTGCTGGAGGCGCGATCGAGCTGAGGCTGGTCGTCCGCTCTGTCTTCTGGCGCCTCCGTCTCGTCTCCGTCCCCCGCCTCGTCTTCCTCCTCGGTGCTGGAGCCGATCACCTCCGTCGAGTCCTCATTGTAGTCGGGGTTCATCCCAAACCACTCCAGAGGCACCTCCTTGCCATTCGCGGCCCGCTCAGGAATGAAGACGCTGGTGTCGGTGTAGTCGGCGATCGCCGCCGCACGCTCGACGAGGGCGCCTTCCACAGCCGCTAGTTCTGCCTGGGCCTCTGACCAGAACGCGGCCAGCCGGTCCAGGTCCAGTCCTGGGTACCAAGCCTTGACGAATTCCAAGGCCCAGCACGCTCCAGCCCAGGCCGAGGAACCCTTCCAAGCCTCGAGACGGCCGGCTGCGACCTCCAGCCAGTCGGCAGTCCGACTGGCAGTGCGCAGAGCCGGCATACTCGGCCACAGGGCGGAGATCGCTTGGGCCCCAGCGCGTTGAAGCCGGCGCAGCAGCTGATGGGCCGGCCACAGACGGGTCTCGATGCTCAGGAGCTGCTCATCGACGGTCAGGGGGGCGTTGGCGGCGATCTCCTTGCCATTCGCCCTCCATGCCTCGCGATCAGCCTCAATGGCTCGGGTGACCGCGTGCGAGTGGCCTGAGAAGAAGTCTGCCCAAAACAGAAAGAAGCAAAGAAAGAATCAGAAGTCGGCTCGGCTTGTAGTCGGCAGTTCGAAGAAAGAAAGCAAAGGAACTCACCATCGACAATGTCCTCGATCTCGTGGAAGCCGGAAGTCAGCATCGCCTCCCTATCAGTCCAGGAGGAGCGCTCCATCTCGAACTCGGCCAGGAGAGCGGTCTCTTTCTTCCCCGCCTTGTCCCGAGCCGCCTTCAGCAGCTCCTTCTGCTCCGCCAACTGCTCGGCTAGCAAGTCACGCTCTTTGGCGAGCTTGCCGCACTCCTCTTCCTTGGCGCGAAGGGCCGTGCTGACTTCGCCCAACCGTTCCTGGAGAGCGGCATTGGCCTCTCAAAAACAAAGAGAAAAGACATTGAGTCGTCAACAACAAAGGTCGCCGGGAAGATCCGGCCCAACTGCTCAGCAGTCGGCCCAAATCTCGGGGACTACAGCCCGTGGGTGCGCCAGCGCGCCCCCGCGAAAAAGAAGAAGAACTTACTCTGGCTCTCCGACAAGTCGGCAGTCCGCTTCTCCAGCCGCTCAATGTTACGGTTGAAGGCTGTGACGCGGAGGTTGTGATACTCCTGCGATAAAAAATCGGACAAAGACAAAAATGAGGAACTCGCCAGATTGAGTTCCGGGCCGCCTACGCAGTAGCCGGCCCGAAACTCGGGGACTACACCTAGTGGGTGCGCTGGCGTGCCCCCACAGAGAAGAACGAGAAGAAACAAAGTCAAAAAAGAAAAACGTACTCAGATAGACGCTCGCGATGCCAGATGTGCCCTGGTGCAGCCCTGGATGGCTTCGCCTTCAGCTCGCAGCTTCGCCTGCACATCCAGGAGTGCCTGGTTCAGCGGATCATCGCTGCCTCCTTGCACCCATCCAGTAGGCGCAGCACTTGATGCCTCAGCATCTGGAATGGCCGAGCTGGCGGCACCGGCTTCTAAAGGGCGTGGCGCCGAGACCGCCTTCGCAAGGCGGCGGCGCGCTGGTGAGGCGACTTGAAGGAGCAGCCTCGCCACCGCCTCGTCCTCAGCCGGCAGCACTGGCGGGCCCGCCGGCTGCTAGCCATGCAGCGGAGGCGGCGGTGGCGGCGTGGCCGTGCCCGACGCGGAGGCCTCGCCACCGTCCCTCTCCACGATGGAGTGCTCCCCGCTGACTTCCCCAATATGCCCCGTAAACTCTGGCGGCGGCGGCGGCGTGGAGTTCAGCGGGACGACAAGCAGCGCGACTGGCGGCGCGCGGTCTCCTCCGCCCGCTGTTTTGCTGCGGCGGCGGCTTCGGCCTTCTCCAGCTTCTTCTGGGCGAAGGCCGCCGCTTTCTCAGCCTCTGCCTTCTCCAGGTGGTCGGCCTCTTCCTCGTCGCGCTTGTCCCGTGCGTTGCGCTCCGTCGCCTCCCGAAGGTCGGCGGCGGGGTCAATCCGCCGAGTGTTGGTGGACGTCTCGGCCGACCCCATGACAGAGGGGACGGCGACCCTCTCAAGAGAAAGAGGGGCCCTGAAGCAGAGAAGGAAATATAAAGACTCAGAAAAGATTTGTTGAAGAAAACAAGATAAAGGCAGTCAACACTTACGCAGAGACCAGCGGCGGCTTCTTCACCTCCTTGCGGAAGCGGTTGGCCTTCACGATCGCCTCCTCCCGCTTGGTGGCGGCGGCTACCCCCTTGAACTTCTTCGGTCATCCGCCGAGCGAACTCGGCGTGGCCCGACGCTTCTTCGTGCCGACTTGACCAGCCAAGCCGGCGGAGGAGCTCGCGCTTGGATGGCCGGCTTTTGGTTGGTGGCGCGAGACGACTTCCCCTTCGGCGTCGTCTTCTGGCCAGTCGGCGAAGGTCGTCGAGGGCCGGAGGCCGCCTTCCGCTCCCCCTCCTCCGCCTTCGGCGTCGGCCTCCATTGCCGCGGCCCCCAAGTCGGGGTCCTCGACATCGCTCTCCGCTCGATCTGGAGCGAAGTGGCGGGGCTGTCCAGTGGCGCCGGCTGTGGGCGGGATGAGAGGGTTCTGACTCGAAAGAAAACCGAGAAGATCAGAAGTCGGATTCGGCTAGAAAGAAAAACAGAAAGCAGAACATTTGACTTACCGCAGGCGGGGGGTTAGCACGTGAGTACGGCTCCTTGCCGAACTGCCAATCTTCCGCGAGCTCGCAGTTCGCGATGTGATTCACCATCTTCGCCACCTCCGCGTGGGGCATGTCCCAGGTACACATCCGACTCGGGTCTCGGCGGCCGCTCATCTGACTAATCAGATGAGGTAGGCCTTGGAGAGGGAGGACTCGGCGCGCCATGAAGGCGGCCAGCAAGTCGGCCCTGACCAGGCCCTCCGACTGCGTCAGCACCCGGAGTCGCGCGATGGCAGCGGCGCCGGCGGGAGGCAGCATCTGGGCCCGGTAGGACCAACTGGGAAGCCTCCCAGCCGGCGCGCCGGCCTCATAGGGCGGCAGGTTGACCCAGTCGCCCTCCGTGGCGACGTTCTTCACGTAGAAGTACGAACGCTGCCACATCTTCACCGACTTGATCAGCGCGATGGAGGGGAAGGGGTTGTCGGCGGTCGACCTGCGCATTGCGATAAAGGCGCCGCACTGAGCCAGCACGTCGGCAACGTGTGTGCCGAGCTTGGATTGAAAAAGTTCTCCCCACAGCTTGATGGTGGGGAGAACGCCGAGAAAACCCACGCACAGGGTGGCGAAGGCGGCCAGCAGCACCACCGTGTTGGGGGTGAGGTGGTGCGGCTGGAGTTCGTTGAACTCCAAGAAGGAGCGGAGGAAGCCGCTCGCCGGCAGGCCCAGGACGCGCATAAGGTGCAAGTGGAATATGACCCGCTCGCCATCCTGTGGCGCCGGCTTATTTCCCCTGCCGGCGGGGCGCGGGCTCGCACCAAGTTTGCGCTGGGGAGCCGGCGCGTCTTGCGGAGGTGCTCGATGGCATCGTCATCCACTTCGGAGCCGTCTCAAACGCCGGAACGCACTGCAGGAGCCGCGGCGGCGGAGGAAGAGCTCATCGCTGTGGGGCGGTGGGGCGTGGTGCGGCGAAGGCAGGAGGAAGAAGAAGCAGGAGGAAGCGGGGGAAGCAGGGAAGAACGAGCGCGCGCCTCGCCGTCCCGCTACCCTCGCCTATTTATAGGCCCGTAGGCTAAGAAGCCGACGGGGCGGCGTGGGATTAACTGCATGCGAGACCCCATGCCCCCACGATTGAACCCACGAAGTTACTGCGTGCAGTAACAACGTGGGGAGCCCAACCGCCCGCCCGGCCGCAGCGGATCCGTTCGCGTGCCGAGGCGCGGTAGTGGCCGGCCCCGCCTGACGGCCCGTCCCGTCGCGCGCGTGGGCAGGCAGACTGCCCCTGCCACGTGGCACCGCGTGACGGGGCCGCGGCGGGCGACCGCGGGAAGCATATCCGACACGCCGCCTGGTTCCCGCCGCGACGTTCGAAACTCCTCGAAGGGCAGGATGGCCCCCGGCGAATCTGACTCCAGCTAGTCGGCCTGAGCAAGACGGCCCTCGGCGACTCCGATCCCAGCTAGTCGATTTGCGATAGGACGGCCCTTTGTGAGTCCGACTCCGGCCAGTCGACCCGAAGGAAGATGGCGAGCAAGGCCGAAAATCCTACCACCGAAAGAAAGAAACTGTTGAGGCCCGTGACTTATCATCCCCGGGGCCTCACCAGCTTCGGGGACTACTGTTGGAGTAATGGGCCATGGGTAGGCTAACCCGAGGCCCAGAACCTTTCAAGACATCGGGGCAGACTGCGCCCCTGAAGTCCCAGAGGCGACTCCAAGACGAGCCAAGTCCCAGAGGCGACTCCAAGACGAGCCGAGTCCCAGAGGCGACTCCAAGACGAGCCGAGTCCCAGAGGAGACTCCAAGACGAGCCGAGTCCCAGAGGCGACTCCAAGATAAGCCGAATCCCAGAAGACGACTCCAAGAAGAGCCGAATCCCAGAGGCGACTCCCATTCAAGCCGAGTCCCAGAGGCCACTCCGAAGAGGCCGACTATGGGGAGTTGGCCCGCGACTTCCAACCACCAGATAATTAAAGGCAAGCATGGCCATAGTGCGCCGTACTCGCGGAGATCTCCACCCAGCGCGGTACTGTCGCCATGCCAGCCCTGACATCAGCCCTTGGGGCGGGGCCCTGTACCCATGACCTCCTGTCTGTACGGCCCGGAGACGGCGGGGCCTACCAGTCAGCGAGTATTGAAGACGGCGAGAGCGCCGAGAGTCGGACCCGTTGGGAGTCGGCCCCCTGGAGTCGGCCGGCCCCTCCCACGGGTCCCACATGCCATTAACCAGACGCGATAGGGGAATGGCAACAATGATCGCCCGTCAGGTGGCGGTACTGTTGGCATCACCCCATGACCAAGCCCGCGTAATTAGAAGCACGGCTACAGTAATCTGCAGCCCGCACGACCTGCCTATGGCGGACAAGGGCTGACACCCTCGTACCAGGCTAGTCGGCGGGACCCACCAGTCGGCGGGCCCCAGGAGTCGGCGGAGAAGACGGTGCCTGAGAGACAGACGGCTGGGACCCGCACCCAGCCGGTTTTACCATTGTAACCCTGGGGGTAGGCCTATATAAACCCCCCCAGGGCACCCATGCAAAGGGTTCGCATCCATTAGCATTAGACAGACCCCATAGGAAGGAGAGAGCTAGCCTTGCCCTCTCCTACCTCCAGAAACAGCTCTAGGAGCAAGCTTGTATTCACTTTGCCTTAGTGATCATGCGGAGACCCCGCAGAGCAGCAGTAGGGGTGTTATCTCCTCGGAGAGCCCTGAAGCTGGGTAAGATCTGTCGGCATGCATGTCTTCGCCTCATCCCGTTTCCAGGCACCGGCGACGTTTTACTCGCCCCCACCATGATAAGCCATCCTTTGGCATATGTCGCACCCAACCCCCGACAGAAGTACCTCTTAACGACATTATAAACAACCGCGACGCGACGGGCCGGATTGCCAGATGGGCCATTGAGCTCCTCCCGTTCGACATAACCTATAAGCCACGGCGAGCTATTAAGTTGCAAGTTTTGGCCGACTTCGTCGCCGAATGGACTGAAGCCGAACTCCCTAAAGAGTATGGCGCATATTCCAACTGGATCATGCACTTCGACGGCTCCAAAATGTTGGCTGGTCTGGGGGCTGGCATCGTTCTGACGTCCCCAACCGGAGATACAGTTCAATATGTACTCCAGATAATGTATACGGACTCCAACAATGCAGCCGAATATGAGGCCCTTCTACATGGTCTTCGGATGGCAGTCTCCATGGGCATTCAACGCCTAGAGGTGTGCGGGGATTCGAACCTCGCGATATCCCAAATAAATGGACACTTCGATGCCAAGGATCCGAAAATGGCAGCCTATCGCAACGCCGTCCTAAAAATGTCAGCTCGGTTCGAGGGGCTCGAATTTCACCATATAGCCCGGGATAACAACCAGGCAGCAGACGTATTGGCACGCATTGGCGCAAAGCGCGATGCCGTACCTCCCAACATCTTCCTAGAGAGGCTATTTAAGCCATCCGTACTATCGGAGGGGGAGTCCGGAAATAACAACCCGGACCCAACCGCACTGCCCGACACCAAACATTCTGACACAATTGGTGGTTCTGCCAACGAAGTAACACCCTCAGCCCACGTAATAATAGCAGTCATCTCCCCGTGGACGGAACCATTCCTAGCCTACCTAACCAGATAGGAACTTCCCGAGGACCAAAATGAGGCCCGCTGCATAGTGCGGCGATCTAAAGCCTACAAGGTCCACGAGGGAGAGCTTTATAAGAAAAGCACAACCGGAGTCCTTCAAAGTTGTATCTCCGAAGAGGAAGGGCGGAATCTTCTGGTCAAAATTCATGCCGGACTCGGCGGGCACCACGCCACAGCCCGGGCCCTTGTAGGCAAGGCCTTCCGTACAGGATTTTATTGGCCGACGGCCTGGGCAGACGCTCAGGACTTAGTCCAACGATGCGTCGGTTGCCAGCTCTTTGCTAATAAAAGCCACATGCCACCCACCGGCCTCAAAACTATACCCATCACCTGGCCCTTCGCGGTCTGGGGGCTTGACATGGTTGGACCCCTTAAAGGAGGAACCCACAAGAAAAAATACCTACTGGTCATGGTGGATAAATTCACCAAATGGATAGAGGCCAAACCTGTTAAGACGGCCGAATCCGGACCAGTAATAGACTTCATATCAGGGGTCGTACACCGTTACGGCGTCCCCCACAGCATCATCACTTATAACGGCACGAACTTCATGGCCGACGAGGTCAAACTCTGGTGCAAAAACATGGGCATCAATCTCGACTATGCTTCAGTCTATCACCCTCAAACTAACGGTCAAGTCGAGCGAGCAAATGGTCTAATCATGAGTGGCATCAAACCCAGACTAGTGCGGTCTCTCAAGGAATCTAACACACACTGGGTAGAGGAGCTCGACTCCGTACTCTGGGGGCTGCGCACCACGCCGAATCGCACTACCGGATTCACACCATTCGTTATGGTATACGGCGCAGAGGCAGTTTTGCCCTGCGATATAATTCATGACTCACCTCGTGTGCGCATGTACAAAGAAAGATAAGCCGAGCTCGATCGGCAGGACAGTTTGGACGCCTTGGAGGAGGAGCGTGACGTGGCAAAAGCCCGTTCCGCATTCTATCAACAGCAGGCTCGAAGATATCAAACAGAGAAGTACGGGCCAAAACTTACAATGTTGGGCGAGTTAGTTCTACGCCTACTGGACAAGAAAAAGGACAAACTCAAGCCCAAATGGGAAGGTCCCTTCATCATCGACCAAGTCCTGACCGGCGGAGCGTGTACCGTCTGCGAAATGCATCGGATAACCGACTCGAGCCGAACCCATGGAACGCAGTCCGTCTCCGAAGATTCTACGCCTAGTGCCGGATTCTAAGTTCGTCTCCTTCCTCCGTCTATATTTTATACAGTAGTTGTCTTATATTTCTCCCCTTCTCCCTCCTTTTCTCTTACAGCCTTTGAAGGCTCGTTCGCGCTTTGTTCGCACACACTTGACGCGCTATCCGCGCTCATTATACCTAGGGCTTCTTTAACAGAAGCTTATTTATACGGGCTTCATGCCCAACACATGTGTCACACTTCCGCATGTACCTTTTATTCACCATTATATGCATCGATATGACTTAAGTTGTGGCCAAGCTGGGTTGCCTGGCTCCTGTGCTTACCCCTACGTTCCCGATTGTTCGGCTAGGTGGTAAAGGGAGCACCTCTGCGATTGTTACTGCCGGGTCAGCCGGATGTGTACCTCAGACTGGGTGAAGCCGAAAGCTAGCGTTCTTAAGGGAATACTCGGTCGGTGAACGAAAAGACGATTTCTTACCTATTTATTTATCTGCCCCCGGATGTTTTTCTGCATTTTTCGCAGTCCGGACATGCACTTTAGGGCATGCCTCCCAGGGAAAGGAACCCCTAACAAAACTATTCTCCCTGGAAGATGTTTCTTACTAACCATGTAATATAACATAACTAGTTGGGCACTTGTCTGATAAAGCACTAATGACCCCTACGCTTGGCCTCCACACATGCCCCGGTTCATATATAACCACGAGGGTATTCGGACACACTCCGGACTATTGGGTCCCGAGGTTGAAGCGAAAAGGTCCGCTATGACAAACGATCTACAATCCGGCTAGAAGGCATTTTACATGTCATCTTAAATTACATAGTCAATTCGACTGATTGTATTCCTCTTCAATGCCATCTAATAGGCTTTCTAGTTTACGGTCCTGCTGAGAATACTTTGCGGCCAACTCTACTTGGCCGTACACTAAGCTCACAGGGATCTCCTTCCCATCGGGCCCCACAGGTCCGACCTCGGCCATGTGGTTTGGGTCAGCCTTCGTGTACCGCGTCTTCACCATGGCCCAGGCATCCCTGGCGCCTTGACGGCAGGCTGATATCTTCCATAATCGGAAGCGCTGCCACGCTCCCTGAAGCCTCTCTGCAAGCTCTCCAAGGCCTTTGGGCAGGGAGACAGATGGCCACAAGGCCTGGGCGACGCCTTTTATCACCTGCCGAACTCGTTCGTGCAGTTGTAAGAGCTCGGGAAGAAGGTCACCCGTAGAACCGGGCATTTCCTCTGCAGGACGACCTGTGAGCATACCTATAGACATAACTCTGTTAGTCGACTTCCTCGCCGAACTCTTTTTTCAAAGTTCGTTCAAGCACTTACTCAACATGCCGCGTCGAAGCCGCCGATTCTCCTTAACGGAGTCAGACAGCTGGGCACGAACATCCTTTAGTTCCTCACCCAGCTAGGTGTTGGCATCTTGGAGATTATTTTTCTCCTGCCTCACCCTCGTAAGCACGTTCTCGCCGGCCTTTAACCAGCGCAAGAGTTGTTTCTTGTCCAGATCTACCCTGGCGCCATCTACAATATTATTGTCAGACTTATACACATGCCGCACTTCACAAACTACTTATCTTTCGAAGCATAAATTATCAGAGGGGGTCTCTTTGGCTTCCCCCGCCGCGGCTAGTGCGGCCTCAAGTTTGGCTTTGCACTCATCCAGCGCCTGGGACAGTTGGGTATTATTTTCTGTAAGATCCTGCATAATAGATGATCCTTAAATCAGTTATTCTAACTATTTCAAGTCTCGGGGGCTACTGGCATATATAACTGTCAAATTTTCTCACCTGTATGTCTTTTACATACTGCTACGTGGCTCTGGCTAGACCATTTTGAGCGGCACGGAGATGCGCATCTCCCGAATTGAAGGCATCCAATGCCTCTGGGGAGAAACATGCGTCACGAAGAACTGTCCGGCGACGCCTGTTGAGGGAGTCCTGGACTAGGGGGTGTCCGGATAGCCGGACTATCATCGTCAGCCGGACTATCATCGTCAGCCGGACTCCAAGACTATGAAGATACAAGATTGAAGACTTCGTCCCGTGTCCGGATGGGACTTTCCTTAGCGTGGAAGGCAAGCTTGGCGATACGGATATGTAGATCTCCTACCATTGTAACCGACTCTGTGTAACCCTAGCCCTCTCTGGTGTCTATATAAACCGGAGGGTTTTAGTCCGTAGGACGAACAACCATTACAACAATCATACCATAGGCTAGCTTCTAGGGTTTAGCCTCCTTGATCTCGTGGTAGATCCACTCTTGTACTACCCATATCATCAATATCAATCAAGCAGGAGTAGGGTTTTACCTCCATCGAGAGGGCCCGAACCTGGGTAAAAACATCGTGTCCCTTGTGTCCTGTTACCATCCGCCTAGACGCACAGTTCGGGACCCCCTACCCGAGATCCGCCGGTTTTGACACCGACATTGGTGCTTTCATTGAGAGTTCCTCTGTGTCGTCACCGATAGGTTTGATGGCTTCTTCAATCAACAACAACGCAGTCCAGGGCGAGAATAATCTCCCCGGACAGATCTTCGTGTTCGGCGGCTTTGCGTTGCGGGCCAATTCACTTGGCCATCTGGAGCAAATCGAAAGCTACGCCCCTGGCCATCAGGTCAGATTTGGAAGCCTAAACTTCACGGCTGACATCCGCGGAGATTTGATCTTCGACGGATTCGAGCCACAGCCGGGCGTGCCGCACTGTCACGATGGGTATGATCTAGCTCTGCCGCCGGACAGTGCCTTGGAGGCCGCACACGAATCCGCTCCGACCCATAGTTCGGAGCCGATCGCACAGATCGAGGACAGGTGGCTGGACACCGCCTCGGGAGCTGCAACTTCTACGGCGATGGAGCCGAATACTGACGTTGTCCCTTACAAAGCTCGTGACTCCGAGGTGCCGGACTCCGAACCTCTTGCGCCCCTACCAATCGAATCCGATTGGGCGCCGATCCTGGAGTTCACCGTTGCGGACATCTTTTAGCACTCACCCTTTGGCGACATCCTGAACTCACTAAAGCATCTTTCGTTATCAGGAGAACCCTGGCCAGACTGCGGTCAGGATGGTTGGGATGCGGACGACGAAGAAATTCAAAGCCCACCCACCACCCACTTTGTAGCCACTGTCGACGATCTAACTGACATGCTAGACTACGACTCCGAAGACATCGACGGTATGGACGACGATGCCGGAGACTACCAAGAACCAGCGCCTACCGAGCACTGGAAGGCCACCCCAACCCATGATGTATATATGGTGGACACCCCAAAAGGAAGCGATAACGAGGCAACGGGACGCGGCAAAGGATAATTCCACCTGCAAACAACCAAAACGGCGACGCAGACGCCGCCCTAAGTCCTGCCTCGACAAAAACAGCACTCCTAATGACCCAGCAATAGAGCAGGGCAAACCAGTGGACGACGAACATGCAACCAAGCAACCATCCGAGCAGGATGAATCGGATAATCAATCTGTGCCCAGCGAAAACAACAGTCCAGACGACCTCACGCCGGACACACCACCGGAGCATAAGAACCTTCACAAAAGACTTGTCGCCACTGCAAGAAGTCTGAAAAAGGAAAAACGGAAGCTCAAAACAGCGGAAGACATACTCAGAATGAGGTGGAGCAAAGTACTCAAGACCGTGGACAAATATGGCAATAGCCACCAAACAAAGAGCTACCCGAAGCGCAAGCTGCTGCCAGAATTCGACGAGGAGGCCATAGAGCCCCCACAGTCAAAAAGCAAAGAGGTCGCCTGGCCGGATAGACGACCAGATGACAGGCCAAAAGTGACAAGCGGCGCCGCACACAAGACGACACACGATCCTCACAAAACAGATGGCCCGGTCAGGACCATTTATGGGCCAAAAAAGAGGGCCCCAGGAAGCAACACAACACGCCGCATGCTTGAAGATAACGGCACGCCTAAATACAGGGGCGCCGCACACCCACTATGTTTCACCGATGAGGTGCTGGATCATGAATTTCCAGCGGGATTTAAACCCGTAAACATAGAGGCATACGACGGAACAACAGACCCCGGAGTCTGGATTGAGGATTACATACTGCACATACACATGGCTAGAGGAGATGATCTCCACGCCATAAAATATCTACCCCTCAAGCTCAAAGGGCCAGCTCGACATTGGCTCAAAAGCCTCCTAGAAAATACTGTTGGAAGTTGGAAAGAGCTCGAGGACGCGTTTAGAGCAAATTTTCAAGGGACTTATGTCTGACCTCCGGATGCAGACGATTTAAGTCACATAACTCAACAGCCCAGAGAGTCAGCGTGCAAATTCTGGAACAGGTTTCTTACCAAAAAGAACCAAATAGTCGACTGTCCGGACGCCGAAGCCTTAGCAGCTTTTAAACATAATGTCCGAGACGAATGGCTCGCCAGACACCTCGGCCAAGAGAAGCCGAGAACTATGGCCGCGCTAACAAGCCTCATGATCTGCTTTTGCGCAGGGGAGGACAGCTGGCTCGCAAGATGCAGCACCAGCGACCCGAGTACATCCGAGATCAGATATGGAAATGGAAAATCATGGCGCAGAAAGGACCAGTGCCAAAATAAAGAAAAAAGCCCAAAGAATACGGTGGTCAACGCCAGATTCAAAAGCTCGCGGCCAAACAACAAAACACTGCCTCTTAAGGACAACAGTGAAGAGCTATCCAACTTAAACAAAATTTTGGATCGGATATGTCAAATCCACAGCACCTCCGGAAGGCCTGCAAACCACACCCACCGAGATTGTTGGGTCTTCAAATAGTCCGGCCGACTCAACGCCGAACACAAGGGGCTCGACGCGCCAAGCGATGATGATGAACCCCACCAGTAGAGCGCCGGAAAACAAAAGACTTTCCCACAAGAAGTCAAAACAGTAAATTCACTTCATGTGATAATACGGAACAACAGTGCGGCACCCGCCAAAGTAGGTGTCGCACGGTCCACCCCAGCGGAACTTCGAAAGTGGATGTCAAAACCAATCACTTTCGACCATCTGGACTATTCCAGAAGCATTCGAAACGCAGGATGGACTGCTCCGATATTGGATCCCATAATCGACGGATTACAATTTACACAAGTCCTCATGGACGGCGGCAGTGATTTAAACCTGCTATATCCGAACACAATCCGCAAGTTGGGGATAGACCTTACTAAAATTCGACATAGCCGCACTTCCTTCAAAGGAGTGACGCCAGGCCCTTACGCCAAGTGCACGGGCTCCTTACTACTAGAAGTTGTGTTCGGGTCACCCGACAACTTCCGACGTGAAAAGCTAATCTTTCATGTCGCCCCATTCAAAAGTAGCCATCAAGCACTATTGGGACGTGAAGCTTTTGTCCGCTTTAATGCAATACCACACTACGCGTCTCTTACACTTAAAATGCCCAGTCCACGCGGCATCATATCATTAAAAGGTCGTTCAAGACCCCGGACACGGGTAGACGAGTCCGGCATAAATAAGCCAGGGGCTCCCTAGCCGCACACCCCTTTACAAGGGGTTGTGCGTATGAGCTAATATAAGCTCAGCTTTATTCATTCATATTTCAATTTTTAATTCATTTTTTGCACAATTACTTTTCAAACTAAGGTCCTCTCTTTTACAGATGAACAGCGTGTTACACCCGTCCAGGATACAGCACAACGGAGACACAGGCGCAGACGTGCAGTAGGGACCCGTTGCAAGGATTCTTTTCAGATTAAGACCCTACGTAAACCTTTTTACTGTCTCTTGTTGCTATATATCCCCTGGTTTTTCATTATAACCAGAGAGGAGACTGACGTTTTGGCATCGGCCGCGTCAGAGGACCTTGCGTGTACCTGGACACTAGGGGCTTAGGGCATTGTCCTGCCCGCTATCATAAAGACCGAATACCTTAGGGAGCGTTCGGCGTCTCGAGTTAGACCTTATATGCATCAGCTCCGAATCATGTCTTTGGTCAAATGTTGGGTTTGCCTAGCTCCTGTATTTTGCTGCCTTACGTTCCGTATCATCGGCTAACGCGGCACCAGGAGAACTACTGCGATTGTGCCCCGGTTCGGCCGGGCGAGCACCTCAGTAGAGAAAGCCGAAAACTGACTGTCATGATACAGCGAGAGACTGGTCAACCACTCGATCGACTACCGGAATGTTTAGAATTCCTCCGCTTTGACGAAGGACCGTTTCCCGGTCAGGCACATACGCACCCCGAATTTGGAGAGCGCCGTGCCCCTAGGGGCTATATCGTAGCCCCACCCTCGAACTCCTATGGCTAAGTGAAAGTGATAAAGCATTATAGTCCGGTTGCCTCGTTTGCTACGCTACCACCTCCTTCACAGGACCGAGACGTCAGATTAAGTGTGAAAATGCGCTATTTTTCGAACACCCCCGCACCTTGTGCGTGGGGGCTGAAGCCAACGACTGCCATCTTTCAGGTTATACACACGTATACATAAACGGCCGCACAGGAGATATTTCAATACTTGAATGCACAAGAACAAAAAGCGCTTATACTATAAACATCATTTTATAAATCACAAAGTTCATTTGAACATAACATTTTTCGAGCACTGCGTATCTATTACACGAGCACCACGCAGAACTTCCCCAAAATAGTGCTCGGCGGGTAACCGGCTCTCGTCCGAACCCTGGGTCGCAACAGCGGTGGCATCCATCTCCGTCCAGTGTGTCTTCACTCGGGCGAGGGCCATCCTTGCACCCTCTATGCAGGCCGACCGCTTCATCGCCTTGACATGCGGCACCGCCCCAAGGAATTGCTGTAGTAAGCCAAAATAACTCTTCGGCTTGGGACTATCCGGCCGGACATGAGCCACGATATCTGTCATGGCGAGTCCGGACAGTCTATTCAGCTCAGCCCACTCGGCCAACCGATCGGTCAGCGGGAGTGAACGCTCCAGACTATGGAATTGAGACCAAAAAAGCTCTTCCGTCTCGTGATCCTTCTGACTTCGGAAGTGCACAACAGCATCTGCCGCACTCGCCGCTAAGTCCATATACGGATCCTCCGGACCCCACAGCTGGCCAAGCTAAGCATACTTCGGAACTGTAAACCGCCTGCGCAGCAGAAAGGGCTTGCCAGCCACAATATCTTCGGCCTGGCGCAGCTCCTCCTTTATAGCCCTCATTGCAGAACGGGCATCCTTGGCTTCGGCGTTGGCCTTCTTCAGGCCTTCCTGCTCCGCTCGGCATTCTTTTTCAAGAACCTCATAGCGGTCTGTAATATCTTTCAACTTCACGGCCATTTCGGCCATCTCCTCCCTGCTTCGGCAGTGAGCAGCCTTCTCGGCTTCTAGCTCTTCGGCCGCCCTCGAGGCAGCCGCATCACTCCTTCTGGCTTGCTCCTTGGTTCGAGCAAGTTCGGCCCGAAGGCTCTCCACGGCAGCGACACCACCTGCATTGAGCACACATGTTGTAAGGAGTGGGCTTAGGCTCCCTTACTAGGTGACCACAGAGAAAAAACATACCTTGTGACTCGTCAAGTCGCTTATTGACCAGCGCGATGTCCGCATCCGCAATGTCAAGTTGCCGCTTTAGTTCGGAAACTCCATCGGCCCGGCTGGCCACCGGACTATCCGCCACCTACATGGGAAAGGCAAAAATCAATACCTGCGATTTTGATCCTCGGCACGCTGTCGCTCTCGACAACCTACCGAGTCTCAGGGGCTACTATCTATACAGGGCGCACTTTTATGTGCCAAACTGTCAAAAGGTATGCCATTTTTACGTACCTCAAACCCCGCCAGCAAGCTTCTGACGGCATCATGCAACCCGCCTTCGGCGGACAAAATTCTTCCAATCACCATACTCATCAATGTACGGTGATCTTCTGAGATAGACGCCCTCTCAAGTAGATCCTTCAGCTCCCCCGGCCGCACACCATCCGGTGCTGAACTCTTCGGCCCCGCCGGACTCAGGGATACCCTCCGCGATGACACCTCAAGTTCGTCCACCCCGCCTGATGGCGCGGCGGATGGAGGCGTCTCGCTCTCCACCATCTCCGGACGAAGGTCCCCCGAAGACGAGCTCATCTGAGAAGGATGGAGATCCGAACTACAAGGTAAAGACTTCGGTTATCCTCAGAAGCAAACATAGGGATGTCTTTTATTACAGAACCCCCCTTTTTTTACTTACGGCTTGCTGGAGGGCTGATTCCTTAGGGGAGATAGTGCGGCCGGGGCCTCCCCAGACGCAGGACCCTCTGGTGAAGATCTCTTCCCCCGCTTCGAGGCCTTGGCCTCCGGGTTTTCGGAGGCGGTCCTCTTCTCCCCTTGGAAGGAGGGATTCTCAATTCCCCCTTCCTCCAAAGCCTCCTTGGTAGAGGCGGTGGTGTCCCTGTTCGCCCCTTCGCCTTCCTCCGAAGGTGCAACCTTCAGCATCCTGACCAGCACGGGATCCGGCACGGTCTCCGGGAGGGGGGCCGAACATCGTATCAGTTTCGCTTGCGCTATCCACTCCTATTCAAGAGACGGTGGGTTAAAAGGCAAATTCGAGAAGGCGTAAACAAGCGATGTGTTCAGGCGCGGGACCACTTACCTGAGTATCCGGGTGATTGCAGCTTAGGCCGGAGTCCTCGGTCAATTCGGACACATCTCTTGTGATCCGAAGAACAATTTATACATCTCCACGGGTGTCGTACCCATGAAGTGTTGGAGAGCTCGCGGCCCCTCGGGATTGAACTCCCACAGACGGAGGGGGCGACGCTTGCAGGGCAGGAGGCGCCGAATCAGCATAACCTGCATCACCGTCACCAGACTGATCTCCCTCTCTTGGAGGTCTCGAATCCGGCCCTGCAGTAGGGGTACGTCCTTTGACGGCCCCCAGTTGAGCCCTTGGTTGACCAACTACATCAGCCGCTGTGGAGGGCCCGAGCGAAAGATGGGCGGCGGCTTCTGCTTGCTGCCCCTAGGAGCGGTAATATAGAACCACTCCTGTTGCCACAGGCCGAGCTCCTCCTGGAAAGAGCCCTTGGGCCATGGAGCATCGGCCCTTCTGCTCACAACCGCCCCGCCGCACTCTTCTTGACGCCCCTCGATCATCTTCGGCTCCACGTTGAAGGTCTTGAGCCATAAAGCCGAAGTGAGGGGTAATGCGGAGGAAGGCCTCGCAGACGACAACGAATGAAGAGATATGGAGGATGGACTCCGGAGCCAGGTCATGGAATTCCAACCCGTAGTAGAACATGAGCCCTCTCACAAAAGGGTCCGCCGGGAAGCCTAAACCCCGACGGAGGTGGGACACAAACACGACGCTCTCGCCGGGCTCAGGAGTAGGAATGACTTGCCCCTTGGCAGGCAACCTATGCGAAATCTCATAGGTTAGGTACCTGGCTTCTCGCAGCTTTAGCACGTCCTCTTCCGTGACGGAGGAGGGCATCCACCGGCCCTGTAGGTCGGAGCCGGACATTGTTGAAGGTCCGAAGCGCTCGAATCTGGGGGCTCTGGGTGTTGGAACTCGGGGCAAGGAGCAGATTCGATTGAAGGTTGAAGAAAAGAAACGAGCCTTGGTCCCATTATAAAGGGGGAGAATACCAAGAGTCGTCCCCGTGACCGTTCGGGACTTGCCTCCGATAGAGGGGGTATGGCAACGGGCACGATTGGGTTACCCACGTCCGTATTGATGAGAATCCCGGAATAAGGGGGACACGATCTCTGCTTCGACAAGACGTGCCAAGGAAACCGCTTTGCCAAACGCGCTGAGGTGGAATGATAAAAAACGATTCAAGTAAAGGCTTGGTGGTGGTATGACGTCATGCCACAAAATACGTCAGCAGATTGAACTTGTGTACATATTATTCTCTCTACGGTGGAATGTGGAATTTATTTTGCAGAGCCGGACACTATCCTGGCGTTCACCATCTTCTATGAGTTATTCGGAGGAGGAACTCGCCTTGCAATGCCGAACAATATGCGCACCGGACTCATCGTCATTGAAGCCTGGTTCAGGGGCTACTGAGGGAGTCCTGGACTAGGGGGTGTCCGGATAGCCGGACTATCATCGTCAGCCGGACTCCAAGACTATGAAGATACAAGATTGAAGATTTCGTCCCGTGTCCGGATGGGACTTTCCTTGGCGTGGAAGGCAAGCTTGGCGATACGGATATGTAGATCTCCTACCATTGTAACCGACTCTGTGTAACCCTAGCCCTCTCCGGTGTCTATATAAACCGGAGGGTTTTAGTCCGTAGGAAGAACAACCATTACAACAATCATACCATAGGCTAGATTCTAGGGTTTAGCCTCCTTGATCTCGTGGTAGATCCACTCTTGTACTACCCATATCATCAATATCAATCAAGCAGGAGTAGGGTTTTACCTCCATCAAGAGGGCCCGAACCTGGGTAAAAACATCATGTCCCTTGTCTCCTATTACCATCCGCCTAGACGCACAGTTCGGGACCCCCTACCCGAGATCCGCCGGTTTTGACACCGACACCTGTGATTCATGGCACTCTCTACCTCGGAATTGGTGGCAGATAACCTATCGGCTTCCTCTGTCGGAGGAGCGTTCGACGCATGCCTCGTGTCTATCTCGGCTTCTGGACCTGGCGTTGGAGCCTGGCTGACGGAGGCTCGATGGGCAACCTCTCTGGATACAGTCCGGCGAGCGCTCTTTTTCCTAAAAAGAGCACAAGTGTTAGTATGCCTTCCAGGAATAAAACCTGGGAGTAAGATGACACGCCATACCGTTGCGCCGGCGTCTCAATCCGGACCGCACTCCTTTTCAGCCTGCTGGGCCTTGTTGTCCCTTGTTGACTAGCCGCCGCAGGCTCGGCCTTCCGCCTCAAGGACTTCCCCTGCGAAACACCATTGCTATACGGTGATTAAAAATAAGCACGGATGGGTCATTTTCAAAGTATTGGGACTTTGGTCTCAGTTACCTGTGAGGCTGGAAGTATTCTGGGGTAATCGGCCGTAATGGCGACCAAGGCATTATCGATGCTTAGTTGGTGAAATACCCCATCAATCAACTCCACCGATATGTCCGGATCCTCTTGGGAGGCCGGATCGAGGAACCGTTCCGGATCCTCGGGTTGTGGAGGCGGGCTGTTTATATCCCTTACGGCCTGGCGCAGTTCCTGCGTCAAAATCGCAAAATGAGATACTTGACTATGGGAATATGGATCGGATGGGCAAAAAGAAATGTCCGCTTACCCAGCTTGGAGGATTGTACATAAAAAATCCGTCCTGCGAATTGACGCGGAGAAATTCCTCCTCTTCTCCCTTGTACAATGCGGACAAGATCTTCATCAGATCGGCGACCGATCCCGGCCCCTTACGGCCGCAGCGGGTGGCATCATCCTCCCTGTTGAAATCCCACATGGGGTGTCCTCTATACTGGAGCGGCTGCACCCCCCCCCCCCCCCGCATAATGCATGTGGCCATGACCCCAATCATGGTAAAAGTCCGGAATGAGCTAACAACCTAATTCGGCTCATCAGGTAAAGGACGTCCCTGTCATTTTCCTTCTGAGGGCTCCGTGGACGCCAGCTTAGGCGTTTCTTCAAAGGAGCATCATTGAACTCAGGGAGGCTGATCCGAACAGGGTCCCGCAGGGGGACATCTTCTATATAAAACCATTCCGAAGGCCAGTCTTCGGATGCCTTCTTCGGGGTTCCGGATAGATATCCAGTCCCAGTGATGCGCCATAGTTCGGCTGCACCCACTTGATATATTGACCCCTCTTGAGAATGGGGCACAAGGCAGAACAGCTTCTTCCACAACGCAAAATGAACCTCGATGCCCAAAAACAGCTCGCAAAGGGCCACGAAGCCCGCAATATGCAAAATGGAGGCAGGCGTAAGGTTGTGCAACTGGAGGCCGTAGAACTCCAGGAGCCCCCAGAGAAACAGATGAATTGGAAATCCGAGCCCTCTTATCAAATAAGGGACAAGGCATACCCGCTCTCCTTTGGAGGGGCTGGGGACGCTCTCCGCTTGCTTTTCGCCCTTGTAGGTGGCGAGTCCGGCTCGAACCGGAACCATGAAGGCTGGGGGAAGAAATCCCTTGGTTTGGAGCGTCACTAACTCGCTGTGCGGGACGGAGCCTCTCTCCCAGTCTCCAGGCTGAGGGCTAGGTGGGCGAGAGGAGGAGACGCGTCGACTGTCCATGATGGAATGGATTTCTCTCAGATGCGCTCTGATGAATGCTCGCGAAGGGAGGATGGTGTGATTCGGATCTAGATCCTTGTCTCCTATATAGGGAGCTCATTTGCGCAGCTAGGGGGGTAAATGTAAAAATACCCTGGATTTTCGCATTCGTTCAACACGTGGAAGATGGCCATTATTAGGCGTGGAAGCTAAGGAGCGCAATATTTACGAGAAGCCGGACGCTATTCCACAGGTACGCAAGATTTGGAGAAGAACCCGCCTTGCAATGCCGAAGACAATCTACGCGCCGGACTCATCGCCATTGAAGCCTGGTTCAGGGGCTACTGAGGGAGTCCCGAATTAGGGGGTGTCCGGATAGCCGAACTATCACCTTTGGCCGGACTCCCGGACTATGAAGATACAAGATTGAAGACTTCGTCCCGTGTCCGGATGGGACTTTCCTTGGCGTGGAAGGCAAGCTTGGCGATACGGATATGCAGATCTCCTACCATTGTAACCGACTCTGTGTAACCCTAACCCTCTTCGGTGCCTATATAAACCGGAGGGTTTTAGTCCGTAGGACGAACAACAATCATATCATAGGATAGCTTCTAGGGTTTAGCCTATCTGATCTCATGGTAGAGCCACTCTTGTACTACCCATATCATCAATATTAATCAAGCAGGAGTAGGGTTTTACCTCCATCGAGAGGGCCCAAACCTGGGTAAAAATATCGTGTCCCTTGTCTCTTGTTACCATCCGCCTAGACGCACAGTTCGGGACCCCCTACCCGAGATCCGCCGGTTTTGACACCGACATCTCTCCTTGTCAGGAGACTCCGGGCCGAACTATGTCCGGCTTGAGTGGGAAGCGGACGACGACGGAATTCATCGCCCACCCACCACCCACTTCATTGCCACGATCGATGATTTAACCGACGTGCTTGACTTTGATTCCGAAGACATCGACGATATGGACGACGATGCAGGAGAATTACAGGAGCCACCGCTCACAGGGCGGTGGACGGCCACCTCCTCATATGATATATATATATGGTGGACACTCCAAAGGAAACTAATGGCGACGAGGCAACGGAGGATGACCCCTCGGGAAGAAAAGCAAAACATGGGCGTCGTCGGTGCCGCTCCAAGCTCCACCATAGCAATACCGGCCCCGGAGACGAAAGTAATCCGGATGGGGCCGAAGACGAATATGACCCTGACCACCCCGCCTTCGAGCAGGCCGAATAGAAGATGAGCTGGTCAGCCCAGAAGAACAGGCAACTAACGGATACCCGGAGGAGGACAACTACATGCCCCCCTCCGAAGACGAGATTAGCCTCGGCGACGATGAATTCGGCGTACCTGAGGATCCCGTGGAGCAGGAACGCTTCGAGCATAGGCTTATAGCCACTACAAGGAGCCTGAAGAAGAAGCAGCAGCAACTCCAAGCTGATCAAGACCTGCTCACAGATAGATGGACTGAAGTCCTGGCAGCCGAGGAATATGGACTCGAGCGCCAAACGGCTGATCGGCCACCCCGTGGCCGGGATAAAACGGCATATCAGCCCAAATACCAGCCTGCACCCCCACGTCGATACACTAAGGCCCGGGGCAACAGGCAAGACCTGCAAGATATTCTGGAAAACAAAGCAGGACAGCCAAGATCGATCTACGGATCACGGGGGCGCGCCCCAGCGCGCGACGATGATCGTCGCACCGGACACATCATCAACAAGTCCTGCCGGGCCGAACACAACAACCCAGACCAATCCGAGCTGCGTAGCCACATAGCCTGGCATAGAGGCGCCGCACACCCCTCTACTTCACTGACGAAGTGATGGATCACGAATTCCCAGAAGGATTCAAACCCGGAAACATCGAATCGTATGTTGGCACAATAGACCCCGCAGTATGGATCGAAGATTTCCTTCTCCACATTCACATGGCCCGTGGAGATGATCTACACGCCATCAAATATCTTCCCCTTAAGCTCAAAGGACTAGCCCGGCACTGGTTAAACAGCCTGCCAGCAAACTCCATTGGCAGTTGGGAAAACCAGGAAGACGCATTCCTCGACAACTTCCAGGGCACATATGTGCGACCACCAAACGCCGATGACCTGAGCCACATTACCCAACAGCCTGGAGAGTCAGCCCGGAAATTCTGGACTCGGTTCCTTACTAAAAAGAACCAAATAGTCGACTGTCCGGACGCCGAAGCCCTGGCGGCTTTTAAGCATAATATCTGCGACGAGTGGCTCGCTCGACACCTCGGCCAGGAAAAACCCAAGTCCATGGCAGCTCTCACGACCCTAATGACCCGCTTTTGTGCGGGTGAGGATAGCTGGTTGGCTCGCAGCGGCACCACGCCACATTCCATCACTTCGGATGGCCCGATGCTAACGGCAAGCCACGGCGTAACAGACATAAGATACGGAACAACGGCGACAACACTGAAGACACGGCGGTCAACGTCAGATTCAGCGGATCTAAGTCCGGTCAGCGGAAAAAGCCATTCAAAAGAAATAGTCAGGGACCGTCCAGCCTGGACCGCATATTGGAGCGCTCGTGCCAAATTCATGGCACCCCGGACAAGCCAGCCAACCACACCAATAGAGACAGCTGGGTATTCAAACTGGCGGATAAGATAAACGCCGAAAACAAGGACAAGGGGCTGCACAACGACGATGACGAAGAGCCACGGCGTCCGAATACGGGGGGACAAAAGAAATCCCCCCCCCCCCGGGTGAAAACAGTCAACATGATCTACGCCACCCACATCCCCAAGCGGGAACGGAAGCGGGCACTACGGGACGTCTATGCGATGGAGCCAGTCGCCCCCAAGTTCAACCCATGGTCAGCTTGTCCGATCACCTTTGATCATAGGAATCACCCTACTAGCATCCGTCACGGCGGCTCAGCCGCATTGGTCTTAGACCCAATCATAGACGGATTCCACCTCACGCGTGTCCTTATGGACGGCGGCAGCAGCCTGAACCTGCTTTATCAGGACATAGTGCGCAAGATGGGCATTGACCCTTCAAGGATCAAGCCCACCAAAACTACCTTCAAAGGTGTAATTCCTGGAGTAGAGGCCCGCTGTACGGGCTCTATCACGTTGGAAGTGGTCTTCGGATCCCCGGACAACTTTCAGAGCGAAGAGTTAATCTTTGATATCATCCCTTTTCGTAGTGGTTACCACGCACTGCTCGGACGAACCGCATTCGCTAGATTCAATACGGTACCACATTATGCATACCTCAAGCTCAAGATGCCAGGACTGTGCGGGGTCATCACTGTCAATGGAAATATGGACCGCTCCCTTCGAACAGAAGAGCATACGGCAGCCCTCGCGGCAGAAGTACAATGCGGCCTACTCCGACAAACCAATCCGGCGACAACTTTGAGCACTGTCAAGCGAGTCCGGAGAACCCCACAACAGGATCATCAGGAACGCCAAGAGCGTGGTTAGCAGTCCGGCCTCCGCTCAAGCCCCATCAAAGTAGCATTCATGCCACGCGTACACAATTACGCACTCAAGATACCATGGGCATGGACGGAGGCGCATAAACGACCCAGTCAATAGTGCGGGTAACCGCCAAATACCCTCATAATCTTTCCTTCTTACCTTTCAGGACGTCGCTTTAGTGCAGCATCCTCAGAAGAGCCGTTTTGCCGGACTCACATGGGAGAGACATCCAAGGAGGCAGCTGACATTGTGCGCAGAAGGAAATACCCAGGTGGAATCTATTTATGATCATTATACCTGCTTTATCTATCTGTACACGGCCCGCCCCTGGATAGGACATGTCAAATAGTCCTATTTATCTCCGCTTAATGCATCCACTGTAAACATACGCTTAAACGTATTATTCGTCAATGGGAGATCATATATAGCATCAGCTTATTGTTCTTATTTGAGCATTTTTTTCTCTTATAAATGTTTATTCGATATGGCATCCGTACACTTTGGTACAGTCAGTTTGCCAGGGGCTTCTCATGATGCCCCGTAATATGGCAAGTCAAGTCCGAACACTTTCAACAGTGCGGCACCCCAAACTTATAGCATTATATGCATCACCTCTGAATCATGTCTTGGGTCTACAGTTGGGATAGCCCGGCTCCCTTGTTTTGGTGCCTTACGTTCCGTTATATCGGCTAAGGTAGCGCAGGGAGAACTACTGCGATTGTGTCCCGGTTCTTCCGGACGAGCACCTCAGTAGAGAAAGTTGAAAACTGGCTGGCATGATGTGGCGAGAGCTGGTCGTTGTTCGAGAGGTCTTAAAATCCTTAAAGATTTTCCGCTTTAGGCGATAAATCGGCTTTGTCCGATCTAGGCGTATATAGCGCCCCAATTCGGCCTTCCGGATTTTAGGGGCTTTGCCGAAATTTAAAATTGTAGACTTCTATGGCTAAGTGAAAGTTATAAAGCCGCATAGTCTGATTGCCTTGTTCGCTGCGCCGGACACCTCCTTAACGGACCAAACATTTGGATAAAGAGTGTCCGGGTTTTCCACGAACACCCCAGTACTAGTTACGTGGGGGCGGAAGCCGACGACTGGCCTACTTTCAGAATTTTATAAACAGCCGCACAGAAGGTAATATTTTAAATAACAAAAGCGCTACATAGCGCAAGTAACTTCGTCCTTAAAATACAAACATGACAGAAGTGAATTCATTCAAAAATGGTGTCCTTGGTACATTCATCAGCCACGAGACGAGCACCCTTCATACGCCATCATAGTACATCTCGGGATGGCGATGTGCCTTGCCCTCCAGCGGCCCGTCCTTGACCAGCTTCCGCATCCAGCTTGCCCCAATGCACCTTGACGCGGGCAAAGGCCCGGCGGGCACCTTCGATACAAATGGATCGCTTGATCACCTCCAGCCGCGGGCAGGCATCCACCATCCGCTTGATCAAGCCAAAGTAGCTACTGGGCATGAGCTCACCAGGCCACATCCGGACTATGAAACCTTTCATAGCTAGTTCGGCCACCCTGTGGAGTTCGACCAACTGCTTCAGTTGGTCACTCAGAGGCATCGGGTGTTCGGCCCCAGCATACTGGGACCAGAACAGCTTCTTCGTTGAGTTCCCCTCCTAGGCACGGTAGAACTCCGCAGCGTCTGATACGCTGCATGGCAGATCTGCGAATGCCCCTGGAGAGCTCCGAATTCGAGTAAGTAAAAGAAACGCCTCCTCCACATGTTTGCTTTGCATAAAGAACTTCTTACCCGCTGCTATCTTTTTGGCCTCCTGGATCTCCTGCTGTGCTTTCTCGGCTTCGGCCTTGGTGCCTTTCAAATTCACAAGGGCCTTCGTAAGCTCGGCCTCTTTCGCCTTCAGATCATGCTCCACGGACTCGCACTTCTTGCCGAGGTCTCGGAGCTCTTGCTGTACCTCGCCCACTCTGGCACTTTGCTTTTCGTGCTCCTTACATTCCAAGGCCACCTTGTCTTTGGCCTCGGACAGCGCCTTCTTCAGGGACGCCACTTTGGCGGTGGCCCCTGTCACCCAGTCACAACACGTAGGTGTTAGACTCACCAATTTTGCCTATCCTTAAATGCATAAGAGAGGGAATCACTTACCCTTGCTCTCTTCGAGCTGCCTCTTAGTGAAGTCGAGCTCTCCCTGTGCGTGCTCCAGGTCCCGTTTCAGTTCGGCAACCTCGGCAGTACGGGCAGCGGCGGTAAGCAGCACAGCCTGCTTATTCACAACAATACTTGTTATTAGACTCCTGCGGATTATAATTGACCCTCCGTTTGGCTTTTCTTTCCGAACACCAAATAGAGTATCAGGGGCTACTACCTATCGGGTGGTAATTTTGCACATATTCATTACTTACCTCAAAGCCTGTCAGGAGGCTGGTGCAAGCTTCGGTTAGTCCGCTTTTGGCGGACGAAACCTTCCGAATCACCGTACTCATAAGAGTACGGTGCTCTTCATCCATGGAAGAGCCACGAAGCGCTTCCAGCAGACAGTCTGGCGCCTCATGCGCAACGGAAGTCCTCGACGCAGATGGCTCGCCCTCCCTAACGAGGCGCCGCCCGCCTGAGTCCGGAACCATCAAAGGTTCCGGAACTGTGTTCGGCTGAGAGCCCGGCTTGCCATGGCTCTTGTCGACATGATCCGCGGGGATCTTGAACCCTGCGTGTCCGACATCTGGAATCCCACCTTCGGGCGTCTCCAGAGTCACCTCCCCCCGCTATGGGAGCCTTCGGGACAACACCTCTGTGTCGTCTGCGGGTTGAGGAGTGGTGGCCGTCGGAAGCGAAATTATCACCGAGTCGCTCAGGGACCCGGAGGAAGATACATCGGGGTGAGCCCTGGCCGGACTGCATATATGTTCGGCATTATAAATACAAAAACTATGAAGTGAAACCATGATAGAATGCGGACACTTACGATCGCACTGGGGGCTTCCCTCTGGGCAGCCACCCCCCCTCGCTGTGAGCGGCCGTGGCGGAATAGTCCGGAAGGGATACCTTTCCCTTCTTGGACGCCTCAGCCTCCCCCCTCTATGGCGGCTTTTCTCTTTCTCAACTCCCAGTGCGGGGAGGTAGAGTTTCTTCATGGTTCCTTGTGCCTCCGCAGGAAGAATCTATCTCGTCGTCATCAGACGATAGGGGTATGATGGCCTTACGCCGAGGGCCTTTTCTGACCCCTTGGTCTGCCTCCCCGGGCCCCTCATCCTCTCCGGATGGGGCGTCTTCTTCTTCTTCCTCCTCCCCTTCATGGGAGGAGTGCGCCTCGTCGTCTTCGGACGAGGCCTCTAGCAGAACCTTACGACGGAGACCCTTTCGGGTCCCCGGGGCCTTCTTTTCGGCCTTCTTCTCCGGCACCTTGTATGATGCCAGAACCAGCATCTCTGTCAGGAGAGCATCGGCTGGGCCTTCTGGCAGCGGAGCCGGACAGTAAACCTGCTCCGCTATCTCCACATAATCCTGAACAAACATGCATAACTGCTTACGGTTCTCCCGTGAATATATTGGAATGAACCAAATCCGGTGGTAGAATGAGAACTCACCTGGCTAGGAGCCCGCGCGGCGTGAAGCCCGCGGTCCTCGGATATGGGAGGAGGTATTCGGAGGCCTTGAACAACATCGTCCATGCGCCTTTGTGTGTCATGTCATAGAGCTTCCGGAGCGTCTGGTGTTCGGCCGGGACGAACTCCCATAGATTGACTGCCCGCCTTTGGCAGGGCAGGATCCGGCGGACGAGCATGACCTGGATCACGTTGACAAGCTTGATGTTCTTGTCCTTCATGCTTTTGATGCATGTCTGGAGTCCGGTCAGCTCTGTAGAATCGCCCCAGGACAGGCCCTTCTTTTCCCAGGAGGTGAGCCGCATGGGGGCTCCAGATCAGAACTCGGGGGTCGCCGCCCAGTTGGCGTCGCGCGGCTCGGTGATGTAAAACCACCCCGATTGCCATCCTTTGACGGTCTCCGCAAAGGAGCCGTCGAGCCATGTGACATTAGGCATTCTACCCACCATGGCCCCTCCGCACTCCGCTTGTTGGCCACTTACAACCTTCGGCTTCACGCAGAAGGTTTGCAGCCATAGGACGAAGTGAAGCCGGATGCTGAGGAAGGCCTCGCATACGATGATGAACGCCGAGATGTTGAGGACGAAAGTCGGGGCTAGATCATGGAAATCTAGCCCGTAGTAGAACATGAGCCCGCGGACGAAGGGGTGAAGTGGGAACCCCAGTCCACAGATGAAGTAGTCGACAAACACGACCCTCTCATGGGGTCCTGGGGTCGGGATGACCTGCCCAGCGTCCGGTAGCCGGTGCGCAATGTCTGCGGCCAAGTATCCGGTCGCCCGAAGATTTGTGACATGCTTCTCCTTGACGGTGGAAGCCACCCACTTGCCTCCTGTTCCAGACATGTTTGGCTGTGCGGAGAAGACTTGGGCTTGGGCGCTGGAGCTCGAGGGGGCAAGAGTGGGCAAGGAAGAAAGAAGGCGTGGGTAAAAATATGGAAATCTTATCCCTTTATAGAGGCGACGAAAGCGGTGCGCCTCCCCACTTGCCCGTTGGGAATCGCTTGCTTCCCAAGCGCCACGATTGATGGCATGGTGGGATTACCCATACCCGTATTGATGAGAATCCCGCGATAAGGGGACACAATCTCTGCTTTGACAAGACGTGTCACAGAAACCGCCTCGTAATATGCGTTGTAGCTGGTTGAGGGAAAACGGTTCGAGTAATGATCCGACCGTAATAACATGTCATGTCATCAGAAAATTTGTCAGCAGATTGCATCTGTGAAAATATCAGTCTCTCTACGGCGGTGTGTAAAGATCATCTTGTAGGTCCGGACACGGCCTACATGTTCGATAATCACTTTGGAGTATTCGGAGAAGGAACCCGCCTTGCAATGCCGAAGACAATACTGCATGCCGAACTCATCATCATTGAAGCCTGGTTCACGGGCTACTGAGGGAGTCCTGGATTAGGGGGTATCCGGATAGCCAGACTGTGTACAACATCCGGACTATTGAAGCGTGAAGATACAAGACTCGAGACTTCGGCCCGTGTCCGGATGAGACTCCCCTTGGCGTGGAAGGCAAGCTTGGCTATCCAGATATTATATTTCATTCCTTGTAACCGACTCCATGTAAACCCTAGCCCTCTCCGGTGTCTATATAAACCGGAGAGGTTGGTCCTTAGAAGGCCGATCACAATTACAATCATACCATCATAGGCTATCTCTTAGGGTTTAGCCTCTACGATCTCGTGGTAGATCTACTCTTGTACTACCCATATCATCAATATTAATCAAGCAGGAAGTAGGGTTTTACCTCCATCGAGAGGGCCCAAACCTGGGTAAACATCTGTGTCCCTTGCTTCCTGTTACCATCAGCCTTGACGCACAGATCGGGACCCCCTACTCGAGATCCGCCAGTTTTGACACTGACAGAGGGGCTCTGGGGAAGAATGTTGGGGGCAAAGAGGGGAAAACAATGGAGTTACCAAAGCAGCCTTTTTCCATTCATGTGGCAGGGGTAAAACAAGAATATCGCAGGGCTAAACTTTTGGGCGCGTGATATTTCGATGTGAGCGGGAAGTTTGAAAGCTTTTGGCGCCTAAAATTATAAGTATTCTGCTCTCGTACGGCCGACTATGATATCATGGCCGACAATTTGTTTGTTTTGCACGCAAAAAAATGTGCAAGTTTTGAAAATGAATGTCTCCAACTCGAAACTTAGATTGTCCATCCAATTCAAATATGGATCATTGAGCTACTACAAGCAAATACCATCATACGGTCCAATTCAAATGAAATTCCAAATGTGTTTATCCTAAATATGATGACAAAAGCAAAAATGTGTATGTGTATGAATAAAGTGGATGATTATAAAGTTTGATCATGGCCATATGTGTATATCTCTAGGTTTGATATATGAATTTGAAATCACGAAATCCCGGCTTAAAAAATGTACCTTCATTTAAATGAATTACAAAAGCTAATGATGGAGTCGAATTCCAAAATTCCAATCTTAGGTTTGTAATTCTGGTACATCAAGGTATATCACGCATGTTCAAAAGTATCGTTATCTCATAGTACAAACTGTGAAACAAATTGATCAACCATGCGTGCACAATATCTCAATTACGCTAAAGTCCCTCAAATATAGACACCTCACTCTTTATCTGAAGTCAACCCCCCCCCCCACCACCACCACCACCACACACACACACACATAGAGAAGTCGTTATCTCCCCCAAACACCAACACATGAGCACATTAACACCCCTCTCTCTTGTAAAGTTCGGACCCCAACATAGGTCTCTATCACTTTGTCTCTCGGGCATGCACACATCTCTTCCCTCGCTCTCTAGGTCTCCCGCTATCTCTCTTACCCAAGCACACGCACTATGTAGAGTGTATATTTCCCATACACATAAAACGTCGCCCTCAAACGTCTATCTCCCTAGTTATGTGGTTCTCGCGCACTCACCTCACACACCACCCCCACTACAAACAAGCACACTTTGTCTTGTGCACCACTCTCCTCTTTCTATCTCTCCCACATGCGGACCCGCCCCGGCTCCTTCCCTGTATACATATATGTCGTGACTCTTTGCATAGCTCCCTAATGTATAATCATTCTCGATTTCGCACATTGTTCTCTACACCATCTATTCTATATCTCTCATGAAGTCCCTATCACACACACGATGACTCGCTTCCCTTGCGTCTCCGTTCATAGGCCAATTTCAGACAACATCAACATTGTCTCCCTATCTATACGCCATTTATGGACACAAACGACCCCTCTCGGCCCCTCTCTTCCTCTCTCTCCCTCTCACCCCTCTCCCACACACACACTCGATGTCTCTTCCAAATAGTCTGCTCCCCCCGCCCACACCCGTGCTATCTCGCTACTACACATGTCACACCATTCCCCCTTCCCTTATACTAGGTTTACATCATCAGTGGTCTCTCTACTCCACATACACTCTCTCCCTCTCACACAAAAACGCGTGCACAAACACACACAGACACGCACAAACACCCATTTATCTGGATCCTCATCTCTCCCCATGTCCGCATGTGTATCTCACACACTCACTCTCTAATTATGTATATGTGTCTCCACGTTACACAACACAAAGCCCCATGTACATCTCTCTCTCTATCCTCCACACACATAGAGACAAAGAATATGTTATCATGGCCTCAGTCTCTAACATATCACACACGCACACTGTCTCTCTCTCTCTCGCAAACACGCTCAACAAGGGTTTCCCCGTGAATAACTTACCGTCTATTCGTCAACAGTCGTGGTAGTACAGCGAACACGAGACGTGAAAAAGAATAAATCTACACGTGCTTAGACCACCTAGTATGACTACTAGGACTAGAGCAAGCCAAAAAGCACGACGCCGTCACCCCCTCCTTGTCGGCGACGGGAAAATCTTTGTTTTACACAGTCGAGAAGTCATTGTGCTAAGGCCCCACATGCCAAGGCGTTGAATAGAATGCAGATGCTAGTTTACGGAAGCAAGTATCGATAATACGTTTGTATCTCCATACTTATATTTCTTCTCTTATAAAAAACTGAGTTGGTGATGATGGTACGTGTGCCATCTTGCAATATAGATCGTCCGATCTATATCTAACGGATGGAAATTAAACTAAAAGATACCCGCACCCCTCTCCACATTTGCAAACAAGGCCTTCCCTCGTTCATCCTTATCTCCAACAAACCTCATTGTTGAGCAATTAAGAAAGGATGCCTCTGGAACAAACTGGCCTGGTGGCCACTGCCGGCGTCGTCAATCCCCATGCCTCCACTCAGTCCGACCACCAACCACCACCACACCCCACTCCTCTTCACCTTATCTCATATTTCTCGAGATATCATTAGTTTTTACACATGGGATTACTCCCGCAAGGGTCAATCACAACAAGTGTTTTATAAAAAATGCATCTTGATGTTCCATGCAATGCACGGATCTTGCTAGTACTCCTACACAAGACTAAGTTGGCGATGCTGGTGTGTCTGCCATCCGTCGTTTCTGACCATTAGATCTACATCTAACGATTGGGAGGAGTTGTTGCCTTTTCTCACCAACATCCCACTTGTCTACCAATTTGCAGAAAAACCCATAATTAGTATCTTAAAACCAACCACATCCCTCCCTGACCTCACCAAAACAGCCCAAGGAATATATTCTAATTGAAACATAATATATCTCTAGTGACATATGTATATCAAAATTTGAGTGTTTTGTACCAAGTTTGTGAATAAGTGTTATTCTAATTATGATTCGTTGCAACGGACATGAACATTGCTAGTATTTCCAACCATGCATTTTTTCCTAGTATTCCATAGTTTCGAGTTTTCCATCAAGATATTAGTCACGCATGGTTGATATTTACTTTCAATCATGTACACATATGCACTATGTAACTAGCCTTGCTTATTGGCTTCCAAAGCTTAAGTTTCACTCCTACTTACAATATGTAGAGTATTTAACCAAAAACCACCACTTTCAACCAGCCCTAGGAAGAATCTATGATACAAAAAATAGCAAAAACATACCCAAAATTTCTTAATCCACACCAAAAACTACTACCTAGTACTCCTACCGATTAGGTTCATTTAAACCCATTTATGATAGGGTTGGCCCACACGTCCGTGCTGACGAGGCAGCTTAAACCAACACATTTTGTTTGACCGTTGACACGACGGACCCACATCTGACCTTCTATCCTGTTATTCCCCCTCAAATCATTATTTTTCCTGAACATTACTTCAAACAGTACTGATGCGTGTTCGTCGGGGGCGCTGGTGATGAGCGATTTGGCCGCCGCTCCGCCGGACGGGCCAGACGCCGCGCTGGCCTCCGCACGGGTTGGCAGGCTAGCCCGAGCGTGACTCACGAGCGAGCAAGCCGCTGCGCTGGCCTTTGCTCGAGCCAGATGGCTGGCCTTAGCGCGACGCGTGCGAGCAAGCCGCCGCGCTGCCGTGCCAATCTAGCTAGCAAACCTTGCAGACAAGCAGCTGGACGGAGCTATCTTGGCTAGCTAGCGGCCGCGAGCGCCGGATGGAGCTGGCATCCGGGCTGCCGCAACATGGGCTCCACACCGCCAGCGGTTTTGACCTCACCTTCTGCCGGCGGCAGTAGTTGCATCCCATGACCGAGGATGACTAGGTGGACGGGCCAGAGGTAGGAGGTCACTCGAGGATTTTTGTTGGTAAGAGCATGTACAGTGGTTGATAAGGTAGTCTTATCTTAAGTCTGCCACGTATGCAAGTGGTAGTAGTTTCTTGGCATTTTAGTGGTTTCGTGCACTATTAGGGGTTTCTTGTAAGGAACAATGTACGTACTACTAGCGATAAAAGGCGATTCTAGGTTCGTTGTACTCCAGCGAGTACTACTCATTTTGTGGGTTTGATCCCGGCCGAATGCACAACGGCCTTCTTTTTTAAAATAGTACTACTACACTTCGCCGCGAGCCAATATTTTACACGGGTAGTTTGAGTTTTTAAGTCAAATGGACGTGCGGCCCCACAATCTGGGTGCACTGGACAGCCTAGCCACGTGAACGGGTTTTCCTTCCCAGCATCCCGTGGCTCGCGTGCTTGCCCTAGCCGCACCTCGCTTGCAGCTTCCTCATCAGCTAGTAGCATATTTAAACTAGCGCCTCCCAATTAAGCCCGAGGAGCCGGAAAAGCCTAGCGGGGCATTGGGAACTGTGCAATATGGCTCTATACGTAAAGCACTCTACTACTACTCTATAGCTTGTGGCATTGCACGCATGGACTTCACTCCATTATCGGCTCTACTATAAAATAAATTCCTCTTGACGTGTTTTTTTTCTGAAACGGAGGCAAAAGCTTTGCTTCATCTCATTCATAAAGAAGGAACTACTAACAAAGTTCGACGAGATCCATTACACCTCCACAAATGGAAGTGAAAAGCCTAGTCTCGCTGTATCAAATAACTCAAATGTTCTGCCCCTGCAGTAACCGTCGCTGATAAACAGGCTACTAGTGTGTGCTTGAGAGGAGTGGCTGAGTAGGCCAGCTACGTGAGAGGAGCGGCTGAATAGAGCACCGAGAGTACCCACTAGGCCACTACGCAGGTGTACTTCCCCTGGATTGATAGTACAGCGATGGTTCTAGAGAACAGTAGTACCCTCCAGTTCCAATTGTAGCTCCTTGGCCCTGAGATTCAAGAGTTCAAAACTGGTGCACTATACTAGACTAGACTAGAAGTACAGTACATCGCACTACTAGTTGAGAAAAGTAGTACTAGTAATGCTACAGTACGAATACGTACTCCTCCGTCACATAATGTAAGGCGTTTTTTGACACTAGTTGGCGTGTACAAAAAATGGCAAAAACATACCCAAAATTTCTTAATCCACGCCAAAAACTACTACCTAGTGCCAAAAAATTCTTACTAGTGCTATTAGTTACAGTATAATGCAATCCCGTAACGTTCCATAATGCCAGTACTAGTAGTAAATAATAGCATCACCCCTTCGCTGAGGAACAATCTACAGTTGGAAGGGACGAGGCCCTGCGGTTACTACGCTCTTATCTCCTCCTCGCCAATTCCCATCCCCCCGAAGAGAAGGTAGTTCGTCACTGCTCCCATGGATTCGCCAGGCGGTTCTCCTCCTCGTCGGGGCTGGGAGACCTTGGGCGACAATCCTCTGGGAGAAATCGCACGCTGCTCCGACGTCCTCACCGCCGCAAGACTCGGTGCTTCCTGCACCAACTTTTTCAAGACACTGCTTAAACAGGCTTGGGAAAAGGCCATGCTTGTTGGTCTTCCATGCATCCTCGAGGAGAAGGTTCTTCTATGGGACAATCCTTCGAACAGTCCACCGCTCCCTGGCTATGGTTGCACGTTGACTCCGCTAGAGTTGCCGAGGTTAAGAGGTAGTCGGATTTTGTCCGATGAGCAGGTCAGTAATGGAGTTTGATCATGTAGCACTTAGTTATTCCATTTCCATCCCGTAGTTTCTCCGTAGCCCACCGTCTTATATATAGGTCTGGGTCGGTGCCAACAAAGATTGGCTTGCATACCTCCAGCCGGATACCACCATCATTTTGCACAACATCCACAGCAGTGCGGCCGTTCCGGTAGACCCCTTCTCCACCATTGGGATCGGCCTTCCGGACTGGCTGGGCTTGAATACGTATGATGATGCCTACATGAGATTGAAGAAGATAGCAATTGCGGACCCGCCGACAAAGCGACGCGGCTACGACAATTATTATCTCATCGCGGTGTTCGACGTAAGGATTGCCATCAATGCAAGAGGCAGTAACGGCAGAGGCTGGCGCATGTTGGCGGCGGCAGATTTGTACCCCTACACGTTCGAAGACGCCGTGCGCCATCTAGGCCGCATCTTTGCGGTGACAAGCCAGGGTACTTGTTTCATCTGGTTGCCATCCTACGGTACGGGAGATTACAAACGGAATGCACAAACCATCATTTGCATCCCTAACGGTACTCCATTATTTTGCAGGGACCAGTCATCCCCCGATCAAAATAAGATCGCCGATCCTGGATGTGCATTTGCATCCGCGATTCGGTCTAACCTGGAACCTTGTAGCTGACTTTGGCATATTGGGATCAACTATCTTAGCAGTCGTTACCCATGGTACCACTGATGTGCAAAATGGTCACACAATCTACCATGATCGGACCATCACCATCTACCCAGGTATTCCATTTTTTAACCCTCTCGCCTTCTCTTTCATTGTTGTACTAGTAGTATACTTAGTAGTACTAGTAGGAGTACTTTTTAACTTGGAGGACGCGTATAGCTAGCTAGGCCCTTGAAGACTTGAACCCACTAGCTGCCACCATTTTTGTTTTTCCATGTCTTACTATCTCATCCATGTAGCCAAGAGTGGATATATATAATAAGCCGGTTATTTTACTTCCTCTATACCGGAGTAGCACTATTTGCTGCACAGTATTACTGACCGCCATATTTGAGCACAACATTATTATGCATGGACCTTGACTATGTACGTCACCATGTGTCCAGATCTGGGATGCCGCGTGTACTAGATGAACGGCGCCGAGTTCGACCCACGTGATGCTACGTGGGTGCCGAGGAACACTCTTGGAGAGTACTCGCTTTTCATCGGGGATAGCTATCCCATTGTGAAGCGGATGCCACCTTTCGTGCATGACACGGAAGGCCTGCCGTTCATGAAGCATGGTTGTGTCTTCAGTGCGCACCGCCGGATGAACGACATGCTGGGACACGCTATCCCTGATTTATGCCGCTTCAGCTTGGATGAGTCTCCATCGTGTGGAACCGGACTAGAAAGCTGCGACAATGATTCCCGTTACCCACCGCTATGGATTGTGCCATCCATGAAGAACACCTGGGAGTGGAACCTGGAGGAGGACATGTAGCCCATCTATAACGTGTAAGTGGAGTACGGTAATTGTGAACGGTAGCGCTATGAATATATGTAGACTAGTCGTGCACAAATTTATCACGTGAATTGGAGATGAACTTGTGTGGCATACTGGCATTTGTCCTTTAGAATTTATTACTAGTAAATGTGTTATGTGTACGTGCAACTTGTGTGGTTGTTGCACGGGCTCCAACACGCTCTTTGAGAAAAAAAGGTGGCACAGCTTTGGATATACGTGACGTGGCGACATCATACAGTAGCATTGTTTGCTATAGTTGTAGTACACTCCTAGTAGGACGACAACTCCTATAAAACCTTGCACTTGGCTCTTTGCCTCTTCGGGAGGTTCAACAGTTCGTACTCGTGTGAACCTTGCACTTGGCTCTTCGCCTCTTTGGAAGGTCCAACAATGATGATACTACAGTACAATATGCTTCTGGCAATCTGACACTGATTGAACTGATGCACGTCCACCGCGAGGGTGAGGGCGAGGGCGAGGGAGAGGGAGAGGGCGCTGTAGTCAAAACCCTCTCCTCGTCCTGCGAACCACCGCGCGCGTGGGCGAGGGAGAGGCATAGTAAGCAAGCTTCTCCTTGTTCGGCGAGTTGATGGGACACATCAAAGCAGTACTAGTACTAGTAGTAGTCCATACCGCATCCTTTCCGATTAATATGGCTTAATTTGAAATGAGAAAAATACACTGGCGGTCAACGTATGTAACAATACGCTCTTTACGGTCACTATATATAGTTTTGCGGCGATTATACGATCACTAGCTCATCGTAGAGCACCGTATTGCACCCTACTGACCGGCCACATAGTCGACGTGGCACTTTGTTGACTGGTTAAATTGTCACCTGGTTTCTGGGTCCCACCTGTCAGTTGGCAGAGCAAAGAAATCAGTTAAACAAAACTTTACGCATGCGCAACACGAGTCCAACCCTTGCGCGCGAACCGCCCTGGCTGTGTATGTGAGTGCATGCACGTGTCCTCCCTCGGTCTTCCAACAAAGAGTGTACATCGGCTATAAAACAAAGAGTGTAGTACATGATGTACATCTACACTTCCAATGCATTTAGCCTTTAATCTAAATCGATATTGATTGATTGACTAATGCACCAACTTGTGCTGTAGGTATAGGCTACATGTCTATCCTTAATTACAGCATGCAACGGCCTTCACTTAATCTTCTTATCTCAATGGTCGCATGCACACATAAGTATGCTACTTTTGGGTGTTAATTATGTCGTGGTCAATGTGTAAATCTCTAAATGTACAGTCTTTCACGGACGTAGGGAGTAGGTTGAGCACTTGAGCGTGAGCGTGTGTGTTGCGTCATGTGTTGTGTGCCACATGGGTGCGTGAGTGCTGCGTGCGTCCACGTGTACGTGTGAGTGTTGCATGTTGCATGCATGCATGCATGGGGCTTACTCCCTCCCATTGACATGTTCATATTTCAAGCTTCCTCTGTTCCTCCATATGGAGATACTCCCTCTGTTCCCAAATAGTACGGAGTAAAAGCATCCCTCTGTTCCCAAATACGGAGTATTTGTCTTTCTACAGATTTCAACAAGTGACTAGGTATGGAGAAAAATGAGTGAAGTGAGCGTAGAGGCATAGGGATACTGTAGAAAGGAAGTCCTCGCGATCCATTATTCCCCATCTCGATCAGAGAGAACTATTCAACTAGTCTTCGCAGTGAAGTGACAATACACACTGCAGCTGATGGGACACGTAATTAATAAGCTGAACCAGCGTGTTGGTGTTACTAAATTAGCCTTACCCAGTACTGCCATCATGTTTGCCAGTAGAGCACGCTTCCGCAAATACGCCTACGCACCTTTGTCCTCCATTAACTGACATATGGGCCCTCTTTCTACCACATGTCATCGGTGTAACTATTTACACTCTGAAGGACGGTATATCCTGGTAGTAGTACTAGTAGAATTGAGATTTAATGCACTTTCTTCCCCGTCTTCCACTCTTCTTCCTCCTTTCTTCTTCTTCCTCCTCTCTTCCTCATCGTCGGCCGCACACCATTTACCCCCGCTCATTGCTCGCCCGCCCGCGCCATCTTCCTTGGTAGCTCGCGTGTACCATATCCCCCCGCTCGCTGCTCTGCCACACGAGGAGAAGCTTCTTCGCTCACCCGCCCGAATCCACTTCCCCGCTGGCTCGCAGGCACCGAAAACCCCAATGGCAGAACCGACTGACACGCAGAGCCGCGATTGGAATTCCCTCCCCGATGTCCTCTTGGAGCAGATCTGTAGTCGTATGGACCTACTCAGCACCGTCCGTCTGGCCGCATGTTCGGTGTCTTTGTACCATCCACTCGTCTGCAACCGGCCGGCTCTTTTCAAGACACCCTGCTTGCTGATGCCCGATCCTCGTAGGTGGCTGTGACGCCCCAAGACCGGAGCTTCGGATGCCTTCCAGCTATTCCGAGTTTCGCCGTGTGTTTCTTTTGTGCTTGCTCTTTTATCTTTGCATCGCATCATGTCATCATGCCATTTATTTATTTTTAAACTCAACTAAATAAATTGCATAGATCGTTGATCTATTTAAATCGAGGGATATTCACATGGTGATTTCTCTTTAAAACATATCCTCTCGATATTTAGAGAGCTATAGTAAATATTCCATTTATTTGGAATTAACCATAACCCACTTGCAAATAAATCCCAATGCCTTTGTTATCTCAATTCTTGGTCTCCAACCTTGCCCATAATTTCTTTCATCATTTTCCGGAGCTCCACCAAAAATCCGAACATTTTTGGACCTTCCCAACCCTCACTTCCTATTCAAATCATTTGAATTAATTCAAATGAATTTGAATTTAAATCTGTCAATCGTGGCCTTTCTATTTTTCTTGGAACAAGCGCATTTTTGCGAGTCCGGGAAAATTATCCCCATGCGCAAATCTTTCCACTAACCTCTCTTTCTTTTCTTTCTTTTCTCTGTTCTATTTTATTTTTTCATTAGAGTGAGGGAGAGACCCAGCTAGGCCTCTGCCAGCCCACCAGGCCTCTGGCCATTCTCCTCCCCACCAGGCCGGCCCAGTCTCCCTAGGCCCAAGGCCCAGCCGCAACCGCTGCCCTAACCCTAGCCCGAGCGCTCCCATCGATCATTCCCCCTCCTCGTCCCCTTCCGCCGCCAGCCACTCGTCCCGATCGGGATCGTCCTCGATCCCCATCTCCCCTGATCTCTCCCTCGTCTCCCGTTCGAGCGCCGCCAGGAGAGGAGAGCCCCAGCGCCCGTCCCCAACTCCTCCCGATCCCCTCATCCTCGCCCTCTCGTCTTCTCCCAGGCTGCCACCCTGTTGCATCGCCGCCCCGCCACCGAGCACCGCCTCTCTGCGCGGCTCCTTCCCCGCGGCCTCAAGCCCCTCGCCGGAGCTGCACCCAAGCCGCACCGCCGGCCAAGCCCCTCGACCCACCGACCAGAGCCGCGCCCGTCCGCCTCAGAGCCGGCCTCCACCGCCTCCTCCCTCACCTGCCGCGTCCTCCTCCACCTCGCGCGACCTCCTGCCTCGTCCTCGTCCCGCGCCTCTCCACCTCCTCGCGCCGACCGCTCGCCCTCCTTCCGTGCCCACCGCTTGCCATGGCCTGCGAGGCCATCAGCTTCGCCGCGGCCCTGTTCGCGTGAAGCCCCTGCTCCACCACCATCTGCGCCCGGCGTCTCTGTCCCGTTCCGCGCCTTGCTACTGTTGTAGGCCATGAGCTCACGGCTACCGCACGGACGCCAAGACCGAGACCGCCCCGAACCATGTCGTCTCACCAGGAACGCCAGGGCCATCTTCGGGATTTTCGCCAAGTTCGTCTTCAAATTTGTACGACTACCTCCGATGTGGTTTTTGGCAAGTACCTGGAGGCCACAGTAACACCAAGTACCACGACACCCATGTTCGTCTATGGAATGTGTACCACTACGCCGAAGAGCTTGGATGCACCAAGTTCCACTACGATTGCCGTGTACATCTGCCGTCGTCCGAAGACCTGTGTACCACAAGTGCCAAGTTCATCTACGGAACGTGTACGTCTCCAATGGTGTACCACTACCGATGCCGTGTACAACTACTACCACCGACATGTACAACTACTTCCGACGACGACCGCTCCGTGAACGACTACTTCCACTACGAACTCGATCCACCCCGAAAACGCACGCTTCGAAGGTATAACGCCGAGACAACGCCCGTGACCTAATGCATGTGTTGAATGAGATGCATCGTTTGCTCTGTGAACGAATCGTCCTTGTGATGCCCCTCTTTTGCCGTGCCACCGTCCCGTGGGAACCCGGAAGTCGGGATCACCCCACCATCTTGCATGACTCGCTCACGTCACGCCTCCTTTTGCATCGGTATCTCTGTGAGCTACCGGAACCGATATGTTGCCATGGCATCATTTTCGGATATGTTGCCGTGGCACCATTTCTGTTTTGCCGCCGTGGCACCCTTTTCATTCCGCCATGGCGACTAATGCTTCATAACATGCTTATGTTAACGTTTTTATAAAAATTGCATAAAACTTGCATATGTCATCCGCATCATGATAACAACATTTGAAATGTTTAAAAATTATGTTTGCATTAAACTACTAAAAGACATGTGGGGATTTACCGGAATTGTTGTTTGTTGTTCCGGCCTCATTTAAACTTGCCTAGATAGGTAGTTTTCTTTTGCTCCACCTCTTGCCATGTTTAATAACACTTAATATTGTTGAGTACCTAACCGAGAGAGAACTAAATAATTGATGTGGTGTTCCGTCAATATGCAACTCGTGCATATTGAGCTCCACTTAAATTGTAGTGTTGTTTGCTTCATTTTTCCATGCCATGCCTCATTAAACCGGACATGCATCATACTTGATTGTGCATCATGCCATGTTGATGTGCTGGTTGTTTACCATGTTGTTTGTTTCTTTCCGGGTTGCTTCTCTCGTTAGCTTCGGTTTCGTTCCGGAGTTGTGAGGATTCGTTCGTCTACGGCCGTTTGTCTTCTTCATGGACTCTTTCTTCTTCCTTGCGGGATTTCAGGCAAGATGATCATACCCTCGAAATCACTACTATCTTTGCTATGCTAGTTTGCTCGCTCTTTTGCCATGCCAATGCTACGATGCCTACCATTTGCTTGTCAGCCTCCCAAATTGCCATGTCAAACCTCTAACCCACCATGTCCTAGCAAACCGTTGATTGGCTATGTTACCGCTTTGCTCAGCCCCTCTTATAGCGTTGTTAGTTGCAGGTGAAGATTGAAGTTTGTTCCTTGTTGGAACATGGAGATGTTGTTCCTTGTTGGAACATGTTTACTTGTTGGGATATCACAATATATCTTATTTAATTAATGCATCTATATACTTGGTAAAGGGTGGAAGGCTCGGCCTTATGCCTGGTGTTTTGTTCCACTCTTGCCGCCCTAGTTTCCGTCATATCGGTGTTATGTTCCCGGATTTTGCGTTCCTTACGCGGTTGGGCTATTATGGGAACCCCTTGACAGTTCGCCTTAAGTAAAGCTCTTCCAGCAATGCCCAACATTGGTTTTACCATTTGCCACCTAGCCTTTTCTTTTCCCTTGGGAGTCGCGCTCCTGAGGGTCATCATTATTTTACCCCCCGGGCCAGTGCTCCTCTGAGTGTTGGTCCAAACTAGAGTCCTGTGCAGCGCCCCCTCGGGGAAACTCGAGGTTTGGTTTTAGTTGTATGGAGCGCTCATCTGAGTGTGCCCTGAGAAAGAGATATGTGCAGCTCCTATCGGGATTTGTCGGCACATTCGGGCGGTGTTGCTGGTTTAGTTTTACCCTGTCGAAATGTCTTGTTGTACCGGGATACCGAGTCTGATCGGAGTGTCTCGGGTGGAGGTCTATTCCTTCGTTGACCGTGAGAGCTTGTCATGGGCTAAGTTGGGACACCCCTGCAGGGTATTATCTTTCGAAAGCCGTGCCCGCGGTTATGGGCAGATGGGAATTTGTTAACGTCCGGTTGTAGAAAACCCGAAGTTGACCTTAATTAAAATACATCAACCGTGTGTGTAACCGTGATGGTCTCTTTCCGGCGGAGTCCGGGAAGTGAACACGGTGTTGGAGTTATGTTTGACGTAGGTTGCTCTAGGATCACTTCTTGATCGCTACTAGCTTCACGACCGTGCCTTGCTTCTCTTCTCGCTCTCTTTTGCGATTGTAGCCACCATATATGCTAGTCGCTTGCTGCAGCTCCACCTCATTACTCCATCCTTCCTATAAGCTTAAATAGTCTTGATCTCGCGGGTGCGAGATTGCTGAGTCCCCGTGGCTCACAGATACTTCAAAAACCAGTTTGCAGGTGCCTATGTTACCGAGCAGGTGACGCAACCAAGCTTAAGGAGGAGCTCGATGAAGATCTTGCCCTTTGTGTTGTTTCGTTCTAGTTGATCAGTAGTGGAGCCCAGTTGGGGTCGATCGGGGACCTTTGTCGCATCTGGGGTTCTTCTTTTATTTTGGTTCCGTAGTCGGACCTTGATTGTATCTGGATGATGTAATGCTTTATTCATGTAATTGTGTGAAGTGGCGATTGTAAGCCAACTATGTATCTCTTTCCCTTATGTATTACATGGGTTGTGTGAAGATTACCTCACTTGCGACATTGCTTTCAATGCGGTTATGCCTCTAAGTCGTGCTTCGACACGTGGGAGATATAGCCGCATCGAGGGCGTTACAAGTTGGTAATCAGAGCCTTCCCCGACCTTAGGAGCCCCATTGCTTGATCGTTTTTAGCAGCCGAGTTGTGTCTAGAAAAATGTTTTGAGTCATTTAGGAATTATATATCGGAGAGTTAGGAATTCTTTTTACTTCCCAGTCTACTCATCGCTCTGGTAAGGCATCCTGACGTAGAGTTTTGACTCTTCTCTTCTCAAATTTCACTAAAAAAAATTTAGGATCACGCGGGTATCTGGGAATCGTTCCGATGGTTTTATGACGAGAACATTGTCTTGGTGCCTCCTGTCAGGGGTTTTGTGGAAGTGTCCCGGGGAGTTGAGCTCTGAGGTGTTGTCATCATAATTTTATCGTTGCAGTTCTGGAATACCTGAGTTTAGTACGCCGACATCGAAAATCTCTTTTATGCAGTTGTTGGTGAGATAACCTCGACGCCACCCAGTACTGGGGCGGGAGTTCGGGAGTATCGCCATAACTTGTATAACGGATGCTTTTCGAAGGTTGAGGTAGATGATTTCCGAAGGTTTCTTGGTTATGTGTTGAAGGATGGATACAGCTGGATGTAGGATCTGCTAGTTTTGGGTGAGATATTATGCTTCCCCTGTATCCCCAACACCTGATTGCATAACCAGAAAATTTCGGGAGTTTATAAGTGGGAATTCAAGTAGCTCTTAGGATATCTTTCCGACGGATGTATGATATGAAATTGGGGTTCGACGTCTAGTGGTCCGCCTATTCACGGTTGGTTTTACAGTGGTCTCGTTGTGTCTTAAAGAGTCCTTGGCTATGCCGACTCGGGGACGCTTCGTATGTCATGTGCACTGCCTTGTACATGATGGTGCTGTACGATCGAGCCCGTGTAGGCCCCACCACGAAAACTTCGGACGAAATCTCTATCATATGTTTGTTCCGGCTTATTCTGCAAGCCAGTCCTTTGTTTTTGTTTTGAGTTGTGGTATTCGAGTTGCTTCAATGTCAAGTGTTGATTCCATACCTTTCCGAAATGGTGTTCTCATACTCCGATGTGAATACCAATCCTTCTCGACAATCGAGATTGTCATGTCAATCCTTTTCAACCGGCGTCTTTCTCTTCAAGTGGATCCGATCACTTCAACATCAGCAAGACCAATTATCATTTCTTCTCAACGGTGGTTGTTTCATCCGTCTCCAAGTTGCCTTTGTTTTTTCCCGCCCACCCACCCTTTTTCCTCAAGGACTAAGATTTCTTTACCAAGTATCCTTTTATTTTTGTGAAGTTTCTCCATTCTTTTCCGTCAATGTTCTTACCCGGTGGTTCTCAAGAAGATGTTCTACTAGTTCGTCATTCCTCATTCCTTTCTCTTCTCCGGTGGATTCAAGTCAAGTTTTGTTGATCATACCTTTTTCCTCATTTCAATGTCTTCTCATACCGGTGCACCTCATTATCATTCTACTTCTCGCTATTTGTTATTCCGGAGTGCTCAAGATATCTCGAAGATTCGTGTTTCCACTCTGCATTCGTTCAAGCTCTTTCGAGATTGGTATCTCATTCAAGTCATTTAATTCAACCGGTGCAACATCTCTTTTAAATCTTTTCAACGGTGTTCTTTTGAGTGGGCTCTAACCCACAGGTCTTTTCCCAGGATCTTACCTGACTCTTCTATTTTCCCAGAGCTATCCTAAATTCTTCTCTAAGTTTGACGTAAGAATGAGTTATCATCAGTCAAATGCTTTTCTCCAAGATCTTTCAAATTCTTTTCATAGTTGGCTCAACCTCTTCGCTTTTGATTCTTCCGGTGTGCCTCAATAATTCTTGGTGGTGTTTCTCGTTGTCATTCTCATCATTTGAAGACCGAAGAAGAGTTTCTCTTTAATCTTGCTCTATTCTCTTCAAGATTCATGGTGCTAGCTTGTTGCCATCCTCTCATAATTGTTTTCGATTGTGAGAATCTTTTTCACCCATCAGGAGATATTCAAGAGTCTTCTCAGTTTGTCATCCGGAGTCCATCAATTCAGGTTTATTCATTCTCAGCTGTCAGTTATCATTCTCCTATCTTGCCGGTGCATCAATCGAATATCCTCTAATCAGTTCTTGATCTCTTCGTTCTCATGTATCTAAATACCCTAAAGTATCTTCATTCATTTTGCAATTCTTCCCGGTGATTTGTGCATTTGCTACGTTCAATTTCAATTCTTACGGTGGTTCGTTCAAGAGTTCTCTTTCTTTGTTATCATATCAATTCATTCGTTCTTTCCAAATCCTACCGGTGGTTCGTTGAAGACCTTCTCAAGTTTACGCCATATCTCTCTTAATCCTTTCTACAAGAATAAGTAGTATGCCAAATCCGTTGCTTGTCATCAATTTAAATTGGTGAAGGATACGCATAACATAATTCTTATTCTGGTTTCATCCAAGTGATTAATCCTTTCCTTCAGAGTTTGTTCAGGAGGAATAAATTCTTGGCTGCTTGTTGTTCATCTTTCTTCCGGAGTTCTAAGTTTTCCGCATTATCTCGTCGCGAAGCTCCATCTAAATCATTGCAAGGATTCACCTTGTGTTTTCAATTTCTCTTTCTTTTTATTCTTTTGTTACCGGAGTTTCTTCATGGAGGCTATGCATGATGGTTCATCAAGGATTTATATCACTTCTCCAAGTGTTCATTGAGATTCTTTTCTAAGGAGCTCAAGCATTCTTCATCTTGCTACCCGGAGTGCAATTCTTTCTTCCGAATCTTTGAAGGTGGTATTATGTCATTCTTGATAATTTGAGTTCATGTTTCGTGATTCACATGTTGTTAAGAATGAGGTATTTTAAATCCATCAACCTCGTTGTTGGAGTTATCTTGTGTCATATTTCACCTAAAAGCCTTCCATTGGAATGTTGCTATTTGTGGTGCTTGCCAATGATCCAAGTTATCTCTTTATCATCTTGGTGGAAGAAGTGTTCATCTCTTAGTCGATCTAAAGCTAGCAATCGTTTCCGTTAGTGGCCGGTTGTCACCTCATAATTTTGAGATGTTTTCCATAAGCCCACTACAAGCTTATTCGTTTCGTTGTTGGGTTTTTCCCAACAACCCCGTTGTAACCTTCTTGGAAGGGTGCTTTCCAAGCTCAATTGTGGCAGAAGTTGCCATTTCCCCCTCCATTCTGTTATTCCAATGACCTATCTTCTATTCTTTCTTCCGGAGGCATTGTGACGTTGCTCTTTTCACTCACCATCTCGATTCGTGAGGATCGTGTTCTTTTCTTGCTTATCCATTTAATCGGAGTGTCGTGTTTTCATTCGAGTTCTCTAATCTTATCAAGTTTTCCCTCCTTCCTCAACTGGAGAGCTGTCTGAAATCCTTCTTACCCATTGTGCCATTCTTTCAATAGTTCCGGAGGCAGTGTGTTGTTGATTTCATCAAGTAACATCCCATCTTCTCAAGTTCATGTTCTATTCCTTCCATGTTCAACCGGAGTACTGCCCGAATTCTTCCCCTCTCATCTTGTTTTAACCGGAGTGGTTTCGAATTCTATCTTGTCCATTAAACTCTTGATTCATGTCTTTGCAACCTTCAAGTTCTCGTAATGTTCCTTGTTCTTTTTTTTTCTAACGGATTGTTTGCAATCTCGTTCTTCTCAGTTGTGCTCTTTCTTTTAAATTGCTCAACCTCTCAAGGTTCTTTGGTTTCACTCATTGGTCGAAGAAGCAACTTAGTTTTACCTCTTCTCTTCCTCTTCCGTTTCTCTCCGGTGCCATCCTAGATCTCGGGACGAGATCCTCTCGTAGTGGTGGAGTGTTGTGACGCCCCAAGACCGGAGCTTCGGATGCCTTCTAGCTATTCCGAGTTTCGCCGTGTGTTTCTTTTGTGCTTGCTCTTTTATCTTTGCATCGCATCATGTCATCATGCCATTTATTTTTTTTAAAACTCAACTAAATAAATTGCATAGATCGTTGATCTATTTAAATCGAGGGATATTCACATGGTGATTTCTCTTTAAAACATATCCTCTCGATATTTAGAGAGCTATAGTAAATATTCCATTTATTTGGAATTAACCATAACCCACTTGCAAATAAATCCCAATGCCTTTGTTATCTCAATTCTTGGTCTCCAACCTTGCCCATAATTTCTTTCATCATTTTCCGGAGCTCCACCAAAAATCCGAACATTTTTGGACCTTCCCAACCCTCACTTCCTATTCAAATCATTTGAATTAATTCAAATGAATTTGAATTTAAATCTTTCAATCGTGGCCTTTCTATTTTTCTTGGAACAAGCGCATTTTTGCGAGTCCGGGAAAATTATCCCCATGCGCAAATCTTTCCACTAACCTCTCTTTCTTTTCTTTCTTTTCTCTGTTCTATTTTATTTTTCATTAGAGTGAGGGAGAGACCCAGCTAGGCCTCTGCCAGCCCACCAGGCCTCTGGCCATTCTCCTCCCCACCAGGCCGGCCCAGTCTCCCTAGGCCCAAGGCCCAGCCGCAACCGCTGCCCTAACCCTAGCCCGAGCGCTCCCATCGATCATTCCCCCTCCTCGTCCCCTTCCGCCGCCAGCCACTCGTCCCGATCGGGATCGTCCTCGATCCCCATCTCCCCTGATCTCTCCCTCGTCTCCCGTTCGAGCGCCGCCAGGAGAGGAGAGCCCCAGCGCCCGTCCCCAACTCCTCCCGATCCCCTCATCCTCGCCCTCTCGTCTTCTCCCAGGCTGCCACCCTGTTGCATCGCCGCCCCGCCACCGAGCACCGCCTCTCTGCGCGGCTCCTTCCCCGCGGCCTCAAGCCCCTCGCCGGAGCTGCACCCAAGCCGCGCCGCCGGCCAAGCCCCTCGACCCACCGACCAGAGCCGCGCCCGTCCGCCTCGGAGCCGGCCTCCACCGCCTCCTCCCTCACCTGCCGCGTCCTCCTCCACCTCGCGCGACCTCCTGCCTCGTCCTCGTCCCGCGCCTCTCCACCTCCTCGCGCCGACCGCTCGCCCTCCTTCCGTGCCCACCGCTTGCCATGGCCTGCGAGGCCATCAGCTTCGCCGCGGCCCTGTTCGCGTGAAGCCCCTGCTCCACCACCATCAGCGCCCGGCGTCTCCGTCCCGTTCCGCGCCTTGCTACTGCTGTAGGCCATGAGCTCACGGCTACCGCACGGACGCCAAGACCGAGACCGCCCCGAACCATGTCGTCTCACCAGGAACGCCAAGGCCATCTTCGGGATTTTCGCCAAGTTCGTCTTCAAATTTGTACGACTACCTCCGATGTGGTTTTCGGCAAGTACCTGGAGGCCACAGTAACACCAAGTACCACGACACCCATGTTCGTCTACGGAATGTGTACCACTACGCCGAAGAGCTTGGATGCACCAAGTTCCACTACGATTGCCGTGTACATCTGCCGTCGTCCGAAGACCCGTGTACCACGAGCGCCAAGTTCATCTACGGAACGTGTACGTCTCCAATGGTGTACCACTACCGATGCCGTGTACAACTACTACCACCGACATGTACAACTACTTCCGACGACGACCGCTCCGTGAACGACTACTTCCACTACGAACTCGATCCGCCCCGAAAACGCACGCTTCGAAGGTATAACGCCGAGACGACGCCCGTGACCTAATGCATGTGTTGAATGAGATGCATCGTTTGCTCTGTGATCGAATCGTCCTTGCGATGCCCCTCTTTTGCCGTGCCACCGTCCCGTGGGAACCCGGAAGTCGGGATCACCCCACCATCTTGCATGACTCGCTCACGTCACGCCTCCTTTTGCACCGGTATCTCTGTGAGCTACCGGAACCGATATGTTGCCATGGCATCATTTTCGGATATGTTGCCGTGGCACCATTTCTGTTTCGCCGCCGTGGCACCCTTTTCATTCCGCCATGGCGACTAATGCTTCATAACATGCTTATGTTAACGTTTTTATAAAAATTGCATAAAACTTGCATATGTCATCCGCATCATGATAACAACATTTAAAATGTTTAAAAATTATGTTTGCATTAAACTACTAAAAGACATGTGGGGATTTACCGGAATTGTTGTTTGTTGTTCCGGCCTCATTTAAACTTGCCTAGATAGGTAGTTTTCTTTTGCTCCACCTCTTGCCATGTTTAATAACACTTAATATTGTTGAGTACCTAACCGAGAGAGAACTAAATAATTGATGTGGTGTTCCGTCAATATGCAACTCGTGCATATTGAGCTCCACTTAAATTGTAGTGTTGTTTGCTTCATTTTTCCATGCCATGCCTCATTAAACCGGACATGCATCATACTTGATTGTGCATCATGCCATGTTGATGTGCTGGTTGTTTACCATGTTGTTTGTTTCTTTCCGGGTTGCTTCTCTCGTTAGCTTCGGTTTCGTTCCGGAGTTGTGAGGATTCGTTCGTCTACGGCCGTTTGTCTTCTTCATGGACTCTTTCTTCTTCCTTGCGGGATTTCAGGCAAGATGATCATACCCTCGAAATCACTACTATCTTTGCTATGCTAGTTTGCTCGCTCTTTTGCCATGCCAATGCTACGATGCCTACCATTTGCTTGTCAGCCTCCCAAATTGCCATGTCAAACCTCTAACCCACCATGTCCTAGCAAACCGTTGATTGGCTATGTTACCGCTTTGCTCAGCCCCTCTTATAGCGTTGTTAGTTGCAGGTGAAGATTGAAGTTTGTTCCTTGTTGGAACATGGAGATGTTGTTCCTTGTTGGAACATGTTTACTTGTTGGGATATCACAATATATCTTATTTAATTAATGCATCTATATACTTGGTAAAGGGTGGAAGGCTCGGCCTTATGCCTGGTGTTTTGTTCCACTCTTGCCGCCCTAGTTTCCGTCATATCGGTGTTATGTTCCCGGATTTTGCGTTCCTTACGCGGTTGGGCTATTATGGGAACCCCTTGACAGTTCGCCTTAAGTAAAGCTCTTCCAGCAATGCCCAACATTGGTTTTACCATTTGCCACCTAGCCTTTTCTTTTCCCTTGGGAGTCGCGCTCCTGAGGGTCATCATTATTTTACCCCCCGGGCCAGTGCTCCTCTGAGTGTTGGTCCAAACTAGAGTCCTGTGCAGCGCCCCCTCGGGGAAACTCGAGGTTTGGTTTTAGTTGTATGGAGCGCTCATCTGAGTGTGCCCTGAGAAAGAGATATGTGCAGCTCCTATCGGGATTTGTCGGCACATTCGGGCGGTGTTGCTGGTTTAGTTTTACCCTGTCGAAATGTCTTGTTGTACCGGGATACCGAGTCTGATCGGAATGTCTCGGGTGGAGGTCTATTCCTTCGTTGACCGTGAGAGCTTGTCATGGGCTAAGTTGGGACACCCCTGCAGGGTATTATCTTTCGAAAGCCGTGCCCGCGGTTATGGGCAGATGGGAATTTGTTAACGTCCGGTTGTAGAAAACCCGAAGTTGACCTTAATTAAAATACATCAACCGTGTGTGTAACCGTGATGGTCTCTTTCCGGCGGAGTCCGGGAAGTGAACACGGTGTTGGAGTTATGTTTGACGTAGGTTGCTCTAGGATCACTTCTTGATCGCTACTAGCTTCACAACCGTGCCTTGCTTCTCTTCTCGCTCTCTTTTGCGATTGTAGCCACCATATATGCTAGTCGCTTGCTGCAGCTCCACCTCATTACTCCATCCTTCCTATAAGCTTAAATAGTCTTGATCTCGCGGGTGCGAGATTGCTGAGTCCCCGTGGCTCACAGATACTTCAAAAACCAGTTTGCAGGTGCCTATGTTACCGAGCAGGTGATGCAACCAAGCTTAAGGAGGAGCTCGATGAAGATCTTGCCCTTTGTGTTGTTTCGTTCTAGTTGATCAGTAGTGGAGCCCAGTTGGGGTCGATCGGGGACCTTTGTCGCATCTGGGGTTCTTCTTTTATTTTGGTTCCGTAGTCGGACCTTGATTGTATCTGGATGATGTAATGCTTTGTTCATGTAATTGTGTGAAGTGGCGATTGTAAGCCAACTATGTATCTCTTTCCCCTATGTATTACATGGGTTGTGTGAAGATTACCTCACTTGCGACATTGCTTTCAATGCGGTTATGCCTCTAAGTCGTGCTTCGACACGTGGGAGATATAGCCGCATCGAGGGCGTTACAGTGGCCCAGACACCGACTTGACGATCCTACGGAGGTTGTCGTGGTGCCCCTCGACATGCTACCACTACCCGTCCACCTGTCCTTCATGCGCGGCCACTACTGGGCGGGCATGAAGGCCAACTGGATCGTCCTCATCCACCACACCGGTAGTCTGTGGCGTCCCGTGGATATCTACACCCAGCAAGAGATCACCCTTCCATCGTTGGATACCGCCGCCATCGAGCCTCACGGCCCGCCGGACACTCCTGCGTACTACGCATGAGACGCGTCAAGCTTTTGGCTCGACCTCTGCTTGCAGAAAGGTGTAATCTGCAAAGTGCCGACACCATCAGAAGACTACATGGATTACAAGCTCACTGCCTTGTTCAACATGGGATTAGTCTATCTAGAATCCGGTCGCCATACATGGTTATGGCTCATCATCAATCCTGTCGAGGCAACATTTCTATCTGATGCTATAGTGCACGATGGCATCGTTTACACGGTCAACGCACAGATTGGCTGCCTATACTGGTGGAATCTATCGTCGTGTAATTGTTCTATCTTATCTCATCTTTACCTTATGAATATGACTGCCTGTTCATTTGTTACAAATTTAGAATGCATAGCATGTCTATAACCACATCATTGCTATATGTTCCTCTCATTTCCTAGATTTTTATGACCACACATGTTATTGTTAGAGTTTATATGAGAACAATTGGCATCTAATGATTGTTAGAATACATATTATGAGCATAACATCATGAATGCTATATGTTACTCTCGTTTACAAGATTTTTATAACAACACATGTTATTGCTTAGAGTTGATATGAGAACAGTAGTAGTAAGTACTATGGTAGAATATGAGTAGGCATTGTCATAGTTGTTTTCCTCTCATTGTTACATGATGTTTGAACCATGACATATTGCTAGAATATGAAAGCCATTGGCTTATTTTTTTAACTTGGGGTATGATTACGACCACGGCATTGCAATTTCTGTCTATAATATGTGTCACTGTTATAATAATCTTAATTCCACACATACTCTGAACATGATTGTTTATTTTTGTCCTTTTGGTCTCCAATTTGAATTGTTGCAGCAGACGCAAATGCGCTGGCCTTCATGATTCCAGGACCTGGAATCATACCAGCCGATGGGTGGTGGTTTATCGCTCGTTCAGCTGACGGTGGTCATTTGATGCTCATTCACACGTACCAAATTGACCAAAGCATTACATCAAACCACGTGCAGTACAATGCGTGGGGCGTTCGTGACATTGATGGCTATGGCTGCTTCGTGTTCAAGAAAGATCCCAGCTCCGTTGGGCTAGGCGTATTCAATTGGAGGCGGGTTTATGATAACCCGCAAGTATACGGAATAGTTGTAGCCTATTTCGATAAGTAAGAGTGTCAAACCCAACGAGGAGCTAAAGGTAGAACAAATACTCTCTCAAGTCCTATCGGCCACTGATACGACTCTACGCATGCTTGACGTTTGCTTTACCTAGAACAAGTATGAAACTAGAGGTACTTTGTAGGTGTTGTTGGATATCTTTGCAAGTAATAAAGGACGCGTAAATAAAAAGTAGGGGCTGTTTAGATAAAGATGCAATAAAGTAAATATAGCGAGTGTGGAAAAATGGTGGTAGGAGTTGTGAAATTGTACCTAAGCAATTGACTATGTTACTAGACCGATAATCACTATTGCAATTCTATTTGAGGGAGAGGCATAAGCTACATATCATCCCTTACTTGGAATTCTATGCACTTATGATTGGAACTCTAGCAAGCATCCGCAACTACTAAAGATTCATTAAGGTAAAACCCAACCATAGCATTAAAGCATCAAGTCTCCTTTTATCCCATACGCAAACAACCTACTTACTCGTTTGTGTTTCAATCACTCACGCAACCCACCATAAGCAAATCATGAACATATTGCAAACCCTACAGTGGGAATCCCTCACGCTTGCGCGACACGGAGGGCACAATAGGGCAGCACCAATAATAAAACATGCAACTCAAACCAATCATAGCAATTCATCAATCACCGATAGGACAATAGAAATCTACTCAGACATCATAGGATGGCAACACATCATTGGATAATAATATGAAGCATAAAGCACCATGTTCAAGTAGAGGGTACAGCGGGTTTCGGGAGAGTGGACCACTGGATATAAATGGGGGAAGGTGATGGAGATGTTGGTGAAGATGACGGCGGTGTTGGTGAAGATCGCGGTGATGATGATGGCCCCCGGCGGCGTTCCGGCGCCACCGGAAGCAAGGGGGAGAGGGGCCCCCCTTCTTCTTCTTCTTCCTTAACCTTCTCCCTAGATGGGAGAAGGGTTTCCCCTCTGGTCCTTGGCTCCCATGGCATGGGAGGGGCGAGAGCCCCTCCGAGATTGGATCTATCTCTCTGTTTCTGCGTTCTCAGATTCTACCCCTTCACCGTTTCTTAAATATTCGGAGATCCGTAACTCCGATTGGGGTGAATCTTTCGCCCAGATCTTTCTCATAAAATTAGCTTTCTTGCGCCAAAAGAAGAGCATCAACCGCCTAACGGGTGGCCCATGAGAGCTCAGGCCGCGCCCAGGGGGGAGGGCGCGCCCCCCTATCTCGTGGCCACCCTGGACACCGTTTCGCGTTGATTTTACTTCCCAAAAATCATAAATATTCCAATAAAATCTCCATCCGTTTTTATACCGTTTGGGCTCCGTTTGATATTGGGTTTCTTCGAAACAAAAAACATGCAACAGACAGGAACTGGCACTGGGCACTGGATCAATATGTTAGTCCCAAAAAATAGTATAAAAAGTTGCCAAAAGTATATGAAACTTGAAGAATATTGGCATGAAATAGTCAAAAATTATAGATACGACGGAGACGTATCAGCATCCCCAAGCTTAATTCCTGCTCGTCCTCGAGTAGGTAAATGATAAAAAAGATAATTTTTGATGTGGAATGCTACCTAACATAATCTTGATCATATGTCTAATCATGGCATGAATATTAAGACACGAGTGATTCAAAGCAATAGTCTATCATTTGACATAAAAAAAATAATACTTCGAGCATACCAATAAAGCAATCATGTCTTTTCAAAACAACATGGCCAAAGAAAGTTATCCCTACAAAATCATATAGTCTCGCTGTTGCTCTATCTTCATCACACAAAGTATTTAATCATGCACAACCCCGATGACAAGCCAAGCAATTGTTTCATACTTCAATAATCTCAAACTTTTTCAACTTTCACGCAATACATGAGCGTCAGCCATGGACATAGCACTATAGGTGGAATAGAATATGATGGTGGGGGTTATGTGGAGAAGACAAAAAAGGAGAAAGTCTCACATCGACTAGGCGTATCAACGGGCTATGGAGATGCCCATCAATAGATATCAATGTGAGCGAGTAGGGATTGCCATGCAATGGATGCACTAGAGCTATAAGTGTATGAAAGCTCAAACTGAAAACTAAGTGGGTGTGCATCCAACTTGCTTGCTCATGAAGACCTCGGGCATTTGAGGAAGCCCATCATCGGAATATACAAGCTAAGTTCTTTAATGAAAATTCCCACTAGTATATGAAAGTGAAAGCATAGGAGATTCTCCCTATGAAGAACATGGTGCTACTTTGAAGCACAAGTGTGGTAAAAGGATAGTAACATTGCCCCTTCTCTCTTTTTCTCTCATTTTTCTTTTACTTTTCTTTTTTTTCATTTTTTTTCTTTTTGGTGGGCTTCTTTGGCCTCTTTTTTTTATTTGGGCTTCTTTGGCCTCTTTTATTTTTCATAAAGTCCGGAGTCTCATCCCGACTTGTGGGGGAATCATAGTCTCCGTCATCCTTCCTCACTGGGGCACTGCTCTAATAATGATGATCATCACACTTTTATTTACTTACAACTCAATATCTAGAACAAAGATATGACTCTATATGAATGCTTCCGGCGGTGTACCGGGATGTGCAATGATCTAGCGTAGCAATGACATCAAAAAACGGACAAGCCATGAAAACATCATGCTAGCTATCTTACGATCATGCAAAGCAATATGACAATGAATGCTCAAGTCATGTATATGATGATGATGGAAGTTGCATGGCAATATATCTCGGAATGGCTATGGAAATGCCATGATAGGTAGGTATGGTGGCTGTTTTGAGGAAGGTATATGGTGGGTGTATGGTACCGGCGAAAGTTGCGCGGCACAAGAGAGGCTAGCAATGGTGGAAGGGTGAGAGTGCGTATAATCCATGGACTCAACATTAGTCATAAAGAACTCATATACTTATTGCAAAAATCTACAAGCCATTGAAAACAAAGTACTACGCGCATGCTCCTAGGGGGATAGATTGGTAGGAAAAGACCATCGCTCGTCCCCGACCGCCACTCATAAGGAAAACAATCAATAAATAAAATTGTGCTCCAACTTCATCACAAAGCGGTTCACCATACGTGCATGCTTCAGGAATCACAAACCTCAACACAAGTATTTCTACTAATACACAATCACCCACTAGCATAACTCTAATATCACCACCTTTATATCGCAAAACTATTGCAAGGAATCACACATATCATATTCAGCGATCTACAAGTTTATGTAGGATTTTATGACTAACCATGTGAATGACCAATTCCTGTCATCTCTCTAAATAGATATAAGTGAAGCAAGAGAGTTTAATTCTTTCTACAAAATATATGCCCATGCTCTAATAATTATAAGTGAAGCAAAAGAGCATTCTACAAATGGCGGTTTTCTATGTGAAGAGAAACAGGCAATCCAAACTTCAAATGATATAAGTGAAGCACGTGAAGCATTCTATAAAGCCATACTCAAAAGGTTTAAGTGAAGTGCAATGAGCATTATACAAATCAACCAAGGACTATCTCATACCAGCATGGTGCATAAAAGAAAAGTGAAAACTAAATGCAAAAGATGCTCCAAGACTTGCACATAATGCATGAACGAAACGAATTCGAAAACATACCGATACTTGTTGAAGAAAGAGGGGATGCCTTCCGGGGCATCCCCAAGCTTAGATGCTTGAGTCTCCTTGAATATTTACTTGGGGTTCCTCGGGCATCCCCAAGATTGAGCTCTTGCCTCTCTTCCTTTTCCTCATATCGAGACATCCTCGATTAGACACTACATCCACACAAAACTTCAACAAAAAACTCGGTAAGATCCGTTAGTATAATAAAGCAAATCACCACTCTAAGTACTGTTGCAAACCAATTCATATTTTTTTTGCATTGTGTATACTGTAATATAAATTTTCCATGGCTTAATCCACTAATATAAATTGATAGATTCATCAAAACAAGCAAACTATGAATCAAAAACAGAGTCTGTCAAAAACAGAACAGTCTGTAGCAATCTGAACATCCACCATACTTTTGGTACCCCAAACATTCTAGAGAAATTAGGAAAAATAAACAAGTTGTATGGAAAGACAGTGCAAAAGGAATCAGAACCAATTGACGTTCCAGTTAAAAATGTAAAATCTCGCACTACAGCCAAAGTTTCTGTCCTGCGCCGTACAAACCAACAAGCATTGTAAACATCCTAAAGGCAAACCTTGGCACATTATTTTTATAATACAATGGAATTATACAAGGGGATAATTATTTTTGATGAAAAGTTTCTGTAATCAAGATTCACAAAGTTTCCGTGAGCATGAACAAAGTTCAAGGCTAGCTCCCACTTCAACAATGCTTGTCTTTCTCACTTTCACTTTCCTTTTTTGAAAAGTTTTAGGTTCCCCTCTTTATTTTTATTTTGTTTTTAAACTATATAAAAGCACTCAACAGAAATAAATTACTCTCTAAAACTTCTGGGTTGTCTCCCTGGCAGCGCTTTCTTTAAATCCATTAAGCTAGGCATATAGTGCTCAAGTAATGAATCCACCCAGATCCCAAGGTATATCAAAGCCAATTTTAATTAACAATGATTTGTAATTTAGTAGTGAGCACAAAGTAACATATATCATGCAACAACGAAGTCTAACTCTCTTCTTATGCATCGGCATGTCATAAAAGAACAATCCATGTTTACATACTAAAGGCCAATGCATAGTATAAACAGTTTCTTGCAATTCTATTGTGTTGGAAACATAAAGAGGCGGAGATATAGTTCCTCTTTCATAATAATTGCAAGTAGGAGCATCAAGCACATGCATATTATATTCATCAAAATCATCATGTTCAATGGTAAAAGGCAACCCGTCAATATAATCCTTACTAAGCACAAACTTCTCCGATATAGTGTAGTCGGGAGAATTCAAAAAGATAATAGGACTATCATGCGTGGGTGCAATAGCAACAATTTCATGTTTAACATAAGGAACTATAGCAAGTTCATCTCCATAAGCATAATTCATATTGGCATCTTGGCCACAAGCATAGCAAGCATCATCAAAAAGGGATATTTCAAACAAATTCAATGGATCATAGCAATCATCATAGCAATCATCCTTCGGTAAGCACGAAGGGGAATTAAATAATGTATGAGTTGGAGGGTTACTCTCATTAGAAGGTGGGCACGGGTAGCTAATACGCTCTTCCTTCTTTTGTTCTTTGCTCTCCTCATCATCTTTTTCATCCAATGAGCTCACTGTTTCATCAATTTCTTCTTCCATAGCTTCCTGCAAAATATTAGTCTCTTCTTGGACAGCGGAGACTTCCTTCATAAAAGCATTAATATAGTAATTGTATTCATAATTTTCATAGCAATATGTAAGTATAGCAAGATTTTCAGGCCTATAAACTGAATCATCAAAATCGCCAAACACTTTAAACATAGATTCAATCTCATAAGCACCCATAAAAGCAACAAATTCTTCTATTTGTTCCACATCATAGTAATCATATATACCATTAGCATAAGAAGCCAAGGTTTCATTATCATTGATTTTGCATGAAAAGGGAAGGTGTGGAGCCTCCATCCTAGAGCAACAAGTAATATCATATCTCAAGCATAGAGCCCAGGCATACCAACGCAACATAATAAGTTGATCCCATAATAGTTTCCCTTTTCGTGTCGAGCGATAATCCCTAAAGTATTCACGTTGATCCAACGTGTCTCCCAATATAAAGTTGAATGGGGTTTTCTCAGGATTATCAAAGTAGTATATAATATCTCTCGCATAATGAGAATCGAGGGTTTTAGGAGTTACCCCATCTACATGAGTAGCAAGTACATCTAATTTTTTTGGTTTTTTGTGTTCCATATCCATAACTAAAGATAGAGAACAACTAAGAACAACAAATAAAAATTACTTAGTGATAAAGCAAACAAGCACACACGAGGATATTCACCCCACGCTATGACTCCCCGGCAACGGCGCCAGAAAAAGGTCTTGATAACCCGCAAGTATACGGAATAGTTGTAGCCTATTTCGATAAGTAAGAGTGTCGAACCCAACGAGGAGCTAAAGGTAGAACAAATACTCTCTCAAGTCATATCGGCCACTGATACGACTCTACGCATGCTTGACGTTTGCTTTACCTAGAACAAGTATGAAACTAGAGGTACTTTGTAGGTGTTGTTGGATAGCTTTGCAAGATAATAAAGAACGCGTAAATAAAAAGTAGGGGCTGTTTAGATAAAGATGCAATAAAGTAAATATATCGAGTGTGGAAAAGTGGTGGTAGGAGTTGTGAAATTGTCCCTAAGCAATTGACTATGTTACTAGACCGATAATCACTATTGCAATTCTATTTGAGGGAGAGGCATAAGCTAACATATCATCCCTTACTTGGAATTCTATGCACTTATGATTGGAACTCTAGCAAGCATCCGCAACTACTAAAGATTCATTAAGTTAAAACCCAACCATAGCATTAAAGCATCAAGTCCCCTTTTATCCCATACGCAAACAACCTACTTACTCGTTTGTGTTTCAGTCACTCACGCAACCCACCATAAGCAAATCATGAACATATTGCAAACCCTACAGCGGGAATCCCTCACGCTTGCGCGACACAGAGGGCACAATACGGCAGCACCAATAATAAAACATGCAACTCAAACCAATCATAGCAATTCATTAATCACTGATAGGACAATAGAAATCTACTCAGACATCATAGGATGGCAACACATCATTGGAGGATAATATGAAGCATAAAGCACCATGTTCAAGTAGAGGGTACAGCGGCTTGCGGGAGAGTGGACCGCTGGATATAGATGGGGAAGGTGATGGAGATGTTGGTGAAGATGACGACGGTGTTGGTGAAGATCGCGGTGATGATGATGCCCCCGACGGCGTTCCGGTGCCACCGGAAGCAAGGGGGAGAGGGCCCCCCTTCTTCTTCTTCTTCCTTGACCTTCTCCCTAGATGGGAGAGGGGTTTCCCCTCTGGTCCTTGGCTCCCATGGCGTGGGAGGGGCGATAGCCCCTCCGAGATTGGATCTATCTCTCTGTTTCTGCGTTCTGGAATTCTGCCATGGCACCGTTTCTTTTATATCCGGAGATCCATAACTCTGATTGGGGTGAATCTTTCGCCCAGATCTTTCTCATAAAATTAGCTTTCTTGTTCCCAAAGAAGAGGGTCAACCGCCTAACGGGTGGCCCACGAGAGCCTAGGCCGCGCCCAGGGGGGAGGGCGCGCCCCCTGTCTCGTGGCCACCCCGGACACCGTTTCGCGTTGATTTTACTTTCCCAAAAATCATAAATATTCAAAAAAAATCTCCTTCCATTTTTACCCCGTTTGGGCTCCGTTTGATATTGGGTTTCCGCGAAACAAAAAACATGCAACAGATAGAAACTGGCACTGGGCACTGGATCAATATGTTAGTCCCAAAAAATAGTATAAAAAGTTGCCAAAAGTATATGAAACTTGAAGAATATTGGCACGAAACAATCAAAAATTATAGATACGACGGAGACGTATCAGTTTACAGCCTCGGCAACCACTCCTTGTTCCTCGGGCTCAATTATCCAATCATCCAACCAATCATCGACTATATCACCGGCGATGATTACTATGTGCTATGCAACTTCCATTCGCGAGGGGGGGGGCTGTGTTTACACATCATACCATGGGTTTCATGAATCACCATATCCAGAGATTCGTCGACACAGCTTGTTGCCAGATAATCTTTAGTGTGTGAAAGGCATCAAGCTTCCATGCGATGGATGGCTTTTGCAAACCCGACATGCGGCGATGTGGTTCATGCCAACAGCAAATATGCACAACTTGATTTGTGCTGATATCTAGATTGAGCCATGTATTCGCTGTTGTAGCACGAGCCTCTTTTGTTGGATATTATGTACTATTGTTAGTTTGAAGCACTCCTCTGGTTTGAAGGATCGATACCTTCCTGGGATCAAGTGCATCCTAACTCACCTGCGTAGGATGTACTGATAATGATGATGGAGATGCTGTGCAGAAGCCATATATATATCAGTTAGGCTTCAAGTGCGTACTTGTTAGTTAAACCTATGTATAAATTGTGACACTAAATACGACTAGTAAGTAGTACAGTAGCAGTACTAGTATACGGCGGTCAAATTATTCATCATGTCCACACATTGAATTGACGTGACAACACGCTGCGCGTGAGGTGACACAAGAATCCCGGCGGCGTGTTCGGGTATTCTGGACTTCAGATTTGTAGTACCACTTATCTGTCGAAATCTTTCATCATTCACTTAAAACAGTCGATTGATCATACATTGATTACCATATAACTGGAATTACCGATGCAAGTCGAAGAAGGATTGGCCGGTGCTGCCGGCTGGCGTCAAGTTCGATCCCACGGATCAGGAGCTGATCGAGCACTGTCGATATCAAAACCGGCGGATCTCGGGTAGGGGGTCCCGAACTGTGCGTCTAGGCGGATGGTAACAGGAGACGAGGGTCACGATGTTTTTACCCAGGTTCGGGCCCTCTCGATGGAGGTAAAACCCTACTCCTGCTTGATTGATATTGATGATATGGGTAGTACAAGAGTGGATCTACCACGAGATCAAGGAGGCTAAACCCTAGAAGCTAGCCTATGGTATGATTGTTGTTGTTTTTTCCTACGGACTAAAACCCTCCGGTTTATATAGACACCGGAGAGGGCTAGGGTTACACAGAGTCGGTTACAATGGTAGGAGATCTACATATCCGTATCGCCAAGCTTGCCTTCCACGCCAAGGAAAGTCCCATCCGGACACGGGACGAAGTCTTCAATCTTGTATCTTCATAGTCTTGGAGTCCGGCCGATGATGATAGTTCGGCTATCCGGACACCCCCTAGTCCAGGACTCCCTCAGTAGCCCCCGAACCAGGCTTCAATGACGACGAGTCCGGCGCATATATTGTCCTTGGCGTTGCAAGGAGGGTTCTCCTCCATATTCCATGTGCTTGCCGAATAGTGTTCGGCTTCCTTATAAATGCTGCGCTCCTTGGCTTCCACGCCCAATAATGGCCCTCTTCCACGTGTCGTATGAATGCGAAAGGCCAGGGTATTTTTACGTTTTACCCCCTAGCTGCGCAAATAGCTGCCTATAAGAGGAGCAAGGATCTAGATCCGAATCACACCATCCTCCTTCCGTGAGTACTCATCGAAGCGCTTCTGACAAAAATCCATTCCATCATGGACAGTCGATGCGGCTCCTCCTCTCGCGCTCCCAGCCCTCAGCCCGGAGATTGGAGGAGATGTTCAGTCCCCCATAGCAAGCTAGTGACGCTCCAGGCCGAGGGATACCTTCCCCCAGCCTTCATGGTTCCGGTTCGAGTCGGACTGGCCACCTACAAAGGTGGAAAGCAGGCGGAGAACACCCCCAATCCCTCCAAAGGAGAGCGGGTGTGCTTCGTCCCTTATCTAATAAGGGGGCTTGGATTTCCCATACATCCGTTTCTCCGGGGGCTCCTGGAGTTCTACGGACTCCAGCTTCATCACCTTACACCCGCCTCCATTTTGCACATTGCGGGTTTTGTAGCTCTTTGCAAGATGTTCTTGGGCATCGAGCCTCATTTTGCGCTGTGGAAGAGATTGTTTTGCCTCGTACCCCGTTCTCACGAGGGGTCGATATATCAAGTGGGCGGAGTCGAAATATGGCGCATCGTCGGGACCGGATATCTATCCGGAACCCCGAAGAAGGCGTCCGAAGACTGGCCTTCGAAATGGTTTTATATGGAAGACGCTCCACTGTCGGACCCAGTTCGGATCGGCCTCCTGGAGTTCAGCAACGCACCTCTGAAGAAACGCGTGAGTTGGCGCCCGCGGAGCCCTCAACGGGAAGATGACAGGAGCGTCCATTATCTGATGGGCCGGATAAGGTTGCTGGCTCACTCCGGATTGACCATGATTGGAGTCATGGCCATGTGCATTATGCGAGGGGTGCAGCCACTCCAATATAGGGGCACCCCATGTGGGATTTCAACAGGGAGAATGATGCCACCCGTCATGGCCGCAAGGGGCCGGGATCGGCCGCCGATCTGGTGAAGATCCTGTCCGGCTTGTACAAGGGGGAGAAGGAGGACTTCCTCCACACGAGTCCATTGAACGGATTCTCCATGAATAACCATCGGAGCTGGGTAAGTGGACGTTTATCTATCCGATCTGTGCTTTCAAAGTTAAGTGTCTTACTTTATGATTTCGACGCAGGAATTGCGCCGGGATGTGGAGGGCATACACAGTCCGACTCCACAACCCGAGGATCCGGAAAGATCCCTTGATCCGGCCTCCGGAGAGGATCCGGACATAGAGGTGGAGCTGATTGATGGGGTTTTCCACCAACTTAGCATGGACAATGCTCTAGTCACCATTATGGCTGACTACCCCGGTTTATCTCCGGCTTCCCAGGTAACTATGACCGGAGCCCTGACACTATTACTTCGTCCATGCTTATTTCTGACCACCGTATGCCAATGGTGTCTCGCAGGAGGCACCTTCAAGGCGGGAAGCCGATCCCGCGGCGGCTGACCAACGAGGGTCAGTTCGGCCCAGCAGGCGGAAGAGGGGTGCGGTGCAAATCGAAACGTTGCCGCAACGGTATAGCGCGCCACCGTTTTTAAGGGAAATATTCCTGGGATGTATATTAACGCTCAAGACTTTTCCAGGAAAAAGAGCGCTCGCCGGACTATGCCCGGAGAGGTTACCAACCAAGCCTCCGCCAGCCAGGCTCCAACACCTGGTCCAGAGGGGGAGACGAGCACAAGGCGCGAGCTGGATGCTCCTCCAACGGAGGATGCCGACAGGCTGTCCGCCACCAGGTCTGAGGTGGAGAGCGCCATGAATCATAGGCGCCGCCGGACAGTTCTTCGTGACGCGTGTTTCTCCCCGGAGGCGTTGAATGCCTTTAATGCGGGAGACGCGCACCTCCGTGCCGCTCAAGATGGTTTAACCAGAGCCACGGAGCAGTATGTGAAAGACATATGGGTAAGGAATTTTAATAGTTATATATGCCAGTAGCCCCCGAGACTTGAAGTAGTTAGAATAACTGATTTAAGGATCATTCAATATGCAGGATCTTACGAAGAAGAATACCCAATTGTCCCAGGAGCTTCAAGAGTGCAAGGCCCAACTTGATGCCGCGCTAGCCGCCGTAGGAGGAGACACAGAGACCCCCTCTGGTAACACATATTTCAAAAAAGATTTCATAGACACAGAGACCCCCTCTGACAATAATATTGCAGAGGGCGCCGGACTAGATCCGGACAAGCAACATCTGCTATGCCAGCTGAAGGCCGGCGAGAAGGTGCTTATGAGGGTGCAGCAGGAGAGGAACAAACTCCAAGATGCCAACACCCAGCTGAGAGAAGAACTAAAAGATGTTCGGGTCCAGCTGTCTGACTCCGTAAAGGAGAATCGGCGGGTTCGTCGCGGCATCTACAGTAAGTGCTTGAACAAACTCTTTTGAAAAGAAGAGTTCGGCGAGGAAGTCGTTTGACAGAGATGTGTCTGTAGGTGTGCTCACAGGTCGCCCTGCGGAGGAAATGCCCGGTTCAACGGGTGACCAACTTCCCGAGCTGCTGCAACTGCACGAACGTGTTTGGTAGGCGATGAGCGGCGTCGTCCAGGCCTTATGGCCGTCCGTCTCCCTACCCGAGGGTCTTGGAGGGCTTGCGGAGAAGCTTCAGGGAGCACATCAGTGCTTCCGTCTGTGGAAGATATCGGCCTGCCGTCAAGGCGCCAGGGAGGCCTGGGCCATGGTAAAGACATAGTACACAAAGGCGAATCTGAACCACATGGCCGAGGTCGGACCTGTGGGGCCCGATGGGAAGGAGATCCCTGTGAGCTTAATGTACGGCCAAGTAGAGTTGGCCGCTAAGTATTCCCAACGGGACTGTAAATTAGACAGCCTGTTAGATGGGATTGCGGAGGAGTACAATCAGTCAATTTGACGATGTATTTAAAATGACATGTATAATGCCTTCTAGCCGGATTGTAGATCGTTTGTCTTTGCGGACCTTTTCGCTTCAACCTCGGGACCCTAGAGTCCGGAGTGTGTCCAAATACCCTCACGGTTATGAAAAAACCGGGGCATGCATGGAGACCAGGCGTAGGGGTCATTAGTGCTTTATCAGACAAGTGCCCAACTAGTTATGTTATATTACATGGTTAGTAAGAAACATCTTCCAGGGAGAATAGTTCCGTTAGGGGTTCCTTTCCCTGGGAGGCATGCCCTAAAGTGCATGTCCGGACTGCGAAAAAAGCAGGAAAGCATCTGGGGGCAGACGAATAGATAGGTAAAAAATCATCTTTCAAGTCACCGACCGAATATTCCCTTAAGAACGCTAGCTTTCGGCTTCACCCTGTCTGAGGTACACATCCGGCTGACCCGGCAGTAACAATCGCAGAGGTGCTCCCTTTACCTCCTAGCCGAACAATCGGGAACGTGGGGGTAAGCACAGGAGCCAGGCAACCCAGCTTGGCCAAAACTTAAGTCATATCGATGCATATAATGGTGAATAAAAGGTACATGCGGAAGTTTGACGCATGTGTTGGGCATAAAGCCCGTATAAATAAGCTTCTGTTAAAGAAGCCCCCAGGTATAATGAGTGCGGGTAGCACGTCAAGTGTGTGCGAACAATGCGTAGATCGGCCCTCAAAGGCTCTATGAAAAAGGGAGGAGAAAAGAGAGAAACAAAAGACAACTAAAGTATAAAATGTGGACGGAGGAAGAAGACGAACTCTGAGTCCGGCGCTAGGCGTAGAATCTTCGGAGGCGGGTATGCGTTCCATGGGTTCGGCTCGAGTCGGTTGTCCGACGCATTTCACAGACGGTATGCTCCGCCGGTCAGGACTTGGTCGATGATGAAGGGACCTTCCCATTTGGTCTTGAGTTTGTCCTTTTTCTTGTCCGGCAGGCGTAGAACTTCGAGCCTGCTGCTGATAGAATGCGAAACGAGCCTTTGCCATGTCGCGCTCCTCCTCCAATGCGTCCAAACTGTCCTACCGATCCAACTCGGCTTCTCTTTCTTCGTACATGCGCACTCGAGGTGAGTCATGAATTATATCGCAGGGCAAAACTGCCTCTGCGCCGTATACCATAAAGAATGGCGTGAATCCGGTAGTACGATTTGGCGTGGTCCGCAGCCCCCAGAGTACGGAGTCGAGCTCCTCTACCCAGTGCGTGTTAGATTCCGTGAGGGACCGCACTAACCTAGGTTTGATGCCGCTCATGATTAGACCATTTGCTCGTTCGACCTGACTGTTAGTTTGAGGGTGATAGACTGAAGCGTAGTCGAGCTTGATGCCCATATTTTTACACCTGAGTTTAACCTCGTCGGCCGTGAAGTTCGTGCCATTATCGGTGATGATGCTGTGGGGGACGCCATAACGGTGTACTACCCCGGATATGAAGTCTATCACAGGTCCGGATTCGGCCGTTTTAACTGGCTTGGCCTCTATCCATTTGGTGAATTTGTCCACCATGACCAATAGGTACTTTTCCTTGTGGGTTCCCCCTTTAAGGGGTCCAACCATGTAAAGCCCCCAGACCGCGAATGGCCAGGTGATGGGTATAGTTTTGAGGGCGGTGGGTGGCATGTGGCTCTGATTAGCAAAGAGCTGGCAACCGACGCATCGTTGGACTAAGTCCTGACCATCTGCCCGGGCCGTCGGCCAATAAAATCCTGTACGGAAGGCCTTGCCTACAAGGGCCCGGGCTGCAGCGTGGTGCCCACCGAGTCCGGCGTGAATTTCAGCCAGAAGATTTCGCCCTTCCTCTTCGGAGATGCACCTTTGAAGGACTCCGATTGTGCTTTTCTGATAAAGCTCTCCCTCGTGGACCTTGTAGGCTTTAGATCGCCGCACTATGCAGCGGGCCTCATTTTGGTATTCGGGGAGTTCCTGCCTGATTAAGTAGGCTAGGAATGGTTCCGTCCACGGGGCAATGACTGCCATTATTTCGTGGGCTGAAGGTGTTATTTCATTGGCTGAGCCACCGATTGTGTCAGAATGTTCGTTGTTGGGCGGTGCGGTTGGTTCCGGATTGTTGTTTTCGTACTCCTCTTCCCATACTACGGATGGCTTAAAGAGCCGCTCTAGGAAGATGTTTGGAGGGACGGCGTCACGCTTTGCGCCGATGCGCGCCAACACGTCGGCCGCCTGGTTATTATCCCGGGCTACATGGTGGAATTCGAGTCCTTTGAACCGAGCTGACATCTTTATGACGGCGCCACGGTAGGCTGCCATTTTCGGATCCTTGGCATCAAAGTCTCCATTTACTTGGGATATTGCGAGGTTTGAATCCCCGCGGACCACTAGGCGTTGAATGCCCATGGAGATTGCCATCCGGAGACCATGTAGAAGGGCCTCGTATTCGGCTGCATTGTTAGAGTCCGTGTACATTATTTGAAGTACGTATTGGACTGTGTCTCCGGTTGGGGACGTCAAGACGACGCCGGCCAACATTTTAGAGCCGTCGAAGTGCATGATCCAATTGGAGTATGCGCCGTACTCTTTAGGGAGTTCGGCTTCAATCCATTCAGCGATGAAGTCAGCCAAAACTTGCGACTTTATAGCTCGCCGTGGTTTGTAGGTTATGTCGAATGGTAAGAGCTCAATGGCCCATTTTGCAATCCTGCCCGTCGCGTCGTGGTTGTTTATAATGTCATTGAGAGGTACTTCAGAGGCCACTGTTATCGAACATTCTTGAAAGTAGTGTTGCAGCTTCCGGCATGCCATGGACACCGCGTACGCTATCTTTTGATAATGTGGGTACCGGGACTTGCATGGAGTTAAGACAGTGGATACGTAGTACACTGGTTTTTGAAGAGGGAACTTGTGCCCTTCTGTTTCTCGTTCGACGATGAGCACCGCGCTTACAACTTGATGTGTTGCCGTGATATATAACAACATTGGTTCACCCAAGTTGGGTGCGGCCAGGACCAGAATTGTTGCCAATATGGCCTTTATTTCTTCGAGTCCGGCTGTGGCAGCGTCCGTCCACTCGAAGTGTTCGGTGCGCCGGAGGAGGCGATACCGTACTGGTGCTGTTGGGCTGGTTCTCCGGGGCTAGAAGCTCTTTGCCACTTTTGGCCACCTGCCGTAGTATCCAACATGCTCGAAGGCTGTGTGTTGGAGTGGCGCCCTCTGTACTATGGATTTTATAGGGTCCACTGAGCCATCCCTCCAGTACGGTTCCGTGCCCTTTAGGGGGGTTTTGCTTTTTGGTTTTTGTCCCAGGTGCCTGAGCATGATGCACCCTTTTATTTCGGACTAGGGTTGTGTTCGGAGCCGGATTGTCCCAAAACTTAGATTCGGTTTTCCAGGCACTCTCCATAGCACAGTACTTTCGTACTATGGACGCCAGGTCGGCGAAGCGTGTAATTTCGCGACGACTTACGGCGTTCAAGATTCCCTTGTCCATGCAATTGTTGCAGAAAATTGAGATTGCGTTTTCCTCACGGCACTCCTTTATCCTGTCCATAACCAGGAGGAATCTGGCCCAGTAATGATGTACTGTTTCGGCGGGCTCTTGCCGGATTTGAGATAGATCGCTTATGTTTGGGTGGGCGGGTGGGATTAAGTCCGGAACCCTGCCCAGCTTGAGGCTCAAGGGCCGAAAAGTTTCCGAATTTGGAAGCTTGGATTGATGGATGTCGTCCAACGAATCTGGTCCGCTGCCTGACTTTAGGTTCAGTACTTGATTGATGTCCATCCCTCCGCGGGAATCCGGCATGGAGGGATCCGGAATCCAGACATAACTGGTTTTTAATATAGAAGAAGAGTCGCCGCGTTGTTCCTCCACCACAGCAACGTGGTGGGTAGCCTGGGGAGAGTTAATCTCTCCCAGATCGGTTTTAAGCCCAATCTGATCGTAGTCTGTAGCGACTCCCAGGGCGGCGAAGCGATCCAAGAGCTCGTTTACGGAGGAGAGCTCAATCGGATCTAGCTGCTCGGCGAATTCCGAGTTGACGTGAAGATCGCTTTGATGACCCGAGAGGTCATCGTCGGAGCGGCGGCCGAACAGGCGGTCATAAGAAAACCACCTAGCCGGACAGTTTGGCCGGTGGCCAAAGCTCCCTTGGCAATAGTACCGTCTTTAAAGACGGGAAGAGGCATCCTTCCTGATTGCGACGGCACAGAGGAACTCCCAATGAAAGCACCAATGCCGGTGTCAAAACCGGCGGATCTCGGGTAGGAGGTCCCGAACTGTGCGTCTAGGCGGATGGTAACAGGAGACGAGGGTCACGATGTTTTTACCCAGGTTCGGGCCCTCTCGATGGAGGTAAAACCCTACTCCTGCTTGATTGATATTGATGATATGGGTAGTACAAGAGTGGATCTACCACGAGATCAAGGAGGCTAAACCCTAGAAGCTAACCTATGGTATGATTGTTGTTGTTTTTTCCTACGGACTAAAACCCTCCAGTTTATATAGACACCGGAGAGGGCTAGGGTTACACAGAGTCGGTTACAATGGTAGGAGATCTACATATCCGTATCGCCAAGCTTGCCTTCCACGCCAAGGAAAGTCCCATCCGGACACGGGACGAAGTCTTCAATCTTGTATCTTCATAGTCTTGGAGTCCGGCCGATGATGATAGTTCGGCTATCCGGACACCCCCTAGTCCAGGACTCCCTCAAGCACCTTGAGGCCAAAGTGAGTGCTGACAGCGCGAGATTTCAGTCTCTCATCGATTTGTTCATACCAACCATCGACAGCGAGCACGGCATATGCTACACCCAACCTGAGAAACTTCCAGGTAAGACACCGATCGGCCGTCTACTTGCACAAACATATTCCTTTGTTTATAGCTCTATTTTTCTTTTTAGACGCAGACCTGGTGAAGCAATTACAATTTGACAGTTAATAAAAAGTGAAACAAGTGACTGCAACATGCCAAAGATGTTATGAAAATGCCAACTAGGTACACTAAAACCTGTATTCCACAATACTGCAGGTATCACACTAAGTGGCCTAAGGAAGCATTTCTTCTAGCGCAATTCTAGGGCGTTCAAAAGGGGCACGTGGACGCATCGCAAGATACAGTCGGAGTGCGGCATGCACACGATGTGGCACAAGACCGACAATACCTTGCCGGTGATGGTCAATGGCCGGCAGACGGGCAGCAAAAAAGGTTCTGGTGCTGCACACCAACTAGAACTTCGACCAGCAGAGGACCAACTGGGTGATGCACCAGTACCACCTCGGGGACCTGGAGCAAGAGAAGGAGCGGGAGCTGGTCCTCTGCAAGATTTTCTACCAGACGAACACTAGGGCCAGGAGTAAAAAGATTAGAAGTTAGTTTGGTATTGGTAGTTGTACTACCTTGTCGTCCTCAAGTTGGTATTGTTGTTAACGATCTTTTGGTATGAAGTTGCATTTGCTTCCAACCATCATGTCGAGGGTTGACGTGGATATAAAGCTGAATCATTTTTATTTGATGGGTAGCATAAGCACCCGCCGTTCGAATTCCTAGTTCTCCATTTTTTTTCGAAACAAGTGCATGCACTTATTATCATGATAAAAAAACAATATCCGTGCTGCATCCCAGTTATCCGTCTGTACTTGCAGAATTCTCTCGTTTATTGAGCACGTATATTGTTTTTTTAGGTCGAGCAAGTTTCAACTGGGCTGTAGACTGCCCAGGGTTGGTTTTGTTTTTAACAGTCCCAGCCCATGACGACAATGGGGCACAAATATCCAGCAGGTATCTACTGGCCTCTGGCCCGCCAGCGTTAGTTATATTTTGTCTTACAACATCCGCAAGCAGTTTTTTTTACTGAAGCAAACACACATTCCAGTTCTATTTTCCTCTTGAAACGCATGTCCTACATCCGTTTTCTAATCTCTACCTATAGTTTTACTAGTTCATATACACGTATCATTATATTGAAAACACATAAATTTCCCTTTTCATATTTACATCCTTATTTTTGTTGTTTTTTCCCACCCAGCGCTGATTTTTTTACCACTAGTTTTCCTTAAACCAACTCAATTGTCCCACGTCTGATTTGCTTACAAAAACAAAACATTTTTTTGGCAAATCAATAAGTTCTTAAAAACATGTTTATCATTTCGGGATTACAACAGTTTGAACTCCACCGAAATATGCAAAATAAGGTTGAACTTTTTGACCGTGGTCCTGGGCAGTAAATGGGTTGTAATAAATTACTTAAGAATTAGCAAATGGGCTGCAAATTATAAAAAATAGCAAATGGGCTTTATGTTGTCTGCCACAGATTTGGAGGCTGGCTTGTGGGCCTACTAAGTTCATGCGTACACAAGGTTTCTCAAAAAAGAAACTTAGTCAACAATTGACTCTACCGGCGTCAGACCGTTAGATGTCAATCTAACGGCAATCGTGCTTCTTCAGTCTTTGATCTTCCTGCCCCAGCCGCCCAAACTAGTGCCGTCGGCACCGCCTGCTCCCGCCTCCCGTGGCCGGCAGTGCTGCCGGGCAGGCCTCACGGCCCCATCATACTCACATCCCTGGCCTGTCTATCCCTCTACTCACCCACACCTCCTGTTATTTTTTGGCGACGGTAGCCGAACCAGTCAACCCTCGTACTCTCCACCGCGTGGGCAACCACTGCTGTGTCTTCCCTGGCTCCGTGTCGTTCCCTTCGTAGGGCTCACCGTCGTCCACCGCCCTCGTGCTCTCGGCGCAGCGCGGTTAACGATGTCCATCGAACGGTCGTAGTGCTTCTTCAACCTCTGGTCTTCTTGCCCCAGTCGCCCAAAGCAGCACAGGTCGTGCCGCATGCTCCTGCCTCCCGTGGCCGGCTGTGCTGCCGTGAAGGCCTCACCGTCCCCATACTACTCCCACCGCTGACCAGGCCATCCCTCCACTCACCCACTCCCCCTGTTATTCTGCAGCGATGACAGCCTCACACCGCAGCCGAACCAGTGAACCCTCGTGCTCCTCTCTGCGTGGGCATCCATTGTCGTGTCTTCCCCGGCTCTGTGTCGTCCCCTTCCTAGGCCTCGCCATCGTCCACCGCCGTGGTGCTCTCGGCGCGGCGTGGTCAATGTGGTCAACGACTGACTTCCATCGGAAGAGTACTGTACGTGGAGAGGCTGACAGCTGGGTCCACGGCAGCCGCAAGGAAGTGCCTCCTTATTACGTGCAAAATAATTATTCCTCTACCTGACAGCAGGGACCCACCGGACGGGCCACCATTTTTGCGGAAAAAACGTTTCCCCCCTGACTGCTGGGACCCACCGGACGGGCCACCGTATTTCGCAAAAAAACTGTTTGCCCCTAACTGCTGGGACCCACCGGATGGACCACCGTATTTCATGAAAAAAACGTTCCCCCCGCTGTCAGCTCCGATCCACCGGAAGTGCCTCCTTATTACGCACAGAAAAATGAATACTCCCCCTTCTAGCTGGGACCCACCATGGTGGGAGGCTGACTTGTGGGCCTACTAACTTGACGGGGACGGAGGGCTTTGTCAACTTAGTCAATATGAACGATTCTATATCCAGTGACCGTACGATGTCCATCCAACGGCCGTCGTGCTTCTTCAATCTCTGCTCTTCCTGCTCCAACCGCTCAAACAAGCACCGGCGGGACTGCCTGCTCCCTCCTCCCCGCGGCCGGCTGTGGTGCCGCACAGGCCTCACCGCCCCATCGTACTCCCATCGCTGGCCTAGCCATCCCTCTACTCACCCACACCTGCTGTTATTCTCCGACGAGGGCAGACGAGCCAGTAAACCCTCGTACAGTCGTACTCCCCTCCGCGTGGGAAACAACTGCCGAGTCTTCCATGCCTCCGTGTCGTTCCCTTCCTAGGCCTCGCCGTTGTCCACCGCCCTGGTGCTCTCGGCGTGGCCTGGTCAACGTGGTCAACAACCGACATGCATCTGAAGTGGACTGTACGTGGAGAGGTTGACAGTTGGGTCCACGGCCGCATGCAAGGAAATGCCTCCTTATTGTGCGCAAAATAATGATTCCTCGACCTAACATCGGGGACCCACCGAAAGGGCCTCTGTATTTCGTGAAAAAAATGTTATCGCCGCTGACAGCTCGGACCCACCAGCTATATCTTCGTATGCAAGGAACTGCCTCCTTATTACGCACAAAAAAACGAATACTCCCCCTGTTAGTTGGGACCCAGTATAGTGGCAGGCTGACTTGTGAGCCTACTAAGTTGATGGGGACGGAGGGCTTTGTCAACTTAGTCGATATGCATGATTCTAGCTCCAGTGACCGTACGATGTCCATCCAACGGCCGTAGTGCTTCTTCAACCTCTGGTCTTCTTGCTCCAGCCGCCCAAACCAGCGCCGGTCGTGCCTCGTGCTCCTGCCTCCCGTGGCCAGCTGCGATGCGGCGGAGGCCTCACCGCCCCCTACTACTCCCACCGCTGGCCAGGCCATCCCTCTACTCACCCACACCCCCTGTTATTCTGCGGCGACAGCAGCCTCACACCGCAGCGAACCAGTGAACCCTCGTACTCCTCTACGCGTGGGCATCCACTGCCGCGTCTACCCCGGCTCCGCATCGTCCCCTTCCTAGGCCTCGTCGTCGTCCACCGCCCTGGTTCTCTCGTTGCGGAGTGGTCAACATGGTCAAGGAACGGCTTCCATCGGACGTGGACTGTACGTGGAGAGGCTGATAGCTGGGTCCACGGCCGCAGCAAGGAAGTGCCTCCTTATTACACGCAAAATAATTATTCCTCCACCTGACAGCAGGGACCCACCGGACGGGCCACCGTATTTCGCAAAAAAAATGTTTCGCCCTGACTGCTGGGACCCACCAGCTACATCTTCGCATGCAAGGAAGTGCGTCCGGGCAAAAAAAACGATTCGCCCTCTGACTGCTGGGACCCACTAGCTACATCTTCACAGGCAAGGAAGTGCCTGACAGTCGGGACCCACCTGGTCGAAGCATACGTAGCGTTGTCATTCTGGTCGCGAACGTGTACGTACATAATGGTCGATGTAGAGGCGCGCACGTGTCGTAGTAGAGGCGCGCACGTAGCATGTACACGTACGTACAGCGGCCAGGGTGCAAGAAAGAAAATACGGCCACATATGTGTTCATACGGGCGGGGTCTCGAACGCCTACTCGCGCATACGTACGGCCAGGGCTCGTGTACATGGCTGGGTCGGAACGGAGAAACAGCGTTGTCGTCATGTTCATGGGGAGGCAACGGAATGCGTCGTGTTCATGGGGAGGCAACAAAATGCGTCGTGTTCATCGGGAGGCAACGGAATGCGTGGGAGCCAACCAGCTGGGTCGGAACGGAATGCGTGGTCGTGTTCATCGGGAGGGCTTGGACGGAACACGCGATGGAAACGAGGCCTGGCGTACCGCAAAACAGAGGAAACGGACCTCCTATGTTCGGAACAGGGTCCTGTTGATCGGGAGGGGTGTGGCCTACCGCAAAACAGAGGAAACGGACCTCCTATGATCGAAACGGGGGTCATGTTGATCGGGAGGGGTGTGGCGCACCGCAAAACGGAGGAAACGGACCTCCTACGGTCGAAACGGGGGTCCTGTTGATCGGGAGGGGTGTGGCGTACCGCAAAACGGACGAAACGGACCTCCTACGGTCGAAACAGGGGTCCTGTTCATCGGGAGGGGTGTGGCGTACCACAAAACGGGACTCCACGGGATACTGTTCATCTCCACCGTCGACCTCCTCCAGCCTCCACGGGCTACCATCGACCTCCTCCAGCCTCCACGGGCTCCTGTTCATCCAGCCTCCACCGCGCGCTACTCCACCGGCTACTGTTCAACCACCCCTCCACCGTCTACTATTCATCCAGCCCTCCACACCACGGGGTCCTGTTCAACCACCCCTCCACGGGCACCCCTCCACCGTCTACTGTTCATCCAGCCCTCCACCACACCACGGGGTCCTGTTCATCTAGAGGCAACACCACCGCTCACTGTTCATCCAACCCCCCCCCCCCCCCGCAATGCTCACTGTTCATCCCACAGGCAGCATCGATCGGCTTCAGGTAGCAGCAGTAGCGAAGGAATCGCTCGATCAGGTTCAGTTAACAGCCATCGATCAATCGCTCGGGTTTAGTAACGTGTAGCCTACAGTGCAATCGCTCGGGTTCAGTTAGAGCCCAATGCCTCGCTTGGGTTCAGTTAGAGCCAACGCCTCGCACGTGTACGAGAGAAACGCACATCGCTCGGCCCCCGACCTCCCACCGTAACCGGGAACTCCCCAAAATTTTCCTCGCCCTCGCTTCTACCACGGTTTTTTCCGTCATAGACGGCCCAAAGAATGTCATGCAGCTGCTCTCCAGCCCGCCCAGGACGAAAAGCCCATTTTCTGTCATAGAAGTAGGATCCCACCACATCTATGATGATACCAGGTTTTGTCACAATTATCGTCATAGAAGTGTCATATGTATGACAGGAAAAAAATTCGTTCGGCCCAAAATGTCACGGATGTGTCTTTTTTTGTAGTGATGGATGAATCCCATGAAGGCACGTTTCACGGCGGGCTGAGCTCGGGCGGGTCTTGCACACTGATCCATCTCGATGATGTTGGTGCAGATGTCCGGCTCAGGGCCTGGCTCGCCGATCTTGCCGATGAAAACGTAAATTTTCGCCGAAGGGGACCCGATACCCGTACTCAACTAAGCCGGCCTCGGGGCCCCAGCCAGCATCGTCGATGTAGAGCTTCCCGCAACGACTCTTGGTCATCCGGCCGACCGCATATCCCTTGATCCCTTCGAAGATGCCCTTTAAAAACTCAAAACCACCATGCGCTAGCCCCACGGTGGGCGCCAACTGTCGTGGAATAGTCACAGCAGATGTCCTAGTGTGAGGGCTTAGTCGTGGAGCCATCGCAACTAGGTTAACTTAAAGGGGTTAAACGGGACAAAGGACACAGGAGTTTATACTGGTTCGGCCCCTTGCGGTGAAGGTAAAGGCCTAATCCAGTTCGAGGTTGTATTGCTTATGTCTCGATTACCAGGGAGCGAATACGCTTGACCTAGCTTTCGTTCTGTTGTTTCTTGCCCTAAACCACCGCCGGGTCGTCCCTTTATATACACAGGTTGACGCCCAGTGGCTCACGGAGTCCCGACCGGCTCATAGACAATGTGTCCGGCTCGGTGACTAACTATACATGCCTTACAATACAAGTCTTACACATATGGCGGTTTACTCCTATGGGCCTTAAGTCGCCCTTGGGCCTTGGGCCCTTGCCTGTGAACCGTCATCTTCAATATCCTCATGGGCTTCACATCATAAATCGCCATAGGTATAACCCGGCCCCTCCTGGGCGGGTCATACCTAGTAGTTATATCCCCAACAGAGCGCCTTGTATGATTTGAGTCTTTGCTTTTTAGTTTGCCACAATCATCCTTGCTGTATGCACCTTTTGAGAGGTACACGCATGAATCGTGATTTATTAGAATACTCTATGTGCTTCACTTATATCTTTTGAGATAGGCAATATTGCTCTAATGCTTCACTTATATCTTTTTAGAGCACGGCGGTGGTTTTATTTTATAGAAATTGTTGAACTCTCATGCTTCACTTATATTATTTTGAGAGTCTTTTTAAAACAACATGGTAATTTGCTTTGGTTATAAAATTAGTCCTAATATGATAGGCATCCGAGAAGGATATGATAAAAACATTCATATAAAGTGCATTGAATACTGTGAGAAGTTTGATTCCTTGTGATTGTTTTGAGATATAAAGACGGTGATGTTAGAGTCATGCTAGTGAGTAATTGTGAATTGGAGAAATACTTGTGTTGAGGTATGTGATTCCCGTAGCATGCACGTATGGTGAACCGTTATGTAACGAAGTTGAAGCATGGGGTATTTATTGATTGTCTTTTGATGACCCACAAGTATAGGGGATCTATCATAGTCCTTTTGATAAGTAAGAGTGTCAAACCCAACAATGAGCATAAGGAAATGACAAGCGGTTTTCAGTAAGGTATTCTCTGCAAGCACTAAAATTATTGGTAACAGATAGTGTTGAGATAAGATAATTCGTAACGAGTAACAAGTAACAAAAGTAAACAAGGTGCAGCAAGGTGGCCCAATCCTTTTTGTAGCAAAGGACAAGCCTGGACAAACTCTTATATAAAGCAAAGTGCTCCCGAGGACACATGGGAATTTCAGTCAAGCTAGTTTTAATCATGCTCATATGATTCGCGTTCGTTACTTTGATAATTTTGTATGTGGGTGGACCGGTGCTTGGGTACTTCCCTTCCTTGGACAAGCATCCCACTTATGATTAAACCCTCTCGCAAGCATCCGCAACTACAAAGAAGAATTAAGGTAAACCTAACCATAGCATGAAACATATGGATCCAAATCAGCCCCTTACGAAGCAGCGCATAAACTAGGGTTTAAGCTTCCGTCACTCTAGCAACCCATCATCTACTTATTACTTCCCAATGCCTTCCCCTAGGCCCAAACAATGGTGAATTGTCATGTAGTCGACGTTCACATAACACCACTATAGGAGAGACAACATACATCTCATCAAAATATCAAACGAATACCAAATTCACAAGACTACTTCCAACAAGACTTCTCCCATGTCCTCAGGAACAAATGTAACTAATCACAAATCATATTCATGTTCATAATCAGAGGGGTATTAATATGCATAAAGGGTCTGAACATATGATCTTCCACTGAATAAACCAACTAGCATCAACTACAAGGAGTAATCAACACTACTAGCAACCCACAGGTACCAATCTGAGGTTTTGAGACAAAGATCGGATACAAGAGATGAACTAGGGTTTGAGAGGAGATGGTGCTGGTGAATATGTTGATGGAGATTGACCCCCTCTAGATGAGAGGATCGATGGTGATGACGATGGCGATGATTTCCCCCTCCCGGAGGGATGTTTCCCCGGTAAAAGAGCTCCGCCGGAGCCCTAGATTGGTTCCGCCAAGGTTCCGCTTCGAGACGGCGGCTCTTCGCCCCGAAAGCTTCCTTATGATTTTTTCCAGGGCAAAAGACACCATATAGCAGAAGATGGGCATCGAGGGGTTGCCAGGTGGCCCACGAGGCAGGGGGGCGCGCCCAGGGGGTAGGGCGCGCCCTCCACCCTCGTAGACAGTGGGTGGCCCACCTCTGGTGCTTTCTTTGCCCAATATTTTTAATATATTCTAAAACTGACTATCGTGGAGTTTCGGGACTTTTGGAGTTGTGCATAATAGGTCTCTAATATTTGCTCCTTTTCCAGCCCAGAATTCCAGCTGTCGGCATTCTCCCTCTTCATATAAACCTTGTAAAATAAGAGAGAAAAGGCATAAGTATTGTGACATAATGTGTAGTAACAGCCCATAATGCAATAAATATTGACATAAAAGCATGATGCAAAATGGATGTATCATCTTCCTTATGAGTGGTGGTCGGGGACGAGCGATGGTCTTTTCCTACCAATCTATCCCCTTAGGAGCATGCGCGTAGTACTTTGTTTTGATGACTAATAAATTTTTGCAAAAAGTATGTGCGTTCTTTATGATTAATGTTGAGTCTATGGATTATATGCACTCTCACCCTTCCACCATTGCTAGCCTCTCTAGTATCGCGTAACTTTCACCGGTACCATACACCCACCATGTACCTTCCTCAAAACACCCACCATACCTACCAATTAGGGCATTTCCATAGCCATTCCGAGATATATTGCCATGCAACTTTCCACCGTTCCGTTTATTATGAAATGCTTCATTATTATCATATTTCTTTGCATGATCATGTAGCCGACATCGTATTTCTGGCAAAGCCACTTTTCATATTTCTTTCATACATGTCACTCTTGAGTCATTGCACATCCCGGTACACCGCCGGAGGCATTCATATAGAGTCATATTTTTGTTCTAAGTATCAAGTTGTAAGTAAATAGAAGTGTGATGATCATCATTATTAGAGCATTTTCCCATGTGAGGAAATAAAAAAAGAAAGAGAGGCCAAAGAAGCCAAACAAAAAAATGAGAGAAAAGAGAGAAGGGGCAATGTTACTATCCTTTTTCCACACTTGTGCTTCAAAGTAGCACCATGATCTTCATGATAGAGAGTCTCCTATTTTGTCACTTTCATATACTAGTGGGAATTTTTCATTATAGAACTTGGCTTGTATATTTCAACAATGGGCATCCTCAAATCGCCCTAGGTCTTCATGAGCAAGCAAGTTGGATGCACACCCACTTAGTTTTTCTTTTTGAGATTTCATAAACCTATAGCTCTAGTGCATCCGTTGAAGGAAATATGCCCTAGAGGCAATAATAAAGTTATTATTTGTTTTATTACTTCATGATAAATGTTTATTATTCATGCTAGAATTGTATTAACCAGAAACTTAGTACATGTGTGAATACATAGCCAAAACATAGTGTCCCTAGTATGCCTCTACTTGACTAGCTCGTTAATCAAAGATGGTTATGTTTCCTAACCATAGACATGTGTTGTCATTTGATGAACATAATCACATCATTAGGAGAATGATGTGATGGACATGACCCATCCGTTAGCTCAGCATTATGATCGTTACAGTTTCATTGCTACTGCTCTCTTCATGACTTATACATGTTCCTCAGACTATGAGATTATGCAACTCCCGAATACCGGAGGAACACTTTGTGTGCTACCAAACGTCACAACGTAAATGGGTGATTATAAAGGTGCTCTATAGGTGTCTCCGAAGGTGTTTGTTGGGTTGGCATAGATCGAGATTAGGATTTGTCACTCCGTGTTTCGGAGAAGTATCTCTGGGCCCTCTCGGTAATACTCATCACTATAAGCCTTGCAAGCATTGTGACTAATGAGTTAGTTGTGGGATGAAGCATTACGGAACGAGTAAAGAGACTTGCTGGTAACAAGATTGAACAAAGTATGATGATACCGACGATCGAATCTCGGGCAAGTAACATACCGATGACAAAGGGAACACCGTATGTTGTTATGCGGTTTGACCGATAAAGATCTTCGTAGAATATGTAGGAGCCAATATAAGCATCCAGGTTCCTCTATTGGTTATTGACCGGTGATGTGTCTCGGTCATGTCTACATAGTTCTCGAACCCGCAGGGTCCGCACGCTTAATGTTCGATGACGATTTGTATTATGAGTTATGCGATTTGATGACCGAAGTTTGTTCGGAGGTCCCGGATGAGGTCATGGACGTGACGAGGAGTCTCGAAATGGTCGGGACGTAAAGATCAATATATTGGAAGGCTATATTCGGACATCGGAAAGGTTTCGAGTGATTCGGGTATTTATCGGAGTACCAGAGAGTTATGGGAATTCGCCATACGGGAAAAGAGAGAAGGGACTCAAGGGGTGGTCGCCCCCCCCCATGGGCTGGTCCGAATTGGACTAGGAGGGGGTGGCGCCCCCCTCCTTCCTTCTCCCCTCTTCCTCCTTCCCTCCTTCTCCTACTAGGAATAGGAAAGAGGAGGGGAATCCTACTTGGACTGGGGAGTCCTAGTAGGATTCCCCACACCTGGCGCGCCCCCTTGGGCCTGCCACCTCTTCCCTCCCCTCCTTTATATACGTGGCCAAAGGGCACCCCATAGACACACAAGTTGATCTTTAGCCGTGTGCGGTGCCCCTCTCCACAGTTTTCCACCTCGGTCATATCAACATAGTGCTTAGGCGAAGCCCTGCACCGGTAACTTCATCATCACCGTCACCACGCCGTCATGCTGACGGAACTCCCCCTCGGCCTCAGCTGGATCTAGAGTTAGAGGGACGTCACCGAGCTGAACGTGTGCAGATCGCGGAGGTGTCGTGCGTTCGGTACTTGATCGGTTGGAGTGCGAAGACCGACATTACATGACCGCATTCATGAGACTGGTTCTAGCGACGTGCTTCGCACACAGGTGGCTAGTGGGTGTCTGTTTCTCCAACTTTAGTTGAATCGAGTTTGACTACACCCGGTCCTTGTTGAAGGTTAAAAGAGCACACTTGATGAAAAATCGTTGTGGTTTTTATGCGTAGGTAAGAATGGTTCTTGCTAGAAGCCCGTAGCAGCCACGTAAAACTTGCAACAACAAAGTATAGGATATCTAACTTGTTTTTGCAAGGCTTGATGTGATGTGATATGGTCAAGACGTGATGATATATAAATTGTTGTATGAGATGATCATGTTTTGTAAAAGTTATCGGCAACTGGCAGGAGCCATATGGTTGTCGCTTTATTGTATGAAATGCAATTGCCATGTAATTGCTTTACTTTATCACTAAGCGATAGCGATAGTCTTAGAAGCAATAGTTGGCGAGACGACAATGATGCTACGATGGAGATCAAGGTGTCGCGCCGATGACGATGGAGATCATGACGATGCTTCGGTGATGGAGATCATGAGCACAAGATGATGATGGCCATATCATGTCACATATTTTGATTGCATGTGATGTTCATCTTTTATGCATCTTATTTTGCTTAGTATGGCAGTAGTATTATAAGATGATCCCTTACTAAATTTCAAGGTATAAGTGTTCTCCCTGAGTATGCACCATTGCTACAGTTCTTCGTGCTGAGACACCATGTGATGATCGGGTGTGATAAGCTCTACGTTCACATACAACGGGTGCAAGCCAGTTTTTGCACATGTAGAATACTCGAGTTAAACTTGACGAGCCTAGCATATGCAGATATGGCCTCGGAACACTGGAGACCGAAAGGTCGAGCGTGAATCATATAGTAGATATGATCAACATAGAGATGTTCACCATTGAAAACTACTCCATCTCACGTGATGATCGGACATGGTTTAGTTGATATGGATCACGTGATCATTTTGATGACTAGAGGGATGTCTATCTAAGTGGGAGTTCTTAAGTAATATGATTAATTGAACTTTAATTATCATGAACTTAGTCCTGATAGTATTTTTTAAATTATGATGTAGATCAATAGCTCGCGTTATAGCTTCCTTATATTTTTATATGTTCCTAGAGAAAACTAAGTTGAAAGATGATAGTAGCAATGATGCGGATTGGGTCCGTGATCTAAGGAGTATCCTCATTGCTGCACAGAAGAATTATGTCCTTGATGCACCGCTAGGTGACTGACCTATTGTAGGAGCAGATGCAGACGTTATGAACGTTTGGCTAGCTCAATATGATGACTATTTGATAGTTTAGTGCACCATGCTTTATGGCTCAGAACCAGGACTTCAAAACATTTTTGAAATGTAATGGAGTATATGAGATGTTCCAAGAGCTGAAATTGGTATTTCAGACTCATGCCCTGTCAAGAGGTATGAGACCTCTAACAAGTACTTTGCCTAAAAGATGGAGGAGAATTGCTCAACTAGTGAGCATGTGCTCAGAATGTCTGGGTACTACAATCACTTGAATCAAGTGGGAGTTAATCTTCCATATAAGATAGTGATTTACAGAGTTCTCTAGTCACCATCACCAAGTTACTAGAACTTTGTGATGAACTATAGTATGCAAGGGATGACGAAAATAATTCCCGAGATCTTCGTGATGCTGAAATCGACGAAGGTAGAAATCAAGAAACAACATCAAGTGTTCATGATTAAACAAGACCGCTAGTTTCAAGAAAAGGGCAAAGGGAAAGAAAGGGAACTTCAAGAAGAATAAAAAGCAAGTTGTCACTCCCGTGAAGAAGCCCAAAACTGGACCTAAGCCTGAAACTGAGTGCTTCTACTGCAAAGGAAATGGTCACTGGAAGTGAAACTGCCCCAAATATTTGGCGGATAAGAAGTATGGCAAAGTGAACAAAGGTATATTTGATATACATATTATTGATGTGTACCTTACTAGTGCTTGTAGTATCCCTACATATTTGATACTTGTTCGGTTGCTAAGATTAGTAACTCAAAACAGGAGTTGCAGAATAAATAGAGACTAGTCGAGGATGAAGTGACGATGTGTGTTGGAAGTGGTTCCAAGATTGATATGATCATCATCGAGCACTCCCTATACTTTCGGGATTAGTGTTGAACCTAAGTAAATGTTATTTGGTGTTCGCGTTGAGCATAAATATGATTAGATCATGTTAATTGCAATATGGTTATTCATTTAAGACAAAAATAATTGTTATTCTGTTTACATGAATAAAACCTTCTATGGTCATACACCCAATGTTGATGGTTTATTGAATCTCGATCGTGGTATTACACATATTCATAGTATTGATGACAAAACATGCAAAGTTGATAATGATAGTGAAACTTACTTGTGGCACTGCCGTTTGGGTCGGTGTAAAGCGCATAAAGAAACTCCATAAAGATGGACTTTTGGAATCACTTGATTATGAATCATTTGATGCTTGTGAACCATGCCTTATGGGCAAGATGACTAAAACTCCGTTCTCCGGAACAATGGAACGAGCTAGTGACTTATTGGAAATAATACATACCGATGTATACGGTCCAATGAGTGTTGATGCTCGTGGCGGGTATCGTTATTTCCTGACCTTCACAAATGATTTGAGCAGATATGGGTATATCTACGTAATGAAACACAAGTCTGAAACATTTGAAAAGTTCAAAGAATTTCAAAGTGAAGTGGAGAATCATCGTAACAAGAAAATAAAGTTTCTATGATCTGATCGTGGAGGATAATATTTGAGTTACAAGTTTGGCCTTCATTTAAAACAATGTGGAATAGTTTCACAGCTCACACCACCTGGAACACCACAACATAATGGTGTGTCCGAACGTCGTAACCGCACTTTATTGGATATAGTGTGATCTATGATGTCTCTTACTGATTTACCATTGTCATTTTGGGGTTATGCATTAGAGACAGTTGCATTCACGTTAAACAGGGCACCATCAAAATCTGTTGAGACGACGCCTTATGAACTGTGGTTTGGCAAGAAACCAAAGTTGTCATTTCATAAAGTTTGGGGCTGTGATGCTTATGTGAAAAAGCTTCAACCTGATAAGCTCAAACCCAAATCGGAGAAGTGTGTCTTCATAGGATACCCAAAGGAAATTGTTGGGTACACCTTCTATCACGGATCCAAAGGCAAAATCTTTGTTGCTAAAAATGGATCCTTTCTAGAGAAGGAGTTTCTCCGAAAGAAGTGAGTGGGAGGAAAGTAGAACTTGATGAGGTAATTGTACCTTCTCCTGAATTGGAAATTAGTTCATCATAGAAATCAGTTTCAGTGATTCCTACACCAATTAGTGAGGAAGCTAATGATGATGATCATAAAACTTTAGATCAAGTTACTACCGAACCTCGTAGGTCAACTAGAGTACGATCTGCACCAGAGTGGTACGATAATCCTATTCTGGAAGTCATGTTACTATACCATGATAAACCTACGAACTATGAGGAAGCGATGATGAGCCCAAATTCCGCGAAATGGCTTGAGGCCATGAAATCTAAGATGGGATCCATGTATGAGGACAAAGTGTGGACTTTGGTGGACTTGCTCGATGATTGGCAAGCCATTAAGAATAAATGGATCTTCAAGAGGAAGACAGACTCTGATAGTAATGTTACTATCTATAAAGCTCGACTTGTCGCAAAAAGGTTTTTCGACAAGTTCAAGGAGTTGACTACGATGAGAATTTCTCACCCATAGCGATGCTTAAGTCTGTCCGAATCAAGTTAGGAATTGTTGCATTTTATGATTATGAAATTTGGCAGATGGATGTTAAAACTGCATTCCTGAATGGATTTCTGGAAGAAGAGTTGTATATGATACAACCAGAAGGTTTTGTCGATCCAAAGGGTAATAACAAAGTGTGCAAGCTCCGGCGATCCATTTATGGACTGGTGCAAACCTCTCGGAGTTGGAATAAACGCTTTGATAGTGTGATCAAAGCATATGGTCTTATACAGACTTTTGGAGAAGCACGTATTTACAAGAAAGTGAATGGGAGCTCTTTAGCATTTCTAATATTATATGTGGATGACATATTGTTGATTGGAAATGATATAGAATTTCTGGATAGCATAGAGGGATACTTGAATAAGAGTTTTTCATTGAAAGACATCGATGAAGCTGCTTACATATTGGGCATCAAGATCTATAGAGATAGATCAAGACGCTTAATAAGATTTTTTTCAATAAGTAAATACCTTGACAAGTTTTTGAAAGAGTTCAAAATGGATCAGTCAAAGAAGGAGTTCTTGTCTGCATCACAAGGTATAAAGTTGAGTAAGACTCAAAGCCCGACCATGGCAGAAAATAGAAAGAGAATGAAAGTCATTCCCTATGCCACATTCATAGGTTCTATAAAGTATGTTGTGCTATGTACCATACCTATTGTGTACCTTGCCATGAGTTTGGCAATGGGGTACAATAGTGATCTAAGAGTAGATCACTGGACAGCGGTCAAAATTATCCTTAGTGATGAATAGGAAATGTTTCTCGGTAATGGGGGTGATAAAGAGTTCGTCGTAAAGAGTTATGTCGATGCAAGCTTTTACACCGATCCAGATGACTCTAAGTCTCAATCTAGATACATATTGAAAGTGGGATAAATTAGCTAGAGTAGCTCCATACAGAGCATTGTAGACATAGAATATTTGCAAAATACACACGGCTCTAAATGTGACAGACCCGTTGACTAAACTTCTCTCATAAGAAAAACATGATCACACCTTAGTAATATTTGGGTGTTAATCACATAGCAATGTGAACTAGATTATTGACTCTAGTAAACCCTTTGGTTGTTGGTCACATGGCAATGTGAACTATAGGTGTTAATCACATGCAGATGTGAACTATTGATGTTAAATCACATGGCGATATGAACTAGATTATTGACTCTAGTGCAAGTAGGATACTGAAGGAAATATGCCCTAGAGGCAATAATAAAGTTATTATTTATTTCCTTATTTCATGATAAATGTTTATTATTCATGCTAGAATTGTATTAACCGAAAACTTAGTACATGTGTGAATACATAGACAAAACATAGTGTCCCTAGTATGCCTCTACTTGACTAGCTCGTTAATCAAAGATGGTCATGTTTCCTAACCATAGACATGTGTTGTCATTTGATGAACGGGATCACATCATTAGGAGAATTATGTGATGGACATGACCCATCCGTTAGCTTAGCATTATGATCATTATAGTTTCATTGCTACTGCTCTCTTCATGACTTATACATGTTCCTCACACTATGAGATTACGCAACTCCCGAATACCAGAGGAACATTTTGTGTGCTACCAAATGTCACAACGTAAATGGGTGATTATAAAGGAGCTCTACAGGTGTCTCCTGATACGTCTCCGTCATATCTATAATTTTTGATTGTTCCATGCCAATATTCTTCAACTTTCATATACTTTTGGCAACTTTTTATACTATTTTTCGGACTAACATATTGATCCAGTGCCCAGTGCCAGTTCCTTTTTGTTGCATGTTTTATGTTTCACAGAAACCCAATATCAAACGGGATAAAAACGGATGGAGAATTATTTTGAAATATTTGGGATTTTCCGGAGGAAGAATCAACGCAAAACGGTGCCCGAGGTGGCCAGGGGATAGGGGCGCGCCTGGCACTCTCCTGGGCCACCCGTAAGGGGGTTGATGCTCTTCTTTTGCCGCAAGAAAGCTAATTTTATGAGAAAAATCTCGGCGAAAGATTCACCCCAATCGGAGTTACGGATCTCCGGATATAAAAGAAACGATGCCAGGGCAGAATTCCAGAACGCAGAAACAGAGAGAGACAGAGAGATAGATCCTATCTCGGAGGGGCTCTCGCCCCTCCCAAGCCATGGGAGCCAAGGACCAGAGGGGAAACCCTTCTCCCATCTAGGTATAAGGTCAAGGAAGAATAAGAAGAAGGGGGGCTCTCTCCCCCTTGCTTCCGGTGGCGCCGGAACGCCGCCGGGGGCCATCATCATCACCGCAATCTTCACCAACACCTCCGCCATCTTCACCAACATCTCCATCACCTTCCCCCCCTCTATCTACAGCGGTTCACTATCCCGCAACCCGCTGTACCCTCTACTTGAACATGGTGCTTTATGCTTCATATTATTTTCCAATGATGTGTTGCCATCCTATGATGTCTGAGTAGATTTTCGTTGTCCTATTGGTGGTTGATGAATTGCTATGATTGATTTAATTTGCTTGTGGTTATGTTGTTGTACTTTGGTGCCCATCATATGAGCACGCGCGTGTATCACACCATAGGGTTAGTTGTATGTTGATAGGACTATGTATTGGAGGGCTAGAGTGACAGAAGCTTAAACCTAGCATAGAAATTGATGCATACGGGATTGAAGGGGGGCCAATATATCTTAATGCTATGGTTGGGTTTTAACCTAATGAATGTTAGTAGTTGCGGATGCTTGCTAATAGTTCCAATCATAAGTGCATAGAATTCCAAGTCAGGGATGACATGCTAGCAGTGGCCTCTCCCACATAAAACTTGCTATCGGTCTAATAAAGTAGTCAATTGCTTAGGGACAATTCCACAACTCCTACCACCACTTTTCCACACTCGCTATATTTACTTTATTGTTTATTTATCTAAACAGACCCTACTTTTTATTTACGTGTTCTTTATTATCTTGCAAACCTATTCTATCACACGTACAAAGTACCTCTAGTTTCATACTTGTTCTAGGTAAAGCGAACGTCAAGCGTGCGTAGAGTCGTATCAGTGGCCGATAGGACTAGAGAGAGTATTTGTTCTACCTTTAGCTCCTCGTTGGGTTCGACACTCTTACTTATCAAAAGAGGCTATAACTATCCCGTATACTTGCGGGTTATCAAGACCTTTTTCTGGCGCCGTTGCCGGGAAGTCATAGCGTGGGGTGAATATTCTCGTGTGTGCTTGTTTTCGTTATCACTAAGTAATCTTTATTTGCTGTTCTAAGTTGTTCTTTATCTTTAGTTCTAGATATGGAACACGAAATACCAAAAAAATTAGGTGTAGATTCTACTCATGGAGATGGGGAACCTCCTAAAACCCTTGATGCTCGTTACATGAAAGATATTATGTACTACTTTGATAATCCTGAGAAAACCCCATTCAATTATGTTATGGGAGTAACGTTGGATCAACGTGAATACTTTAGGGATTATCGCTTGACACAAAAAGGGAAACTATTATGGGATCAAATTAATATGTTGCGTTGGTATGCTCAGGATCTATGCTTGAGATATGATATTACTTGTTGCTCTAGGATGAAGGCTCCACACCTTCCCTTTTCATGCAAATTTAATGGTAATGAAACCTTAGCTTCTTCTGCTAATGGTATATATGATTACTATGATGTTGAACAAATTGAAGAATTTGTTGCTTTTAAGGCTGCTTATGAAATTGAACCTTTGTTTGAAAAGTATGAAGCTTTTCATGATGATGTTTATAGGCCTGAAAATCTTGCTATACTTATATACTTCTATGAAAATTATGAATACAATTACAATATTAATGCATTTATTGAGAAAGTCTCCACTGTCCAAGAAGAGATTAATATTTTGCAGGAAGCTATGGAAGAAGAAATTGATGAAACTGTGAGCTCATTGGATGAAAAAGATGATGAGGAGAGCGAAGAACAAAAGGAGGAAGAGCGGATTGATCACCCGTGCCCACCTTCTAATGAGAGTAACTCTTCAACTCATACATTGTTTAATTCCCCTTCATGCTTACCGAAGGATGATTGCTATGATGATTGTTATGATCCCGTTGATTCTCTTGAAATATCCATTTTTGATGATGCTTGCTATGCTTGTGGCCAAGATGCCAATATGAATTATGCTTATGGAGACGAACTTGCTATAGTTCCTTATGTTAAACATGGAATTGTTGCTATTGCACCCACGCATGATAGTCCTATTATCTATTTGAATTCTCCAGACTACACTATATCGGAGAAGTTTATGCTTATTAAGGATTATATTGATGGGTTGCCTTTTACCATTGCACATGATGATTTTGATGGATGTAATATGCGTGTGCTTGCTGCTCCTACTTGAAATTATTATGAGAGAGGAACTATATCTCCGCCTCTCTATGTTTCCAATATGATAGAATTGCAAGAAACTGTTTATACTATGCATTAGCCTTTACTATGTGTGCATGAATTGTTCTTTTATGACATGCCGATGCATAGGAAGAGAGTTAGACTTCGTCATTACATGATATATGTTACTTTGTGCTCACAACTAAATTACAAATCATTGTTAATTAAAATTGGCTTTGATATACCTTGGGATCCGGGTGGATTCATTACTTGAGCACTAAATGCCTAGCTTAATGGCTTTAAAAGCGCTGCCAGGGATACAACCCAGAAGTTTTATAGAGTCATTTATTTCTGTTGAGTGCTTTCATATAGTTTAAAAAAAAGAGGGGAACCTAAAAACTTTTCAAAAAGGAAAGTGAAAGTGAGAAAAACAAGCATTGTTGAAGTGGGAGCTAGCCTTGAACTTTGTTCATGCTCACGGAAACTTTGTGAATCTTAATTACAGAAACTTTTCATCAAAAATAATTATCCCCTTGTACAATTCCATTGTATTATAAAAATAATGTGCCAAGGTTTGCCTTTAGGATGTTTACAATGCTTGTTGGTTTGTACTGTGCAGGACATAAACTTTGGCTGTAGTGCACGGTTTTATATTTTTAACTGGAACGTCAATTGGTTCTGATTCTTTTTGAACTGTCTTGATATACAACTTGTTTATTTTTCCTAATTTTGGTAGAATTTTTGGGGTACCAGAAGTATGGTGGATGTTCATATTTCTACAGACTGTTCTGTTTTTTGACAGATTATATTTTTGATGCATAGTTTGCTTGTTTTGATGAATCTATCAATTTATATTAGTGGATTAAGACATGGAAAAGTTATGTTACAGTAGAAAAAATACAAAAACAAAATATGAATTGGTTTGCAACAGTACTTAGAGTGGTGACTTGCTTTATTATACTAACGGATCTTACCGAGTTTTCTGTTGAAGTTTTGTGTGGATGAAGTGTCTAAACGAGGAGGTCTCGATATGAGGAAAAGGAAGAGAGGAAAGAGCTCAAGCTTGGGGATGCCCGAGGCACCCCAAGTAAATATTCAAGGAGACTCAAGCGTCTAAGCTTGGGGATGCCCTGGAAGGCATCCCTTCTTTTTTCAACAAGTATCGGTATGTTTTCGTATTCGTTTCATTCGTGCGATATGTGCAAGTCTTGGAGCGTCTTTTGCATTTAGTTTTCACTTTTCTTTTATGCACCATGCTGGTATGAGATAGTCCTTGGTTGATTTATAGAATGCTCATTGCACCTCACTTAAATCTTTTGAGTATGGCTTTATAGAATGCTTCATGTGCTTCACTTATATCATTTGAAGTTTGGATTGCCTATTTCTCTTCATATAGACAACCGCCATTTGTAGAATGCTATTTTGCTTCACTTATATTTGTTAGAGCGTGGGCATATCTTTTGTAGAAAGAATTAAGCTCTCTTGCTTCACTTATATCTATTTAGAGAGATGACAGGAATTGGTCATTCACATGGTTAGTCATAAAATCCTACATAAAACTTGTAGATCACTGAATATGATATGTTTGATTCCTTGCAATAGTTTTGCGATATAAAGGTGGTGATATTAGAGTCGTGCTAGTTGAGTAATTGTGAAATTGAGAAATACTTGTGTTGAGGTTTGCAAGTCCCGTAGCATGCACGTATGGTGAACCGTTATGTAACGAAGTTGGAGCATGAGGTGTTCTTTGATTGCTTTCCTTATGAGTGGAGGTTGGGATCGCGCGATGGTTAACTCCTACCAACCCTTCCCCTGGGAGCATGCGTAGTAGTACTTTGCTTTGAGGGCAAGTAGACTTTTGCAATAAGTATATGAGTTCTTTATGACTAATGTGAGTCCATGGATATACACACACTAACCTTTCCACTTTGCTAGCCTCTATTTTGCCGTGCAACTTTCGCCGGTATTATGAACCCATTATTTACCGTCCTCAAAACAGCCACCATACCTATCTATTATGGCATTTCCATAGTCATTCCGAGATATATTGCCATGCAACTTCCATCATCATCATATACATGACTTGAGCATTCATTGTCATATTGCTTTGCATGATCGTAACATAGCTAGCATGATGTTTTCATGGCTTGTCCGTTTTTTGATGTCATTGCTATGCTAGATCATTGCACATCCCGGTACATCGCCAGAAGCATTCATATAGAGTCATATCTTTGTTCGAGATATCAAGTTGTAATATTGAGTTGTAAGTAAATAAAAGTGTGATGATCATCATTATTAGAGCATTGCCCCAGTGAGGAAAGGATGATGGAGACTATGATTCCCCCACAAGTCGGGATGAGACTCCGGACTTTATGAATAATAAAAGAGGCTAAAGAAGCCCACCCAAAAAAATAAAAATAAAAGGAAAAGAAAGAAAAAATGAGAGAAAAAGAGAGAAGGGGCAATGTTACTATCCTTTTACCACACTTGTGCTTCAGAGTAGCACCATGTTCTTCATAGAGAGAGTCTCCTATGCTTTCACTTTCATATACTAGTGGGAATTTTTCATTATAGAACTTGGCTTGTATATTCCGATGATGGGCTTCCTCAAATGCCCTAGGTCTTCGTGAGTGTCGGTGTCAAAACCGGCGGATCTCAGGTAGGGGGTCCCGAACTGTGCGTCTAGGCGGATGGTAACAGGAGACAAGGGACACGATGTTTTTACCCAGGTTCGGGACCTCTCGATGGAGGTAAAACCCTACTCCTTCTTGATTGATATTGATGATATGGGTAGTACAAGAGTCGATCTACCACGAGATCAAGGAGGCTAAACCCTAGAAGCTAGCCTATGGTATGATTGATGTAATTGTTGTTCGTCCTATGGACTAAAACCCTCTGGTTTATATAGACACCGGAGAGGGCTAGGGTTACACAGAGTCGGTTACAATGGTAGGAGATCTACATATCCGTATTGCCAAGCTTGCCTTCCACGCCAAGGAAAGTCCCATCCGGACACGGGACGAAGTCTTCAATCTTGTATCTTCATAGTCTTGGAGTCCGGCCGATGATGATAGTCCGGCTATCCGGACACCCCCTAGTCCAGGACTCCCTCAGTAGCCCCTGAACCAGGCTTCAATGACGACGAGTCCGGCGCGCATATTGTCTTCGGCATTGCAAGGCAGGTTCCTCCTCCGAATAATTCATAGAAGATTGTGAACGCCAGGATAGTGTCCGGCTCTGTAAAATAAATTCCACATATCACCGTAGAGAGAATAATATGTACACAAGTTCAATCTGCTGAAGTATTCTGTGGCGTGACATCACACCACTACCAAGCCTTTACTTGAATCGTTTTATTATACCACCTCAGCGCGTTTAGCGAAGCGGTTTCCTTGGCATGTCTTATCGAAGCAGAGATCGTGTTCCCCTTATTCCGGGATTCCCATCAATACAGACGTGGGTAACCCAACCGCGCCATTGATTGTGGCGCTTGGGAGATAAGCGAGTTTTATCAGGCCGGTGGGGACGTATAATTTCGTCTGCCCATATATAAGGGGATAAGGATCCACCTCTTTTACCTACGCCTTCTTCCTCCTTTGCTTATCCATCTCCGCGCACTCGAGCTCCAGCACCCAAGTCCGCACATCTCACCTCAACCTTCTCCAGCCATGTCCGGAACGGGAGGCAAGTGGATGGCCTCCTTCGTTACGGAGGGGCACATCGAGAAGCTGCGCAGCGCCGGATACCTGTCCAGCGACATCGCGCACCGGCTGCCCGACGAGGGGCAGCTCATCCCCACCCCCAGGCCCCATGAGAGGGTCGTATTCCTTCCCCACTTCCTCCGCGTACTGGGCTTCCCACTTCACCCCTTCGTCCGGGGGCTCATGTACTACTACGGCCTGGACTTCCATGATCTGGCTCCAAATTTCATCCTCAATATCTCGGCATTTATCATCGTGTGCGAGGCCTTCCTCTGCATCCAGCCCCACTTTGGCTTGGCTAAAGACCTTCAATGTCAAGCCGAAGGTTGTGAAGGGCAGCCAAGCAAAGTGCGGAGGCGCCATGGTGGGCAAAATGCCCAACGTCACTTGGCTCGAGGGTGCCTTCGTGGAATCCGTCAAAGGGTGGCAATCGGGGTGGTTCTACATCACCGAGCCACGTGACCCTAAATGGGTAGCGGCCCCCGAGTTCAGATCTGGCATCCCCATGCAGCTCACCTCCTGGAAAGAGAAGGGCTTGCTTTGGGGTAGTGCGGAGGAGCTGACCAGACTCCAGTCCTGTCTCTAGACCCTGGTGAACAAGAATCTCAAGCTTGTCAATGTGATCCAGGTCATGCTTGTCCGCCGGATTCTCCCCTGCCAGCAACGGGATTTCAATTTGTGGGAGTTTAATCCGGCACAGCACCAGACCTTGAGCGGCCTCTTCGACACTACGTACAAAGAGGCCTGGAGGGTGCTGTTCAAGGGCGCCGAAGCCCCCACATCCGCTACCGAAGATCGCGGATTCAGCTCGCAGCGTTCAGCTGGCGAGGTAAGCTACGTTATCCTTTATGGGACATTCGTTTTTCATAGTTTGACTCTATGCGGGATCTAAACTCCCAATGCCTTTAACAGGACTAGCAGAAGACGTTCGGACAGGTTAGTTGTCCGGCTCCCCTTCCAGAAGACCCAGCGGACGCCCGTTTAATGGGGTTGCTGGTCCCGGCACTTTACGTGGTGCCGGAGAAGAAGGCCAAGAAGAAGGCCACGGGAACCCGAAGGAGTTCCCGACGCCTGGTGGTATCGGACTCATCGTCCGATGACTTCGAGGCGGACTCCTCCCCTGAAGGCGAGGAGGAGGAGAAAGAGGCCTCCCCCCAAGCGGGGGGGGGAGAAGAAGAGGAAGGCCTCCCCAGCGAGGGAGGCCGAAGGGTCCAAGAAGGGAAGGACCCTTCCTCCGGACTGCTCCACCAACACCGGCGACGGCGAGGAGTGGCCCTCAAGGGCCAAGCCCCTGGCAAGATCGTAAGTATCCGGATTCCTGGATGATTTATAATTTCTCTTTTTGCCACGCGTTGTCTTTCTAATGCTGCGTACAACCTGTAGTCCAGCCAAGGACGATCTTCCCGCTTCGTCGAGCGGGTCCTTGGGCACGTCGGATATGGATTCCCTTCCGACCGCCTCCACCCCTCGTGACGCTGATGACGCCGAGGTGGGATCCCAGGAGGGGACCCATCAGGAGGGGGAGGCTCCGGAGGTGCCGCAGGGCAACCTCCCGGACTTCGCACCAGACTCCACACCGAAACCAGCAGTGGTTCCGGAGTCCGGCAGGCGGCCCCTTCATAAGAAGGGCAAGACCGTGACACCGGCGGCCTCCGTCTAACCGGAGGTGTCGGATAACTTGTTGGAGGCGCTCAACGGCGCTTCCATCGAAGAAGAACACCGCACTATCATGAGTGCGGTGATTCAGAAGGTTCAACTCGCCAAGAGCGGGCTGACTAAAGCCTGCAGCATCCTTCTAATAGGCTTTGAGGTAAGAATTTTAAGACATGTAAGATAATACCGCATAGACAGTAGCCCCTGATGCTCGGTTCGGTGTTCGGAAAGAAAAGTTGGACTGAGGATCTAAAAAGATATACGCAGGAGTTCTAAAAAATATGTCAATATGGAATTGCAGGTTGCGCTGCTGACCTCTGCCGCACTGACTGCGGAGGTTGATGCTTTGAAGCAGAACCTCGAGCGGTCCGAGAACGAGCTCGGCCATGCCAAGAAGCAGCTCGAGGACAAGGAAGGTGAGTAACACCATATTAAATTTGTACCTTACAGAAAAGGATTTTGGTTGCAAGAGAACTAACAAGGATAACGTGGGTACTCCAGGGGCCACGAACGAGGTGACGACCCTGAAGGAGGCGGTGTCCGCGGCGGAACGCAATGCGGCCGCGGAACAAGCCGAGTGAGAGAAGCAGGAGGCGCGGGTAGCGGAGGTGCAGCAAGAGCTCCAGGCTCTCGTGGAAAAACATGAGAGCTTGGAGCGCGACTCAAAGACTCGAGAGTCCGAGCTTCATCAGCTCTTGAGAGTGCCAAAGCCGCTAAGGCCGAAGCCCACAAGGCCCTCCAGGAAATCGAGGTGTTAAAGAAGATAGCGGCGGGTAAGGCATTTTTCATGCAAAGTAAGCATGTAAATGTGAATTACCTATTACTTACCCGCATTTGGAGCTCTCCAGGAGCGTTCACAGATCTGCCTGCAGCATGTCCGATGCTGCCGCATTCTATCGGGCCGAGGAGGGGAGCTCGACGGAGAAGGTCTTCTGGTCTCAGTATGCTGAGGCCAGACATCTGGTGCCCCTTAGCGACCAGCTGAAGCAGCTGGTCGAGCTCCACAAGGTGGCCGAACAGGCCATGAAGGGCCTCATAGTTCGGTTGTGGCCCGAGGAGGCCATGCCTGGGAGCTACTTCGGCCTAGTGCGGCGGCTGGTGGATGCGTGTCCCTGGGTTGAAGTCGTCAAGCACTCCGCCTGTATTGAAGGTGCCCGTCGGGCCCTTGCCCGTGCAAAAGTGCACTGGGGCAGCATGGACGTTGAGAAGCTTCTGACGGACGCGCCGCCGGCGGTCAAGGAGTATCGCACGCCCGAAATGTATTATAAGAGTGTCCTGAAGGGTGCCCGCATGATTGCGGGTGAGTGCTCCAAAAATGTAATATTTGAGTAGACTCGCAATGTGTTATCCTGTGCACTGAAAACTTTGTTCATATGCGCTAAGCAACGCTTGTTAATTTAAAATATTACCTTATGTGCGGCCGTTTATCAAATCTGAGAGATGGCAAGTCGTCAGCTTCAGCCCCCATGCCACGAGTGCTGGGGTGTTCGGGATAAACTTGAGCGCTCTTGTTCCCATTTTTGGGTCCATCTAGGGAGGCGCTCAACACAACGAACGAGGCAACCGGACTTATAATGCTTGAACACTCTCACTTAGCCATAGAATTCTATAATTTTAAATTTCGGCAAAGCCCCTAGTGTTCGGAAGACCGAGTTCGGGGCGCTATCCACGCCTGGGCCGGACAAAGCCGATTCCTCGCTCTAAGCGGCATAAGTCTTTAAGGACTCGAAAAGACCTCTCGAATAGCGACCGGCTCTCGCCTTATCATGACGGTCAGTTTTAGCTTTCTCCACTAAGGCGCTCGCCCAGCTCAACCGGGGCGCAATTGAAGTGGTTCTCCCAGTGCTACCTTAGTCGATACAACGGAACGTAAGGTACCAAAACATGGGAGCCGGGAAAACCCAACTATTTACCCAAGACATGATTCGGAGCCGATGCATATAATGCTATAAGTTTGGGGTGCCGCACTTGTGAAAGTGTTCGGACTTATCACACCATAATGTGGGGAACTTAAGCCCCTGGTGTGTTTAGCCGTACCAGAGTGTATGGATGCAACATGTCATAAATGAACATATATATAAGAAAGAAATGCAATTATAAGCAAAAAGCGATGCATTGTTTATTCAAGGAATACTGCCATGAATGCTGAACGATACAAATAGTGCGGTAAGCAAGGGGTAGGACTATTAAGCATGTCCCCCTCCAGGGGTAGGCTGCGGAATGGTGTATAAAAACAGATTTAATGCTCGTAATGGAGACCACCTGGATACTCGTCGTAGCCTTTTTCCTTCCCTGGCTGTTGCATCGTGAGTTCGGCAGGTCTGCTGCCAGACAGGGCCTCTGGTGAACGAGTCCTGTGGGTAAGAAAAAGGAAAAAAGGAAAAGAGTGACGCACTTGGGAGCCCCTGGTGCGGTTAAGCCGCATTTTGGGCCTGTGGTGGTCGTGCCCCTCCCCCTATGCCCATGGTATCTCTAGAGCGTATTGATGTACACGAAGGACCAGTTTTGCAATTTCACAAGGGCAGGGGTTGGGGCCTCATTGCTACGCATGCTCGGAACGTGCCAGGTGGTCTTGTTGTAGGTTACTCCGGGCGCGTTTAGCCGTGTCCGGCCGCTTAACGGCCGGACTCGAGAATTGCCTTAAGAGGCTGCTCTGTACTTCTGCCGCGAGAGCCGCTGTGTGTTCCTCCGTTCGAAGGGAGCGTTCAATATTTCCGTTGACTGTGATGACTCCTCGAGGGCTTGGCATCTTGAGCTTGAGGTATGCGTAATGTGGCACCGCGTTGAGCTTTGCAAACGCGGTCCGTCCGAGCAGAGCGTGATAGCCGCTACGGAACGGGACTATATCGAAGATTAACTCCTCGCTTTGGAAGTTATCCGGGGATCCGAAGACCACTTCCAGTGTAACTGAGCCTATACAACTGGCTTCTACGCCTGGTATGACGCCTTTGAAGGTCGTCTTTGTGGGTTTAATCCTTGAGGGGTCTATGCCCATCTTGCACACCGTATCCTGATAAAGCAGGTTCAGGCTGCTGCCGCTGTCCATCAGGACTCTTGTGAGGTGAAATCCATCGACGATTGGGTCTAAAACCAATGCGGTGAATCCGCCATGGCGGATACTGGTTGGGTGGTCCCTTCGATCAAAGGTGATCGGGCAGGAGGACCATGGGTTGAACTTCGGGGCGACTGGCTCCATCGCGTATACGTCCCTGAGTGCACACTTCCGCTCCTTCTTGGGTATGTGGGTTGCGTATATCATGTTCACCGTCCGCACTTGTGGGGGGAAACCCTTCTGTCCTCTATTGTTCGGTGGCCGGGTCTCTTCCTCGTCATCGCTATGCAGCCCCTTGTCATTGTTTTCGGCAATTAACTTGCCTGCCTGCTTGAATACCCAACAATCCCTGTTGGTGTGATTAGCTGGCTTTTCGGGGGTGCCGTGTATCTGGCACGAGCGGTCGAGTATTCGGTCCAAATTGGACAGACCCGGAGTGGTTCTTTTGAATGGCTTCTTCCGCTGACCGGGTTTGGAGCCTCTGAATCCGGCGTTGACTGCCGTATCCTTAGTGTTGTCGCCGTTAACACGGTGTTTGTTCTTGTTGCGACGCGACCTGCCATTTTGGTCCTTGGTATCCGGACTGCCAGATTTTTTGCTGAGGTTATTACTGCGGGCTAACCAGCTGTCCTCTCCCACGCAGAAGCGGGTCATGAGTGATGTGAGGGCTGCCATGGATTTCGGCTTTTCCTGTCCTAGGTGCCGGGCAAGCCACTCGTCACGGATGTTATGTTTGAAGGCTGCGAGGGCCTCTACATCCGGACAGTCAACTATTTGATTTTTCTTTGTTAAGAATCGTGTCCAGAATTGCCTGGCCGATTCGTCTGGCTGCTGAATTATGTGGCTTAGGTCATCGGAGTCTAGTGGTCGCACATATGTGCCCTGGAAGTTGTCGAGGAATGCGGCTTCCAGGTCCTCCCAACACCCAATTGATTCTGTTTGCAAGCTGTTAAGCCAATGCTGAGTTGGTCCTTTAAGCTTGAGTGGGAGATATTTGATGGCATGTAGATCGTCGCCGCGGGCCATGTGGATATGAAGGAGATAGTCTTCGATCCAAACCGCGGGGTCTGTTGTGCCGTCGTAGGATTCAATGTTCACGGGTTTAAACCCTTCGGGGATTTGATGACCCATTACTTCGTCTGTGAAGCATAGTGGGTGCGTGGCGCCTCTATATTGGGCTATATCACGACGTAGCTCAAGCGAGCTTTGTCTACTGTGTTCGGCCCTACCGGAGTTGCAGTATCAGGCGCGACGGTAGTCGTCGCGCATCGTGGCGCACCCACATGATCCGTAGATAGATCTTGATTGTCTTGCCTTATCCTCCAATATGTCTCGCAACTCCGGCGCATTCCCCCGTGGCTTCGTACTTTTCGAGTGATGCCAGGGTACGGTTCTAGTGGAGGGCCTAGAGGCCTCTCTGTCGCGGCCACGAGGTGGTCGGTCAGCCGTATTGTGCGCTGGTGATGCAGGTTCGTATGCTTCCTCCTCTAATCAGGGGAGCAGCTTGCGTTTGGGGTAGCTTTTGGAGGGGCGTTCGAGTTCATGCTCTTCGGCCGCGAGGACTTCAGTCCATCTGTTGGCTAGCAGATCTTGATCAGCTCTAAGTTGTTGCTGCTTTTTCTTGAGGCTATTTCTCGTGGCCATAAGCCTGCGTTTAAAACGCTCTTGTTCGACGGGATCCTCAGGTACGACGAATTGGTCGTCGTCGAGGCTTGCCTCGTCTCTGGAGGGAGGTATGTAATTATCATCCTCTACCTCTTCGTCTGCCGCTCTCTCATGGGGGCTGGCTTCTTCGCCCTCCTGTGCTGAATCTTGCTGGAGGGGGTTATCTTCGGTGCTGTCCGGGGTGTTATTGTCTCCGGTGCCGGAATCTCCATTCTTGCTGTGGCGGGATTTAGAGCGGCGCCGCTGATGCCGGCGTTTAGGCTGTTTCTTGAAAGGATCCTCCTCCGCTGTTCCATCGCCATTCCCGTCCTTTGGGGTATCCACCATGTATATATCGTATGACGAGGTGGCTTTCCAGTGCCCCCTAGGCGCTGGTTTTTGGTCGTCTCCGGCATCGTCGTCCATACCGTCGATGTCTTTGGAGTCGTAGTCTAGTATGTCGGTTAGATCATCGACATTTGCTACAAAGTGGGTGGTGGGCGGGCTTTGAATTTCTTCGTCATCCGCATCCCAACCGTCCTGACCGTGATCCGGCTAGGGCTCTCCTAATAGCGAGAGACATTTTAGTGAATTCAGAATGTCGCCGAAAGGCGAGTGCTGAAAGATGTCCGCGGCGGTGAACTCCATGATCGGCGCCCAATCAGATTCGATTGGTAGGGGCGCAGGAGGTTCGGAGTCCGGCGAGGAGTCCGACACCTCAGAGTCACAGGCTTCACGAGGGACAAGGTCAGTATTCGGCTCCATCGCCGTAGGGATAGCAGCCCCCGAGGCGGTGTCTAGCCACCCGTCCTCGATCTGGGCAGCCGGCTCTGAATTGAGGATCGGAGCGGGCTCGTGTGCTGCCTCCAGGGCACTGTCCGGCAGCAGAGCTAAATCGTGCTCATCATGACAGTGCGGCGCGCTCGGCTGTGGCTCGAATCCGTCGAAGATCAAGTCTCCGCAGATGTCAGCCGTGAAGTTTAGACTTCCAAATCTGACCTGATGGCCAGGGGCGTAGCTTTCGATCTCCTCCAGATGGCCAAGCGAATTGGCCCGCAGTGCAAAGCCGCCGAATACGAAGATCTGTCCGGGGAGAAAAGTCTCACCCTGGACCGCGTCATTGTTGATGATCGAAGGAGCCATCGGGCCTATATGCGACGGCACAGAGGAACTCTCAATGAAAGCACCAATGTCGGTGTCAAAACCGGCGGATCTCGAGTAGGGGGTCCTGAACTGTGCGTCTAGGCGGATGGTAACAGGAGACAAGGGACATGACGTTTTTACCCAGGTTCGGGCCCTCTCGATGGAGGTAAAACCCTACTCCTGCTTGATTGATATTGATGATATGGGTAGTACAAGAGTGGATCTACCACGAGATCAAGGAGGCTAAACCCTAGAAGCTAGCCTATGGTATGATTGTTGTAATTGTTGTTCGTCCTATGGACTAAAACCCTCCGGTTTATATAGACACCGGAGAGGGCTAGGGTTACACAGAGTCGGTTACAATGGTAGGAGATCTACATATCCGTATTGCCAAGCTTGCCTTCCACGCCAAGGATAGTCCCATCCGGACACAGGACGAAGTCTTCAATCTTGTATCTTCATAGTCTTGGAGTCCGGCCGATGATGATAGTCCGGCTATCCGGACACCCCCCCCCCAGTCCAGGACTCCCTCAGTGAGAAAGCAAGTTGGATTCACACCCACTTAGTTTCTTTTGTAGAGCTTTCATATATTTATAGCTCTAGTGCATCTGTTGCATGGCAATCCCTACTCACTCACATTGATATCTATTGATGGGCATCTCCATATCCCGTTGATACGCCTAGTTGATGTGAGACTATCTTCTCCCTTTTTGTCCTCACAACCACCACCATATACCACCATAGTGCTATGTCCATGGCTTGTGCTCATGTATTGCGTAAGAGTTGAAAAAGTTGAAGTGCGTTAAAAAGTATGAACCAATTGCTTGGCCGAAACCGGGATTGTGCATGATGGGAGTATTTTGTGTAATGAAGATGGAGCATAGCCAGACTATATGATTTTGTAGGGATGAGCTTTCTTTGGCTATGTTTTTTCGATAAGACATAATTGCTTGGTTGGTATGCTTGAAGTATTATTGTTTTTATGTCAAATGATAGACTATTGCCTTGAATCACTCGTGCCTTAATATTCATGCCATGATTAGACATATGATCAAGATTATGCTAGGTAGCATTCCACATCAAAAATTATCTTTTTTATCATTTACCTACTCGAGGACGAGCAGGAATTAAGATTGGGGATGCTGATACGTGTCCGTCGTATCTATAATTTTTTATTGTTCCATGCTAATATTCTTCAACTTTCATATACTTTTGGCAACTTTTTATACTATTTTGGGACTAACATATTGATCCAGTGCCAAGTGCCAGTTCTTGTTTGTTGCATGTTTTATGTTCCGTAGAAACCCAATATCAAACGGAATCCAAACGGGATAAAAACGGACGGAGAATTATTTTGGAATATTTGGGATTTTCCGGAGGAAGAATCAACGTGAAATGGTGCCCGAGGTGGCCAGGAGATAGGGGGCGCGCCCACCCCCCTGGGCGCGCCTGGCACTCTCCTGGGACACCCGTAAGGCGGTTGACGCTCTTCTTTTGCCGCAAGAAAGCTAATTTTACGAGAAAAATCTGGGCGAAAGATTCACCCCAATCGGAGTTACGGATATAAAAGAAACGGTGCGAGGGCAGAATTCCAGAACGCAGAAACAGAGAGATAGATCCAATCTCGGAGGGGCTTTCACCCCTCCCAAGCCATGGGAGCCAAGGACCAGAGGGGAAACCCTTCTCCCATCTAGGGAGAAGGTCAAGGAATAATAAGAAGAAGGGGGGCTCTCTCCCCCTTGCTTCCGGTGGCGCCGGAACGCCACCGGGGGCCATCATCATCACCGCAATCTTCACCAACACCTCCGCCATCTTCACCAACATCTCCATCACCTTCCCCCCTCTATCTACAACGGTCCACTCTCCCACAACCCGCTGTACCCTCTACTTGAACATGGTACTTTATGCTTCATATTATTTTCCAATGATGTGTTGCCATCCTATGATGTCTGAGTAGATTTTCGTTGTCCTATTGGTGGTTGATGAATTGCTATGATTGATTTAATTTGCTTGTGGTTATGTTGCTATCCTTTGGTGCCCATCATATGAGCGCGCGCGTGGATCACACCATAGGGTTAGTTGTATGTTGATAGGACTATGTATTGGAGGGCTAGAGTGACAGAAGCTTCAACCTAGCATAGAAATTGATGCATACAGGATTGAAGGGGGACCAATACATCTTAATGCTATGGTTGGGTTTTACCTTAATGAACGTTAGTAGTTGCGGATACTTGCTAATAGTTCCAATCATAAGTGCATAGAATTCCAAGTCAGGGATGACATGCTAGCAGTGGCCTCTCTCACATAAAACTTGCTATCGGTCTAGTAAAGTAGTCAATTGTTTAGGGACAATTCCACAACTCCTACCACCACTTTTCCACATTTATTTACGTGTTCTTTATTATCTTGCAAACCTATTCTATCACACCTACAAAGTACCTCTAGTTTCATACTTGTTCTAGGTAAAGCGAACGTCAAGCGTGCGTAGAGTCGTATCAGTGGCCGATAGGACTTGAGAGAGTATTTGTTCTACCTTTAGCTCCTCGTTGGGTTCGACACTCTTACTTATCGAAAGAGGCTACAACTATCCCGTATACTTGTGGGTTATCATCTTCGAAGGTGTTTGTTGGGTTGGCATAGATTGAAATTAGGATTTGTCACTCCGTGTTTCAGAGAGGTATCTCTGGGCCCTCTCGGTAATACTCATCACTATAAGCCTTGCAAGCATTGTGACTAATGAGTTAGTTGCAGGATGAAGTATTATGGAACGAGTAAAGAGACTTGCCGGTAACAAGATTGAACTAAGTATGATGATAGCGACGATCGAATCTTGGGCAAGTAACATACCGATGACAAAGGGAATAGCGTATGTTGTTATGCGGTTTAACCGATAAAGATCTTCGTAGAATATGTAGGAGCCAATATGAGCATCCAGGTTCTGCTATTGGTTATTGACCAGTGATATGTCTTGGTCATGTCTACATAGTTCTCGAACCCGTAGGGTCCGCACGATTATCGTTCGATGACGATTTGTATTATGAGTTATGTGATTTGATGTCCGAAGTTTGTTTAGAGGTCCCGGATGATATCACGGACGTGACGAGGAGTCTTGAAATGGGCGAGACATAAAGATCGATATATTGGAAGGCTATATTCGGACATCGGAAAGGTTCTGAGTGATCCGGGTATTTTTGGGAATACCGGAGAGTTATGGGAATTCGCCGGGAAAAGTAATGGGCCTTAATGGGCCGTACGGGAAAGGAGAGAAGGGACTCAAGGGGTGCCCCCCCATGTGCTGGTCCGAATTGGACTAGGAGGCGGCGGCGCCCCCCTCCTTCCTCCTTCCCTCCTTCTCCTACTAGGAATAGGAAAGAGGAGTGGAATCCTACTTGGACTGGGGAGTCCTAGTAGGAATCCCCACACCTGGCGCGCCCCCCTTGGGCCGGCCACCTCTTCCCTCCCCTCCTTTATATACGTGGCCAGGGGCATCCCATAGACACACAAGTTGATCTTTAGCCGTGTGCGGTGCCGCCTCCACAGTTTTCCACCTCGGTCATATCGACGTAGTGCTTAGGCGAAGCCCTCCACCAGTAACTTCATCATCACCGTCACCACGTCGTCGTGCTCATGGAACTCTCCCTCGGCCTCAGCTGGATCTAGAGTTCGACGGACGTCACCGAGGTGAACATGTGTAGATCGCGGAGGTGCCGTGCGTTCGGTACTTGATCGATTGGATCGCGAAGATGTTCGACTACATCAACCGTGTTACTTAACGCTTCCGCTTTCGGTCTACGAGGGTACGTGGACACACTGTCCCTCTTGTTGCTATGCTGTTGACTAAACTTCTCTCATAAGCAAAACATGATCCCACCTTAGTAATCTTTGGGTGTTAATCACATAGTAGTGTGAACTAGACTATTGACTCTAGTAAACCCTTTGGTTGTTGGTCACATGGCGATGTGAACTATAGGTGTTAATCACATATAGATGTGGACTATTGATGTTAAATCACATGGCGATATGAACTAGATTATTGACTCTAGTGCAAGTGGGAGACTGAAGGAAATATGCCCTAGAGGCAATAATAAAGTTATTATTTATTTCCTTATTTCATGATAAATGTTTATTATTCATGCTAGAATTGTATTAACCGGAAACTTAGTACATGTGTGAATACATAGACAAAACATAGTGTCCCTAGTATTCCTATACTTAACTAGCTTGTTAATCAAAGGTGGTTATGTTTTCTAACCATAGACATGTGTTGTCATTTGATGAACGGGATCACATCATTAGGAGAATGATGTGATGTACATGACCCATCCAATGGCTTAGCATTATGATCATTACAGTTTCATTGCTACTGCTCTCTTCATGACTTATACATGTTCCTCAGACTATCAGATTATGCAACTCCCAAATACCGGAGGAACACTTTGTGTGCTACCAAACGTAACAACGTAAATGGGTGATTATAAAGATGCTCTACAGGTGTCTCCGAAGGTGTTTGTTGGGTTGGCATAGACCGAGATTAGGATTTATCACTCCGTGTTTCGGAGAGGTATCTCTAGGCCCTCTCGGTGATACTCATCACTATAAGCCTTGCAAGCATTGTGACTAATGAGTTAGTTGCGGGATGAAGTATTACGGAATGAGTAAACAGACTTGTCGGTGATGAGATTGAACTAAGTATGATGATACCGATGATCGAATCTCGGGCAAGTAACATACCTTTGACAAAGGGAACAACGTATGTTGTTATGCGGTTTGACCGATAAAGATCTTCGTAGAATATGTAGTAGCCAATATGAGCATCCAGGTTCTGCTATTGGTTATTGACCAGCGATGTGTCTCGGTCATGTCTACATAGTTCTCGAACCCGTAGGGTCCGCACGCTGAACGTTCGATGACGATTTGTATTATGGGTTATGTGATTTGATGACTGAAGTTTGTTCGGAGGTCCCGGATGAGATCACAGACGTGACGAGGAGTCTCAAAATGGTCGAGACGTAAAGATAGAAATATTGGAAGGCTATATTCGGACATCGGAAAGGTTCCGAGTGATTCGGGTATTTTTCGGAGTACCGGAGAGTTACGAGAATTCGCCGAGGGAAGTAATGGGCCTTAATGGGCCATACGGGAAAGGAGAGAAGGGACTCAAGGGGTGGCCGCGTGCCCTCCTATGGGCTGCTCCGAATTGGACTAGGAGGGGGCGGCGCCCCCCCCCCCTCCTTCCTTCTCCCCCTTCCTCCTTCCCTCCTTCTCCTACTAGGAATAGGAAACAGGAGGGGAATCCTACTTGGACTGGGGAGTCCTAGTAGGATTCCCCACACCTGGCGCGCCCCCCTTGGGTCGGCCACCTCTTCCCTCCCCTCCTTTATATACGTGGCCAGGGGGCATCCCATAGACACACAAGTTGATCTTTAGCCGTGTGCGGTGCCTCCTCCACAATTTTTCACCTCGGTCATATCGACGTAGTGTTTAGGCGAAGCCATGCATCGGTAACTTCATCATCACTGTCACCACGTCGTCGTGCTAACAGAACTCTCCTTCGGCCTCACCTTGATCTAGAGTTCGACGGATGTTGCCGAGCTGAACATGTGCAGATCGTGGAGGTGCCGTGCATACAGTACTTGATCGGTTGGATCGCGAAGATGTTCGACTACATCAACCGCGTTAATTAACGCTTCCGCTTTCGGTCTACGAGGGTACGTGGACACACTCTCCCTCTTGTTGCTCTGCCGTTGAATTTATCTCATGAGCAAAACATGATCACACCTTAATAATCTTTGGGTGTTAATGACATAGCAATGTGAACTAGATTATTGACTCTAGTAAACCCTTTGGTTGTTGGTCACATGGCGATGTGAACTATAGGTGTTAATCACATACAGATGTGAACTATTGATGTTAAATCACATGGCGATGTGAACTAGATTATTGACTCTAGTGCAAGTGGGAGATTGATGGAAATATGCCCTAGAGGCAATAATAAAGTTATTATTTATTTCCTTATTTCATGGTAAATTTTTATTATTCATGCTAGAATTGTATTAACCAGCAACTTAGTACATGTGTGAATACATAGACAAAACATAGTGTCCCTAGTATGCCTCTACTTGACTAGCTGGTTAATATAAGATGGTTATGTTTCCTAACCATAGACATGAGTTGTCATTTGATGAACAAGATCACATCATTAGGACAATGATGTGATGGACATGACCCATCCGATATCTTCGCATTATGATTGTTATAGTTTCATTGCTACTGCTCTCTTCATGACTTATACATGTTCCTCAGACTATGAGATTATGTAACTCCCGAATACCGGAGGAACACTTTGTGTGCTACCAAACGTCACAACATAAATGGGTGATTATAAAGGTGCTCTACAGGTGTCTCCGAAGGTGTTTGTTGGGTTGGCAGACCAAGATTAGGATTTGTCACTCTGTGTTTCGGAGAGGTATCTCTAGGCCCTCTCGGTAATACTCATCACTATAGGCCTTGCAAGCATTGTGAATAATGAGTTAGTTGCAGGATGAAGTATTACGAAACGAGTAAAGAGACTTGCCGGTAATGAGATTGAACTAAGTATGATGATACCGATGATCGAATCTCGGGCAAGTAACATACTGATGACAAAGGGAACAACGTATGTTGTTATGCGGTTTGACCGGTAAAGATCTTCGTGGAATATGTATGAGCCAATATGAGCATCCAGGTTCCACTATTGGTAATTTACCAGTGATGTGTCTCGGTCATGTGTGCATAGTTCTCAAACCTACGGGTCCGCACACTTAACGTTTGATGACGATTTGTATTATGAGTTATGTGATTTGATGACTGAAGTTTGTTCGGAGGTCCCGGATGAAATCACGGACATGACGAGGAGTCTCGAAATGGTCGAGACATAAAGATAGATATATTGGAAGTCTATATTTAGACATCGGAAAGGTTTCGAGTGATTCGGGTATTTTCCGGAGTATCGGAGAGTTACGGGAATTCGCCGGGGGAAGTAATGGGCCTTAATGGGACATACGGGAAAGGAGAGAAGGGACTCAAGGGGTGGCCGCGCGCCCCCCATGGGCTGGTCCGAATTGGACTAGGAGGGGGCGGCGCTGCCCTCCTTCCTTCTCCCCCCTTCCTCCTTCCCTCCTTCTCCTACTAGGAATAGGAAAGAGGAGGGGGGTCCTACTTGGACTGAGGAGTCCTAGTAGGATTCCCCTCACCTGGTGCGCCCCCCTTGGGCCGGCCACCTCTTCCCTCCCCTCCTTTATATACATGGCCAGGGGGCATCCTATAGACACACAAGTTGATCTTTAGCCGTGTGCGGTGCCCCCCTCCACAGTTTTCCACCTCGGTCATATTGACGTAGTGCTTAGGCGAAGCCCTGCACCGGTAACTTCATCATCACCGTCACCACGCCGTCGTGCTGACGGAACTCTCCCTGAGCCTCAGCTGCATCTAGAGTTCGAGGGACATCACCGAGCTGAACGTGTGCAGATCGCGGAGGTGTCGTGCATTCGGTACTTGATTGGTTGGATCGTGAAGATGTTCGACTACATCAACTGCGTTACTTAATGCTTCCGCTTTCGGTCTACGAGGGTACGTGAACACACTCTCCCTCTCATTGCTATGCATCACTTAGATAGATCTTGCGTGATTTTAGGAATTTTTTTGAAATTACCGTGTTCCCCATCATCCGTTGTATGGCAATCCCTACTCACTCACATTGATATCTATTGATGGGCATCTCCATAGCCCATTGATACGCCTAGTTGATGTGAGACTATCTCCCTCTTTCTGTCTTCTCCACAACCACCATATTCTATTCCACCTATAGTGCTATGTCCATGGCTAACGCTCATGTATTGCGTGAAAGTCGAAAAGGTTTGAGAACACCAAAAGTATGAAACAATTGCTTGGCTTGTCATCGGGGTTGTGCATGATTTGAATATTTTGTGTGATGAAGATGGAGCATAGCCATACTATATGATTTTGTAGGGATAACTTTCTTTGGCCATGTTATTTTGAGAAGACATAATTGCCTTGTTAGTATGCTTGAAGTATTATTGTTTTTATGTCAATATTAAACTTTTGTTTTGAATCTTATGGATCTGAACATTCCTGCCACAATAAAGAAAAATTACATGGATAAATATGTTAGGTAGCATTCCACATCAAAAAAATCATTTTTATCATTTACCTACTCGAGGACGAGCAGGAATTAAGCTTGGGATGCTTGATACGTCTCCAACGCATCTATATTTTTTTATTGTTCCATGTTATTATATTATCTGGTTTGGATGTTCTATATGCATTAATATGCTATTTTATATTATTTTTGGGAGTACCCTATTAACCTAGAGCCCAGTGCCATTTTCTGTTTTTCCTTGTTTTTGAGCTTCGTAGAGAAGGAAAACCAAACAGAATAAAACCTTCACAATGATTTTTCTTGGACTAGAAGACACCCAGGAGACTTGGAGATCAAGTCGGAAGAGCCAAGAGGCGGCCACAAGGGGGGAGGGAGCACCAAGGGGGGTAGGGTGCGCCCCTTGCCTTGTGGGCCCCCCGTGACTCCACCGACCTACTTCTTTGTCCAGAAGCATCCACAAAAACACTTTTCCACCACCGCATCCTTCTGTACCCGTGAGATCCCATCTAGGGGCCTTTTCCGGCATCCTGCCGGAGGGGGATTCGATCATGGAGGGCTTCTACATCAACTCTATTGCCCTTCCGATGAAGCGTGAGTAGTTTACCTCAGGCCTATGGGTCCATAGTTAGTAGCTAGATGGATTCTTCTCTCTCTTTGATTCTCAATACCATGTTCTCCTTGATGTTCTTGGAGATCTATCCGATGAAATCTTCTTTTGCGGTTAGTTTGTCGAGATCCGATGAACTTTGGATTTATGATCAGCCTTTCTATGAATATTATTAGAATCTTCTCTGAATTCTTATATGCATGATTTGATATCTTTGTAATTCTCTTTGAAATATCGGTTTATTTTGGCCAACTAGATTGGTTTTTCTCGCAATGGGAGAAGTGCTTAGCTTTGGGTTCAATCTTGTGGTGTCCTTTCCCGGTGATAGTAGGGGCAGCAAGGCACATATTGTATTGTTGCCATCGAGGGTAAAAAGATGGGATTTACATCATAGTGCTTGAGTTTATTCCTCTACATCAGGTCATCTTACTTAACGTGTTACTCTGTTTTTCATGAACTTAATACTCTAGATGCACATAGCAGTCGGTCGATGTGTGGAGTAATAGTAGTAGATGCAGAATCGTTTTAGTCTACTTGACACGAACGTGATGCCTATATTTCATAATCATTGCCTTAGATATTGTCATAACTTTGCGCTTTTCTATCAATTGTTCGACAGTAATTTGTTCACCCACCGTATTATTTGCTATCTTGAGAGAAGCCACTAGTGAAACCTATGGCCCCGGTTCTATTTTCCATCATATAAGTTTCCGATCTACTATTTTGCAATCTTTTACTTTCCGGTCTATAAACCAAAAATACCAAAAATATTTACTTTATCTTTTTTTAGTTTCATCTATCTCTATCAGATCTCACTTTTGCAAGTAACCGTGAAGGGATTGACAACCCCTTTATCACATTGGGTGCAAGTTGTTTGATTGTTTGTGCAGGTCTTGGTGATTTGTGTGTTGTCTCCTACTGGATTGATACCTTGGTTCTTTAACTGAGGGAAATACTTATCTCTACTTTGCTGCATCACCCTTTCCTCTTCTAGGGAAAAACCAATGCAAGCTCAAGAAGTAGCAGGAAGAATTTTTGGCGCCGTTGCCGGGGAGATCTACGCCAAGTCAAGACATACCAAGTACCCATCATAAAACTCTCATCTCTTTCATTACATTATTCGCCATTTGCCTCTCATTTTCCTCTCCCCCACTTCTAAAACAATTTTTGAAAAGATTCACCCTTTTTCTTTGCCCTTTTTCTTCGCTCTCCTTCTGTTCGTCTCCTTTGTTGATTTTAGCTCGTCCGTGTGTTGGTGTGCTTACCTGCCTCCATGGCTCAACCAAAGAATGTTGATCCTTACTTTAGGAGGTTGGAAGAAATTGAAAATAATGTTAGGAGCTTCATGTCTTTGCAATTTGAACATAATAATTTCTTTAGAAACAAGCTTAAGGAGCACAAAAGTTTTACGGAATACATGAATAAAGAGCTTGATGATATGTCTAAGGAATTTTATGGTTTGAAATCTCAGTTTGCTCACCTTGAAAAATTAGTAGGCCAATTTTCTAAGAAACAAGCTACTTTAGTAAATAAGATGGCTGCTAAACCGAAATCTTTAAATAACGATGAAGATCTTAAAGTGATCGATGTGACTCCTATTGAAACTTTGTTTTACAATATAAATCTTGATAAAGATGGGACTGGAGATGAGTCAACTTTAGTTAAAAGGCGTCCCAATTATTCGGAGTTTTTAGATCTTAATGCAAAAATTGATAAAGGTGGGATTGGAGATGTCAAAACTTTAAGTAGCCATGAACCCACTCTTTTGGATTTCAAGGAATTTAATTATGATAATTGTTCTTTAATAGATTGTATTTCCTTGTTGCAATCCATGTTGAATTCTCCTCATGCTTATAATCAAAACAAAGCTTTTACTTAACATATTGTTGATGCTATGATAAAATCTTTTGAAGAAAAGCTTGAATTGGAAGTTTCTATCCCTAGAAAACTTTATGATGAGTGGGAACCTACTATTAATATTAAGATTAAAGATTATGAGTGCCATGTCGTGTGTGATTTGGGTGCTAGTGTTTCCATGATTCCAAAAACTTTATGTGATGTGTTAGGTTTCGATGAATTTGATGATTGTTCTTTAAATTTGCATCTTGCAGATTCCACTATTAAGAAACCTATGGGAAGGATTAATGATGTTCTTATTGTTGCAAATAGGAATTATGTGCCCGTAGATTTCATTGTTCTTGATATAGATTGCAATCCTACATGTCATGTTATTCTTGGTAGACCTTTCCTTAGAACGATTGGTGCAATTATTGATATGAAAGAAGGAAACATTAGATTTCAATTTCCATTAAGGAAGGGCATGGAACACTTTCCTAGAAAGAAAATTAAGTTGTCATATGAATCTAGTATGAGAGCTACTTATGGATTGCATACCAAAGATGACAATACCTAGATCTATTCGTGTTTTTATGCCTAGCTAAGGCTTTCAATAATAGCGCCTGTCGGGAGACAGCCCAATTTTATTTTTATTTTTTTGAAGGAAAGGGGTTGCCCCCCTGCCCCATTTTATAGAATGAAGCAGACAGCACCAGACACCAGTTTTACAAAGTATCATCCGACTACTACAGAGCAGCTAAATCAACGATAAAAGCCTAAAGCCAATATAAAGTTTAGAGGCTAGAAGCATAAACAAAGTCTTTTACTTATTACAGGGCACCAACAGAAATGAGAAATGAAGGAGAACGACAGGAAAGATCTTCAGGAGTGATCCATCATCTCCAACGCCCAGCTTTTCAGTTGGTCTCTCCCAGCATCATCTCCATGCGATCCGGAGGAGTTCCCCACGCCGTTTGTCCAGTAGAAGGATGCATCGTAGCAGTAGAGTCTCCTGCCCATCGTCGCAGAGAACTTTCCATTGGTGTAAAAAGCAGCTTAGTTTTGCAAGAATGCACTTCACACTTCTCCATTTGCGCCCCTGAAAGCAAAACTCATTTCTTAGTCTCCACAGGCTCCACAAGGCAGCAGTTGTCACCATATTTAAGACAGCATTTTCCTTATGCATATGCCAGAAGGACACAACATTTCCAAAACAAGAAATTCTGTCGATAGCAAAAGCTTCTACAACAAATTCCCAAACTTGTTGGGCCACCACACAGTCAAACAACAGGTGTTGAACCGTTTCAAATTCAGAGCAAAATAAACAGGAAGGTTCTTCAACTCCCCTCCTTTTCGCAAGATTATCTCTGGTAAGTATCTTATTGTGAACACAAAGCCAAAGGAAAATATGGATGTTCTGCGGACATAAAATTTTCCACATCTTATCACTAATATCAGGAACTATTCCACTAAAATTGATTTGTTTATAAAAGGATTTAACCGAGAAAGTCCCATTGGGTTCTAAGCCCCAAATCGGGGTATCCATTTCATCCAAAGGAGGTTTTTGCCTGATAACATAAACAAGTTGTTCCCAACGGTTCATACCACGAAGATCAACACATTTCTAAAGGTTAATTTTAAATCATTACCATCCCACACTTGAGCAACTGTACTGTCAGTTTGGTTACATATACTAAATAAATCCCAAAATTGTACCTTAAGGGAACAATCCCCCACCCACACATCATGCCAAAAACTAATGAGCTTTCCATCTCCCAGTTTCCATCTATAAAAGGTTTTTGCAGCAGCCAGGGCCCAAGTTATGCTCTTCCAAAAGGTAGAGCCCCCTTCACTCTTAGCCCAGAGCAGGTTAGGAGAATTAACTCTGTACTTGTACAAGAGAAGCTTAACCTAATCTGAGTCGGGATTATTAAAAAATCTTTTACCCCAAGAAGCTAATAAAGCCATATTATACTCTCTAATGTTGGGTACCCCCAAGCCTCCAAATTCCTTCTTCCTAGTAATTAGGCCCCAATTAGCCAGATGGTACTTGTGTTGGTCTCCTATATTCCCCCAAAAGAAGTGAGCCATTTGGGAGTTAATGGCATTAATTGCCCACTTAGGAAACTTGATCACAGACATCAAGTAAGCAGGTATACTAATCACACAAGCACAGAGTAAAATAATTTTCCCTTTATACGTGAGATATCTTCCCAACCAGCCAGATATGCCCTTAATGATTCTATCAATAATAGGCTGTAAATCCTCTTTTTTTAACTTATCATAGTGCAGAGGCACTCCCAGATACTTAATAGGGAAAGAGCCTTTTTTACAGCAAAATATCTGAGCAAATTCCTTAGAAATTGCATCATCCACATTGATAGTCATGAGATCACTCTTGTGGAAATTAATTTTCATCCCAGACAGGTTTTCAAAGCATGACAAAAGCCATTTAAAATTCCTTGCTTTCTGAGTAGAGTTCTCCAAAAACAGTAAAGTGTCGTCTGCATATTGCAGACTAACCACACCTCCAGGAATCACATGAGGCAGAAGCCCAGATATTAAGTTTTGGGAAGCAGCTTTTTTGAGCATTTTTAGTAAACACATCAGCAACCAAGTTAAATAACAAAGGGGAGTGAGGATCCCCTTGTTTGAGACCTTTACCTCCTACAAAGTAGGGCCCAGTAGTGTCATTTATTCTCACACTGAACGTGCTATTGATGAGAGTACTTTTGATCCAAGAAATCCACTTTGGACCAAAACCTCTCGAGTGAAGCATATCAAATAGGAACTCCCAACTAACTCTATCATACGCTTTCTCGTAATCCAATTTAAGAACTAAACCATGTGAGCCTGATTTTTTAATTTCATGGATCACCTCATGTGCCATAACCACACTCTCCAGGATGTATCTCCCCTTAATGAACGCAGTTTGATTAGAAGAAATTAATCTACATCCAACAGGGGATACCCTATTGGTCATGGCTTTAGAAAAAAATATCCCACAATTGCTCAGACTTATAGGGCGAAACTTCTTCATCTCTCTGGCATCAGGTTCTTTTGGAATGAGAACAATCAAGGCAAAATTCAAACGTTGTAAATCTAGCTTGCCCTCTTCAAAGTCTCTGACCAGGGCCATGAAGTCAGTTTTAATAACCTCCCAAAAGGTTCGATAAAACAGAAAGGATAGTCCATCTGGGCCTGGAGCGCCATGGGCATAAGACCCAAAGATTGCCTCTTTGATTTCTTCCTCAGAAAAGTTCTTTTGCAAATGGTCGTTCTCCTCTTGAGTAACCAACTCATTTTCCTCCCAGAAGGAAGGACCGAGACAAATATTGTGTTTATTTTCAAAGTAGAACAAGTCTTTATAATAGGTGGTAGCTACCCCCAACATTTCCTGAGTGGTGTAAACTGGACCATTATCCCCAATTAACTCGGAGAGATGATTTTTCCTATGTCTATGGTTGGCCAAAGCGTGGAAATAGGCATTATTCTTGTCCCCATCAATAATTCGACGATCTCTAGATTGCTGCCACAAGGCAGTTTCCTATTTGCTCCAGATTTGAGCAAGTTCTTTTTTAACTTCTTCCATCCTGACCATATCCCTATCATCAATCTGGTTTCTCTCAGAGAACACGTCAAGAATGTCGAACTCGAGCAAAAGCTCCCTCTTCTTCTTTTTACTAGCTGCTTCAATGTTAATATTCCACCCTCGAGCTTTCTTCCTAAATAGCTTACTCTTATTCATCCAAATATCTATAGCTGTTTTTCCAGGAACCAGGGTGTTCCAGGTGTCAATCACCATTTTTTTTAAATCAGGATGGTCAAGCCACCAATTTTATTTTTGCTCTTTGCTTTTTGCTCCTGTTTTGCTTTGAAATTCATCTAGCCTCTGGTTATATGTGGTTTTGTGTTTTAATTAGTGTTTATGCCAAGTAAGACCTTTGGGATGGCTTACTATGATAGTTGTTTTGATCTTGCTGAAAAATAGAAACTTTTGCGCCCAAGAAAATAATTTTCATAATTCAGGGAAGCATGTTTTTGATCTGATACTTTTTTCACAAGATTGGTACACAAATTTCCCAGGATGTCCTTTTTTTCTAAATTGTTTGAGTTACAGAAGTATTAGAAGTTTCCATATTGCTACAGACTGTTCTGTTTTTGACAGATTCTGTTTTCTATGTGTTGTTTGCTTATTTTGATGAATCTATGGGTAGTATTGGGGGGTATGAACCATGGAAAAGTTGGAATACAGTAGATATTACACAGATATAAATAAAGAATGAGTTCAAAACAGTACCAAAAGTGGTGATTTATTTTCTTATACTAATGGAGCTTATGAGATTTTCTGTTGAGTTTTGTGTTGTGAAGTTTTCAAGTTTTGGGTAAGGATTTGATGGACTGTGGAATAAGGAGTGGAAAGAGCCTGAGCTTGGATGCCCAAGGCACCCCAAGGTAATATTCAAGGACAACCAAGAGCCTAAGCTTGGGGATGCCCCGGAAGGCATCCCCTCTTTCGTCTTTGTCTATCGGCAACTTTACTTGAGGCTATATTTTTATTCACCACATGATATGTGTTTTGCTTGGAGCGTCTTGTATGATTTGAATCTTTTATTTTTAGTTTGACACAATCATCCTTTCTGTACACACCTCTTGAGAGAGACACACATGAATCGTGATTTATTAGAGTACTCTATGTGCTTCACTTATATCTTTTGAGATAGGCAATATTGCTCTAGTGCCTCACTTATATCTTTTTAGAGCACGGCGGTGGTTTTATTTTACAGAAATTGTTGAACTCTCATGCTTCACTTATATTATTTTGAGAGTCTTTTTAAAAAAGCATGGTAATTTGCTTTGGTTATAAAATTAGTCCTAATATGATAGGGATCCGAGAAGGATATAATAAAAACTTTCATATAAAGTGCATTGAATACTATGAGAAGTTTGATTCCTTATGATTGTTTTGAGATGTAGAGATGGTGATATTAGAGTCATGCTAATGAGTAATCGTGAATTGGATAAATACTTGTGTTGAGGTTTGTGATTTCATAATCATTTCTTTAGATATCTTCATAACTTTGCGCTTTTCTATCAATTGCTCGACAGTAATTTTTTCGCTCACCATATTATTTGCTATCTTGAGAGAATCCACTAGTGAAACCTATGGCCCCCGGGTCTATTTTCCATCATATAAGTTTCCGATCTACTATTTTTCTATCTTTTACTTTCCAATATATAAACCAAAATACCAAAAATATTTACTTCTTTTGTTTAGTTTCATCTATCTCTATCAGATCTCACTTTTGCAAGTAACCATGCAGGGATAAACAACCCCTTTATCGCGTTGGGTGCAAGTTGTTTTATTGTTCGTGCAGGTCTTGGTGATTTGTGCGTTATCTCCTACTGGATTGATACCTTGGTTCTCAAACTAAGGGAAATAATTATCTCTACTTTGCTACATCACCCTTTCCTATTCAAGGGAAAACCAACACAAGCTCAAGAAGTAGCAATATCCCATCGCAAGACATACATCAAGTGTTCTCAAATCCAATACTCAATCCAACATAACTAAACCTCAAAGAGAAAGACTCAATTCATCACAAGAAGGTAGAGGGGGAGAAACACCATATAATCCAACTATAGTAATAAAGCCCGCGGTACATCAAGATCGTGCCAAATCAAGAACACGAGAGAGAGAGAGAGAGAGAGAGAGAGAGAGAGATCAAACACATAGCTACTGGTACATACCCTCAGCCCCGAGGGTGAACTACTCCCTCCTCGTCATGGAGACCGTCGGATGATGAAGATGGCCTCCGGTGATGGCTTCCCCCTCCGGCAGGGTGCAGGAACAGGCTCCCAATTGGTTTTTCTTGGCTACAAAGGCTTGCGGCGGTGGAACTTCCAATCTAGGTTTGTTTTCGGAGGTTTCTATATCTATAGGAATTTTTGGCGTCAGAAACAAGTCAAGGGGGTTCCCGAGGAGTCCACAAGCGCGCCCCCTACCCTTGTGGTTGTCTCGGGACTCTTTTGGCCCAACTCTGATGCTTCATGGGCTTCTTCTGGTCCATAAAAAATCACCGTAAATTTTCAGCTCGTTTGGACTCCGTTTGATATTCCTTTTCTGTAAAACTCAAAAACAAGGAAAAAACGGAAACTGGCACTAGGCTCTGGGTTAATAAGTTAGTCCTAAAAATAATATAAAATAGCCTATTAATGCATATGAAACATCTAAAACAAATAATATAATATCATGGAACAATCAAAATTATAGATACGTTGGAGACGTATCAAGCATCCCCAAGCTTAATTCTTGCTCGTCCTCGAGTAGGTAAATGATAAAAACAAAATTTTTGATGTGGAATGCTACCTAACATATTTATCCATGTAATATTCTTTATTGTGGCATGAATATTCAGATCCATAAGATTCAAAACAAAAGTTTAATATTGACATATAAACAATAGTACTTCAAGCATACTAATGAAGCAATCATGTCTTCTCAAAATAACATGGCCAAAGAAAGTTATCCCTACAAAATCATATAGTCTGGCTATGCTCCATCTTCATCACACAAAGTATTTCATCATGAACAACCCTGATGACAAGCCAAGCAATTGTTTCATAATTTTAATTTTCTCAAGCTTTTTCAACTTTCACGCAATACATGAGCGTGAGCCATGGATATAGCACTATAGGTGGAGTAGAATTTGGTGGTTGTGGAGAAGACAAAAATAAGGAGATAGTCTCGCATTAACTAGTTGTATCAACGGGCTATGGAGATGCCCATCAATAGATATCAATGAGAGTGAGTAGGGATTTCCATGCAATGGATGAAGCAGAGCTATAAGTGTATGAAAGCTCAAAAAGAAACAAAGTGGGTGTGCATCCAACTCGCCTTGCTCACGAAGACCTAGGCAATTTGAGGGAGCCCATCATTGGAATATACAAGCCAAGTTCTATAATGAAAAATTCCCACTAGTATATGAAAGTGACAACATATGAGACTCTCTATCATGAAGATCATGGTGCTACTTTGAAGCACAAGAGTGGAAAAGGATAGTAGCATTGCCCCTTCTCTCTTTTCTCTCATTTTTCTATTTTATTTTGGGCTCTTTAGCCTCTTTATTCTCTCTTTTTTTATTTTTTTTATTTTTCGTCCGGAGTCTCATCCCGACTTGTGTGGGGGAATCATAGTCTCCATCATCCTTTCCTCACATGCGATAATGCTCTAATAATGATGATCATCACACTTTTATTTACTTTACAACTCAAGAATTACAACTCGATACTAGAACAAATATATGAATCGATGTGAATGCCTCCGGCCGTATACCAGGATGTGCAATGACTCAAGAGTTACATGTATAAAAGATATGAATGGCGGCTTTGCCACAAATACGATGTCAACTACATGATCATGCAAAGGAAGATGACAATGATGAAGCGTGTCATAATAAACGGAACGGTGGAAGTTGCATGGCAATATATCTCTGAATGGCTATGGAAATGCCATAATAGGTAGGTATGGTGGCTGTTTTGAGAAAGGTATATGGTGGGTTTAATGCACTGGCGAAAGTTGCGCGGCACTAGAGAGGCTAGCATTGGTGGAAGGGTGAGAGTGCGTATAGTCCATGGACTTAGCATTAGTCATAAAGGACTCACATACTTATTGCAAAAATTTATTAGCCATCAAAACAAAGTACTACACACATGCTCCTAGGGGGGTAGAATAGTAGGAAAAGACCATCGCTCGTCCCCGACCGCCACTCATAAGGAAGACAATCAAAAAATAAATCATGCTCCGACTTCATCATATAACGGTTCACCATACGTGCATGCTACGAGAATCACAAACTTTAAGACAAGTATTTCTACCAATCCACAATTACTCACTAGCATGACTCTAATATCACCATCTTTATATCTCAAAACAATCATAAGGAATCAAACTTCTCATAGTATTCAATGCGCCTAAAATGAAAGTTTTGATTATATCCATCTTGGATGCCCATCATATTAGGACTAAATTCATAACCTAAGCAAATTACCATGATGTTTAAGGACTCTCAAAATAATATAAGTGAAGCATGAGAGTTCATCAATTTCTTCAAAATAAAACCACCATCGTGCTCTAAAAAGATATAAGTGAAGCACTAGAGCAAACTGCCTAGCTCAAAAGATATAAGTGAAGCACATAGAGTATTCTAATAAATCCACGATTCATGTGTGTCCCTCCCGAAAGGTGTGTACAACAAGGATGATTGTGTCAAACTAAAAAGCCAAGATTCAAATCATACAGGACGCTCCAAGCAAAACACATATCATGTGGTGAATAAAAATATAGCCTCAAGTAAATTGACCGATGAACGAAGACGAAAGAGGGGATGCCATCCGGGGCATCCCCAGGCTTAGATACTTGGTTGTCCTTGAATATTACGTTGGGTTGCCTTGGGCATCCCCAAGCTTAGGCTCTTGCCACTCCTTATTCCGTAGTCCATTGAAACTTCACCCAAAACTTGAAAACTTCACAACACAAAACTCAACAGTAAACTCGTAAGCTCCATCAGTATAATAAAGTAAATCACCACTTAGGTACTGTTGTGAACTCATTCTAAATTTACATTGGTGTTATATCTATTGTAATCAACTTCTCCATGGTCATACCCTCCGATACTACTCATAGATTCATCAAAATAAGCAAACAACACATAGAAAACAGAACAATCTGTAGCAATCTGGAAACTTTGTCTACTTATGTAACTCCAAAAATTCTGAAAAATCAGGACAACCTAGGCAATTTGTATATAAATCATGTGTAAAAAATTTAGACCAAACGCACGCTTATGTGAATTTCTAAAATTCTGGCAATGAGCACAAAAGTTTCTGTTTTTCAGCAAGACTAAATCAACTATCACCATGGATCATCCCAAAGGTCTTACTTGACACTTTATTGAAACAAAAGCTATAAAACATGATTACTACAGTATCATAATCATGGGAAAACACAAAAACAGTAGGGGTAAATATTGGGTTGTCTCCGAACAAGCTTTTTTCTTTAATGCCTTTTTAGCTAGGCGTGATGATTTCAATGATGCTCACATGAAAGATAAGAATTGAAACATAATGGGAGCATCATGAAGCATATGACTAGCACATTTAAGTCTAACCTGCTTCCGATGCATAGTGATTTTGTGAGCCAACAACTTATGGGAACAAGAATCAACTAGCATAGGAAGGTAAAACAAGCAAAACTTCAATATTTTCAACACATGGAGAGGAAACTTGATATTATTGCAATTCCTACAAGCATATATTCCTCCCTCATAATAATTTTCAGTAGCATCATGAATGAATTCAACAATATAGCTATCACACAAAGCATTATTTTCATTATCCACAAGCATAGAAAAGTTACTACTCTCCACATAAGCAAAATTCTTCTCATCAATAATAGCGGGAGCAAATTCAATGAAATAACTATCATATGACACTTGATTCACATAATCAATTTGAGCATTAAAATCATGATGACAAGTTTCATGGATACCATTACTCTTTATAACATACATGTCATCACAATAATCATCATAGATAGCAACTTTGTTCTCATAATCAATTGAAACCTCTTCCAAGATAGTGGATTCATCACTAAATAAAGTCATGACCTCTCCAAATCCACTTTTATCAATATTGTGAAAAGATTCAACACCCTCCAAAATAGGGATAATTATTTCCTAGAGTTGACACTCTTCCAAACCCACTTTCATCAATATAATCATCATAAATAGGAGGCATGCTTTCCTCATAATAAATTTTCTCATCAAAACTTGGGGGACTAAAAATATCATCTTCATCAAACATAGCATCCCCAAGATCATGGCTTTGCATATCATTAGCATCATGGATATTCAAGGAATTCATACTAACAACATTGCAATCATGCTCATCATATAAAGATTTTATGCCAAGCATTTTGTTGACTTCTTCTTCTAGCACTTGAGCACAATTTTCCTTTCCATCATTTCACGAAAGACGTTATAAAGATGAATAATATGAGGCAACCTCAATTCCATAGTATTTTTTTGTAGTTTTCTTTTATAGACTAAACTAGTGATAAAACAAGAAACTAAAAGAATCAATTGCAAGATCTAAAGATATACCTTCAAGCACTCACCTCCCCGGCAACGATGCTAGAAAAGAGCTTAATGTCTACGACACAACCTTCTTCTTGTAGACTCGTGTTGGGCCTCCAAGCGCAGAGTTTTGTAGGACCGTAGCAATTTTCCCTCAAGTGGATGACCTAAGGTTTATCAATCCGTGGGAGGCGTATGATGAAGATGGTCTCTCTCAAACAACCCTGCAACCAAATAATAAAGAGTCTCTTGTGTCCCCAACACACCCAATACAATGGTAAATTGTATAGGTGCACTAGTTCAGCGAAGAGATGGTGATACAAGTGTAATATGGATGATAGATATAGGTTTTTGTAATCTGAAAATATAAAAACAGCAAGGTAGCAAGTACTCCCCGCGTTCCAAAATAGACGACTCAACTTTATACTAACTTTAGTAGTACAAAGTTGAGTCATCTATTTTGGAACGGAGGGAGTAGTAAAAGTGAGCAAAAACAGTATTGCAATGCTTGAAAACAAGGCATAGGGTTCATACTTTCACTAGTGCAAATTCTCTCAACAATGATAACGTATTTAAATCATATGGCAATCCCTCGACGTGCGTCAAAGAATCACTCCAAAGTTTTTATCGGAGAACGTAGGACGAAAACATGCATCAACCCCTATGCATAGATTACCCCAATGTCACCTCGGGAATCCGCGAGTTGAGTGCCAAAACATACATCAAGTGAATCAATAGAACATCTCATTGTCACCACAGATATCCCATCGCAAGGCATACATCAAGTGTTCTCAAATCCAATACTCAATCCAACATAACGAAACCTCAAAGAGAAAGACTCAATTCATCACAAGAAGGTAGAGGGGGAGAAACATCACATAATCCAAGTATAGTAACAAAGCTCGCGGTACATCAAGATCGTGCCAAATCAAGAACATGAGATATAGATAGATAGATAGATAGATAGATAGATAGAGATCAAAAACATAGCTACTGGTACATACCCTCAGCCCCGAGGGTGAACTACTCCCTCCTCGTCATGGAGACCGCCGAGATGATGAAGATGGCCTCCGGTGATGGTTTCCCCTCCGAAAGGGTGCCGGAACGGGCTCCCAATTGGTTTTTCGTGGCTACAGAGCTTATGTTGGCGGAACTTCTGATCTAGGTTCCTTTTCAGAGGTTTCTATATTTATAGGAATTTTTGGCGTCGAAAACAAGTTAGGGGGGGTTCTCGAGGAGTCCACAAGGCAGGGGGCGCGCCCTAGGGGGATCTACCCTTGTGGTTGCCTCGGGACTCTTATGGCCCATCTCCGATGCTCCGTGGGCTTCTTCTGTTCCATAAAAAATCACCGTAAATTTTCAGCTCATTTGGACTCCGTTTGATATTCCTTTTCTGTAGAACTCAAAAACAAGGAAAAACAGAAACTGGCATTGGGCTCTGGGTTAATAAGTTAGTCCTAAAAATAATATAAAATAGCATATAAATGCATATGAAACATCCAAAATAGTTAATATAATAGCATGGAACAATCAAAAATTATAAATACGTTGGATACGTATCAATACTCCTCTTGCTTGGAAGAAATATGAAAAGGATCCAGCCTCTTGTTTTGGCTAACGTTGCAACCAAATCAATTGATAAGATTCCTATTTTATCTCTAGCCAACAACTCCTTCCACAAGTCAGCCTTCACAAAATCTGGACAACACCATGTACCACCATGGACCCAAGTAGTACTGGAACATGTAGTTTTAGATGAACAGAAAATAATACTAGCCCATTTGGAAATTGCTGCAAGCATTTTTCTAAGGTGGAGCACTTTTGTTTCTTCACGTCCAGTTTGTAACTTCTCGCCCTTATTGTTCAACTCAGCGTAGCTTGCCACTAAAGACCTAATTACCTTATCATCTCCATGAACAAACTAAAATATTTTTGGCACATATATATCTGTGACCTTAGGTGGCACGGCAACAGTTGATATGGTACATGTAGCCATATCAGGGAGGCAACCCAATGAATAAAATTTATTTTTATCTTTTTCTTTCTGTCCTTGAGTGTTCACACAATTATGTTATTGTTATGATTGTGTTTTTTTATGTTTTACTTAGCTTTTGTGCCAAGTAAAGCCTTTAGGATCATGTTGGGTGATAGTTGATTTGATCTTGTTGAAAAACATAAACTTTTGTGTCTAGTAGCTCACAAAACAGACAAAAAATTCTGAATTTTTTTACACAAGATTGATATACAAATTTCGTATGTTGTCCTAATTTTTCAGAATTTTTGGAGTTACATAAGTATGGTCAAAGTCCAGATTATTACAAATTGTTCTGTTTTTGACAGATTTTGTTTTCGTTGCATTATGTGCTTATTTTGATGAATCTATGGACTATATCAGGGGGTATAAGCCATGGTAAATTAGAATATAGTAGGTATAATGCAATAATAAAATATGAATGGGTTTGCAACAGTACTTAAAGTGGTGATTTGCTTTATTATACTAACGAGTCTCACGAAGGGTTTTGTTAATAGTTTTTGTGCGATTGAAGTTTCAAGTTTTGGGTGAGATCACGATGGATGAAGGAGCAAGGAGTGAAAAGAGCTTAAGCTTGGGGAAGCCCATGGCACCCCGAGGTAATATTAAAGGAGTTCCAGATAACTAAGCTTGAGGATACCCGGAAGGCATCCCCTCTTTCTTCTAATGACCATCGGTAATTTTACTTGTAGCTATATTTTTATTCGTCACATATCATGAGTTTTCCTTGGAGTGTCTTGCACTATAAGAGTCTTTGCTTGTTTTGCTTTTTAGTTTGTCGCAATCATCCTTGCTGGACACACCTATTTGAGAGAGCCATAATGATACTATAATTTGTTAAAATTGCTCTATGTCCTTCACTTAAATTTTTTGAGCTATGGAATTGCTCTAGTACTTCACTTATATCTTTTGAGCACGGTGGTGCTTTAATTTTTGAAGAAATATGCTCTCATGCTTCACTTAGGTTATTTTGAGAGTTAGTAAAATTTTAAAGAAATGTCCTCTCATGCTTCACTTATATTTATTTTGAGAGATGAAAATTATTTTGAAGAAATATGTGCTCTCGTTCTTCACTTATATTTATTTGAGAACTTTGTTAGTAGCAAATGTAGTATATGAAACTAGTACCCAAAGTGATAGATATTCAAGAGGGATATAATAAAAAAATTCATGAAGATCATTGAATATTAAAAACTTGATTCCTTGTAGTAGTTTTGAGATATGATGATAGTAATATGTGAGTCATGTTGGCGTGTAACTATGCTTTAGTAAGAATATTGGTGTGAAGGTTTAGGATTCCCTATGCAAGCAGAAAAGTCAATAATTATGCAATGAATTACGTCCTACTTGTGGTGCATTATTTGGTGTTAGTTATGTTTAATGCTCTTTTGCGATCGTTTTCATTTCTTGGTTGGTCGCTTCTCAATCTATTTGCTAGCATCCATTTGTACTAAGTGGGAATACTACTTGTGCATCCAAACTCCTTAAACCAAGTTGTGCCAAATGAGTCCATCATACCTACCTATATGCGGTATTTCCATGTCGTTCCAAGTAAATTTGTATGTGCTAACTCTATTTTTCAAAATAAATTTCCTTTTTGTGTGTCCGTACCGCTCAGGAAGCGGCAGGGGGTGTCCAATATTTTCCATGCTAGATATTTTATTCCCAATATGAGTGTTTATTCACTTGTCATTGCACGGGAGTGTGGCAAGGTAATAGGGATGCCCTGTCTGAAATGATTTTTTTATTTATGTTGTTCCATTATAAATTCCTTGGAAAGTGTTGGTACGGAAGGCACTCATGGATATGACTACCCATGGGTTGTGAAAGAATGGTGGGAAAAGGAATAAACTTTATTTTTTTTGTTTGAGAACCGCCTATGATTTATCTAGCATGGAAAGTATTGGAAATTCTCGGTCGTTTTTGTTGACGGGAAAAGTATGCCTCTCAAAGTAATTTTATCTCTCAATTTAAGCTTTGAGCTCTGGCACCTCTACAAATCTCTTCTTCCCTCTACGAAGGGCTTATCTATCTACTTTATGCAAAAAAAAAATGTTGAGTCTCCATCTTCTCTTATAAAGCACCAACTAGGGAACACTATTATCATACTCGTGCATTGGGCATAGTTAATATTTGAGTGTGTTTCGTAAATGGATCAATGACTGAGCATGATGGGCTAGGGATAGCTTTCTTTAGTGTTGAAATTTTTAAAGACATGGTTGCTTATTGATATGCTTGAGTATTGATGTCTTCATGTCAAATATAGACTATTGCTTTGAATCATCTAAAAGTCCAAATGTCCATGCTACAAAAGAAAAGATTATGAGATGAACATGTTAGGCAGCATTCCACATCAAAAATTCTGTTTTTATTATTTACCTACTCGAGGACGAGCAAGAATTAAGCTTGTGGATGCTGATACGTCTCCAATGTATCTATAATTTTTTATTGTTCCATGCTGTTATATTACCAATCTTGGATGTTTTATGTTCATTTTATAGCAACTTTATATCATTTTTTGGGACTAACCTATTGACATAGTGCCCAGTGTTAGTTGTTGTTTTCTACTTTTTTTACTTCGCAGAATATCAATATGAAACGAAGTCTAAATGCCACAAAACTTTTTGGAGATTTTTTTTCTAGACAGAAGACACCTTGGGAGCGAAGGAAGTGGACGAGGGGAGGCCTGTGGGGCCCACAAGGCACCAGGGTGCGCCAGAGGCCCCTGCCGCGCCCTGGTGGGTAGTGGGGCCCATGGGTCGCCTCTCTACCGCTTATGAGCTCTATAAATACCCAAAAATCCCAAAAGCCCTAGGGGAGTTGAGAGATCAGAGTTTCCATCGCCGCAAGTTCCAAAACCACGAAGTCCAATCTAGAGGTGTTTTCGGGCACTTTGCCGCCGGGGGGGGGGGGTCAACGATCATGGAGGGGTTCTTCATCATCACCCTTGCCCCTCCGATGATGCGTGAGTAGTTTACCACAGACCTACGGGTCCGTAGGCGTAGCTAGATGGCTTCTTCTATCTTTTTGATCTTTAATACAATGTTCTCCTCGATGTTCTTGGAGATCTATTTGATGTAACTCTTTTTTGCAGTGTGTTTGTTGGGATCCGATGAATTGTGAGTTTATGATTAGATCTATCTATGAATATTATTTGAGTCTTTGTTGAACTCTTATGTGCATGATTTTCGTAGCCTCATATTTTCTTCTCTGAAACTTTCGTTTGGTTTGGCAACTAGATTGATTTTTCTTGCCATGGGAAGAGGTGCTTTTGTGATGGGTTTGATCATGCGGTGCTCAATCTCAGTGACAGAAGGAGAAGTGACATGCATGTATCGTTACCATTAAGGATAAAAAGATGGGGTCTATTCCTACATGAATAAATCCTATCTACATCATGTCACCATTCTTATTGCATTACTCCGTTTCTTCATGAACTTAATACACTAGATGCATGCTGAATAGCGGTCGATGTGTGGAGTAATGGTAGTAGATGCAGGCAGGAGTCGGTCTACTAATATTGGACGTGATACCTATATACATGATCATTACCTTGGATATCGTCATAATTATTTGCTTTTCTATCAACTGCCCAACAGTAATTTGTTTACCCATCGTATGCTATTTTCTCGAGAGAAGCCTCTAGTGAAATCTACGGCCCTCGGGTCTATTTTCTATCATATTGATTCAAAAATAGCCTGTTGCCCTTTTTCTTTATGTATTTTTGTGTGTGTTTTTGTTATATCTATTTATCCAATCTCATACAATTTAATCTATCTCAATACCGAGGAGGGATTGACATCCCCTCTTACATGTTGGGTTGCAAGTTTTTGTTAGTTGTGTGAAGGTATTGCTTACATAGTTCGGTGGATCCTCGTACTGGATTGGTACCTTTGTTTTATAACTGAGGGAAATACTTACCGTTCCTGTGTTGTATCATCCTCTCCTCTTCGAGGAAATAACCAACGCAGATACAAACAATCAGGGGGTAGCAGCGGTGGCTCGACGGTGGCGGCGACGGCTTGGTTAGGAGTGCGGTGATGCTCGAAGTAGGCGAGGAACCCGACAGTGTGACGAAGACCGGCGCGGACGGTGGCGTTCCCGTGCCAGAGGGCGGCGTGGTGCATACCACAAAAGTCGACGCGTGGTGACGATGAAGTGGACCGCGGTCCGCGGCACTACGGCCCGAAGGGGCGACACAGCGGCGGCGGGCAGGTCAGGGCGACGGCGGGAAGACCTCGGGGTGGCAGCAGGGACCGTGGGCCGCGGTGCTACAACCCGAAGGGGCGACGCAGCGACGGAAACTGGGTCGGTGAAACCGCGGGAACGGTCTCAGGATGGCGGCATGGACCGCGTGCCACACTCGCAACGGCCCGACGGGGCGACACAGCGGTGGCGCGAGGGTCGATGCAGCCACGGGAATGACCTAGAGCGGACGGCCTTGGGGCGGCGGTGGACCGCGGGCCGCGATACTATGGCTCGAAGGGGCGACGCAACAGTGACGTGGGTCGGTGCAGCCGGGAGAAGAACCACAAGGCGACAGCGCTGCGGCCCGATGGGGTGACGCAACGGCAGCCCGTTGCTCGATCGGTAGTGGGGTGCACTGAACTCGGGACGGTCTTCACAGGGCCTGCAAAGGCACGCAACCGACGAGCCAGATCGATCGCACGGCATAGATGAGGCGGATTGCATTGGCGGGCAGGTGATCAATCCGATCGCGCGTGAGGTCCGGGACGCTGCTCGGTGGAGGCGGCGTGGCGGCGGAGTCTGAGATGAAGGCGTCAATGATGGTCGGCAGGGCGGCCGTACATGCGCGACATAGATCGACGAGCGGGCCGGTGCGCGGATGGTGGCTGTGATGGGCCGCTGCATGGCGGAGGCCGCCGGGTCGGGGCGATGCAGGAGGCCCGGTCGAAGTAGGGCAGCGACAGCCGTGCGTAGATCAACAGACGAGCGGCACGCGAACGACGGATGTGATGGGCCGTCGCAGACGCGCAGACGACGACTGAGGGAGTCCTGGATTAGGGGGTATCCGGACAGCCGGATTATATACTTTGGCCGGACTGTTGGACCATGAAGATACAAGATTCAAGACTTCGTCCCGTGTCCGGATGGGGCTCTCCTTTGCGTGGAAGGCAAGCTTGGCGATCCGGTTATTTGATTTCCTTCTTTGTAACCGACTTTGTGTAAACCCTAGCCCCCTTCGGTGTGCATATAAACCGGAGGGTTTGCTCTATATAGGGACAATCATAATCATCATAGGCTAGCTTCTAGGGTTTTAGCCTCTACGATCTCGTGGTAGATCAACTCTTGTAATACTCATATAATCAAGATCAATCAAGCAGGAAGTAGGGTTTTACCTCCATCGAGAGGGCCCGAACCTGGGTAAAACATCGTGTCCCTTGCCTCCTATTACCATTAGCCTTAGATGCACAGATCGGGACCACCTACCCGAGATCCGCCAGTTTTGACACCGACATTGGTGCTTTCATTGAGAGTTCCTCTGTGTCGTTGCTGCAAGGCTCGATGGCTCCTTCAATCATCAACAAGAACGCGGTCCAGGTTGAGACTTTTCTCCCCGAACGGATCTTCGTGTTCGGCGGCTTTGCACTGCAGGCCAATTCGCTTGGCCATCTGGAGCATATCGACAGCTACGCCCCTGGCCAGCAGGTCAGGTTCAGAAACTTGAACTACACAGCCGATATCCGCGGAGACTTGATCTTCGACGGATTCGGGCCTACGCCAGGAGCACCTGAAGGAAATATGCCCTAGAGGCAATAATAAAGTTATTATTTATTTCCTTATTTCATGATAAATGTTTATTATTCATGCTAGAATTGTATTAACCGGAAACATAATACATGTGTGAATACACAGACAAACATAGTGTCACTAGTATGCCTCTACTTGACTAGCTCGTGAATCAAAGATGGTTAAGTTTCCTAGCCATAGACATGAGTTGTCATTTGATTAACGGGATCACATCATTAGGAGAATGATGTGATTGACTTGACCCATTCCGTTAGCTTAGCACTTGATCGCTTAGTATGTTGCTATTGCTTTCTTCATGACTTATACATGTTCCTATGACTCTGAGATTATGCAACTCCCGTTTATCGGAGGAACACTTTGTGTGCTACCAAACGTCACAACGTAACTGGGTGATTATAAAGGAGCTCTACAGGTGTCTCCGAAGGTACATGTTGGGTTGGCATATTTCGAGATTAGGATTTGTCACTCCAATTGTCGGAGAGGTATCTCTGGGCCCTCTCGGTAATGCACATCACTATAAGCCTTGCAAGCAATGTAGCTAATGAGTTAGTCACAGAATGATGCATTACGTAAGGAGTAAAGAGACTTGCCGGTAATGAGATTGAACTAGGTATTGAGATACCGACGATCGAATATCGGGCAAGTAACATACCGATGACAAAGGGAACAACGTATGTTGTTATGCGGTTTGACCGATAAAGATCTTCGTAGAATATGTAGGAGCCAATATGAGCATCCAGGTTCCGCTATTGGTTATTGACCGGAAACGTGTCTCGGTCATGTCTACATAGTTCTCGAACCCGTAGGGTCCGCACGCTTAAGGTTTCGATGACAGTTATATTATGAGTTTATGAGTTTTGATGTACCGAAGGAGTTCGGAGTCCCGGATGAGATCGGGGACATGACGAGGAGTCTCGAAATGGTCGAGATGTAAAGATCGATATATTGGACGACTATATTCGGAGTTCGGAAAAGTTCCGAGTGATTCGTGTATTTTTCGGAGTACAGCAGAGTTACGAGAATTCGTATTGGGCCTTAATGGGCTATACGGGAAAGGAGAGAAAGGGCCAAAAGGGTGGCCGCACCCCTCCCCTTGGACTAGTCCGAATTGGACTAGGGAGGGGGGGCGCCCCCTTCCTTCCTTCTCCTTCTCTCTTCCCTTTCCTTCTCTCCTACTCCTACTACATGGAAGGGTTCCTAGTTCTACTAGGAAAGGGGGAATCCTACTCCCGGTGGGAGTAGGACTCCCCTAGGGCGCGCCATAGAGAGGGCCGGCCCTCCCCCTCCTCCACTCCTTTATATACGGGGGCAGGGGGCACCCCATAGACACACAAATTGATCTTCGTGATCGTTCCTTAGCCGTGTGCGGTGCCCCCCTCCACCATATTCCACCTTGGTCATATCGTTGCGGTGCTTAGGCGAAGCCCTGCGTCGGTAGAACATCATCATCGTCACCACGCCATCGTGCTGACAGAACTCATCCCCGACACTTTGCTCGGAGTCCGGGGATCGTCATCGAGCTGAACGTGTGCTGAACTCGGAGCTGCCGTACGTTTGTTGCTTGGATCAGTCGGATCGTGAAGACGTACGACTACATCAACCGCGTTGTCATAACGCTTCCGCTTACGGTCTACGAGGGTACGTGGACAACACTCTCCCCTCTCGTTGCTATGCATCATCATGATCTTGCGTGTGCGTAGGAATTTTTTTGAAATTACTACGTTCCCCAACAGCGCCGAATGGTCACGACAAGCACGGCTTAGACCTGTTGTCAGACAATACTCGGGATATCGCACCTGCAGGAGCTCCAGACCTAAATCTGGGGCAGATTGCGTCGTCCAAGGACGGGTGGATGGACCCCGCCCCGAAAGCCACACACTCATCGGCGGTAGAGCCGAGCATAGACTTCACCCCAAGGAAGCCCATGTCTCCGGACCCCCGGACTGGTGTCCGGCTGTAGGTTCCAGATTGCACGCCCCCGAGCCTGCCGATTCTGGTTGGGCTCCGGTAATAGAATTCACCGCCGTGGATATCTTCCAGCACTCGCCCCTCGGCGACATGCTGAATTCACTAAGGTCTCTCTCTTTGTCAGGAGATGCTTGGCCGAACTATGTCCGGCCTGAGGGGGAAGAAGGCGACGAAGAAATTCGTTCCCCACCCACCACCCACTTCATAGCCACTGTCGACAATGTAACAGACATGCTTGACTTCGACTCTGATGACACCAACGATACGGATGTTGGTGCAGGGGACGATTCCGAACCACCGCCCACGGGGTGCTGGACTGCCACCTCATCATATGAAATATACATGGTGGACACGCCTAAGGAGGACGATGGCGACAAAACGGAGGATAAAACCCCCGGACAAAAGCCAAAATGACGGTGCAGACGCCGCTCTAAGTCCAGCCACAGCAAAAACAGCTATAACAATGCTAGAAAGATCGACAGCCCAGTCAACTCCGAAGGCAACAACGACCATATGGACCCAGCGATGGAGGAGAATGAGCCAGGTCACGCCGAAAACAGCCCGGAGCAGGCACCCGATCACAGTGATCCCGAGGGCCGAACTCATCAAACTGCCCCGGGACAGGAGCACAGTCCGGATGACGACGCATTCATCATCCCGGAAACACGTTTGGAATGAGATAACCTCCACAGAAGGCTTATGGCCACTGCGAGAAGTCTAAAGAAGTAGAAGCAAAGGCTTAAAGCCGCATAGGAAACACTCAATTGCAGATGGAATAAAGTGCTAGGCACTGAAGAAAAATACGGCGACGATCGCCACACAAAGAGCTATCCAAAGCGCAAGCTGCTACCAGAATTCCACGATGAGGCCGTTCCACCGAAGAACAATACGGCCAGTAGGCCGAATCAGCCACTTCATAACCGCAATAGAGCAGCTACCGACGCTGCAGATGATTTACGTGAGCTCCTGGATAAAAAGGCCGGCGCGACCAGGTCCATCTATGGATCTAGAGGACACGCTCCGGTGCAGGATTATGGCCACCAAAATGATCAGACTGATCGAGTACCAGTTAGGAATCAGCACCGGACACAACAACAGTTGACAGCACGCCACAACATGTCCAGATACAGAGGGGCCGCTCACCCTCTGTGCTTCACCGAAGAGGTACTGGACCATGAATTTCCATAGGGTTTCAAACCCATGAACATAGAGGCATATGACGGAACGACAGACCCTGGGGTCTGGATTGAGGATTTTATCCTTCACATCCACATGGCTCGTGGGGACGACCTCCATGCCATTAAATACCTTCCCCTCAAGTTGAAGGGACCAGCTCGGCACTGGTTGAAAAGCCTCCCCGAAAACTCAATCGGAAGTTGGCAGGAACTTGAGGATGCTTTCAGGGCCAATTTTCAAGGAACCTATGTCGGACCTCCGGACGTCGACGATTTAAGTCACATAATTCAACAGCCCGGAGAGTCCACCCGCAAGCTCTAGAATAGATTCCTCACTAAGAAGAATCAAATTGTCGATTGTCCGGATGCTGAAGCCCTAGCGGCCTTCAAGCACAGTATCCGAGACGAGTGGCTCGCCAGACACCTCGGCCAAGAAAAGCCGAGGACAATGGCAGCCTTAACAAGCATTATGATCCGCTTTAGCGTGGGTGAAGATAGCTGGTTGGCCCGTAGAGGCCCCAGCGACCCAGGCACATCCGAAATCAGGGATGGCAAAGGGAAGCCACGGCGCAATAAAAACAAACGTCGAAACAAGGAAGATAGTCCGGACAACACAACGGTCAACGCCGGATTCAGGGGCTCTCGACCCGGTCAACAAAAGAAGCCATTTAAAGGCAGCAAAGAGGGACCGTTCGGCCTGAACAAAGTCCTGGACAGGTTGTGCCAAATTCATGGCACCCCCGAAAAACCTGCGAACCACACTCACAGAGAATGCTGGGTCTTTAAGCAGGCCGGCAAATTAAATGCCGAACACAAGGGAAAGGAAACACCAAGCGAAGATGAGGATGAGCCTCACCAGCTGAACACTGGGGGACAGAAAAAATTCCCACCAGAGGTAAAAACAGTAAACATGATCCACGCGGCTCACATGCCCAAGAGAAGGCGCGTACCCGCGCTCAGAGACGCATACGCTATAGAGCCCGTCGCCCCCAAACTTAACCACTGGTCGGCCTGCCCGATCACCTTCGGTCACAGGGACTATCTGACTAGTATGCAACACAGAGGATCAGCTGCCTTGGTGCTCGACCCCATAATCGATGGATACCATCTCACTCGCATCCTTATGGACGGCGGCAGTAGTCTCAATCTAATATACCAGGACACTGTCCGCAGGATGGGGATAGACCCATCCAGAATCACCCAAAGTAACACCACCTTTGAAGGGGTGATACCAGGCGTTGAAGCTCGCTGCAGGGGCTCCCTTGTACTAGAGGTGACATTCGGTTCCCCAGACAACTTCACAAGCGAAGAACTACTCTTCACCATCACCCCCTCCAAAGTGGTTATCATGCATTGCTCGGGAGAACGGCCTTCGCCCGCTTCAATGCAGTACCGCACTACGCCTACCTTAAACTCAAGATGCCCGGTCCACATGGTGTCATCACCGTTAACGAAAATACAGAGCATTCTTTACACGCGGAAGAGTACGCGACGGCTCCGGCAGCCGGACACTAAGCGGCCTCTAATATCAGAATGCATGATCGGTCATTAAGACCACGGACACGGTTAGACGAGTCCGGCAGCCCAGATAAGCCTGAGCTGGGCGCTATACATGTAATTCAAATATTTAATAAAGCCCACCTTTTGGCTTGACCTTATTAACAGGCCAATGTCTTGCACTTCTGCTATCCATTGATAATAGTCAACTCTTCGCACGCTTATGTCATACTCTTCTACATGAGTTTTCCTTTTTACAAACATCATTCGTGCGATACCCTCCCAGGACACGGCACAACGGAGACAAAGGCGCAGACATGCAACAGGGCCCCGCTCAAAGGTTTCTCTTTAGATTAAGACCCTGTGTAAACCTTCTTTATTATCTCTTGTTGCTTACACATCCCATGGGTACTACACCCACAGGGGATACTGTCGTTATTGGCATTTCGCCACGACATACTAATGCACGTACCTGGAAATACATGGTTCATAATAAAGGGCGTTCTTCAGCCCAGTATATGTTCTAAAAGTCTGAATACCTTCGGGAGTGTTCAGCGTCGCGAGTTTGGCCTTGTATGCATCAGCTCCGAATCATGTATTTGGTCAAATGTTGGGTTTGCCCGGCTCCTGGGTTTGCCGCCTTATGTTCCGTTCTTATTGGCTAAGGCGGCCAAAGGAGAACTACTGCGATTTTGCCCTGGTTATTCCGGATGAGCACCTCAGTAGAGAAAGCCGAAAACTGACTGTCATGATATAGCGAGAGACTGGTCAACCACTCGAGGACTCATCGGAATCTTTAGGATTCCTCCGCATTAAGAAAGGACCGTTTCCCGGTCAGGTACACACGCGCCCATATTCGGATGCACGCAAAGGTACCAGGGGCTACATAGTAGCCCCACCGTCAAACTCCTATGGCTAAGTGAAAGTGTTAAAGCTATATAGTCCGGTTGCCTAGTTCGACGTGCGATCACCTCCTTAACGGACCAAGACGTCGGATCAGGTGTGATTATGCATATTCTCGCGAACACCCCCGCATTGTATGAGTGGGGGCTGAAGCCAACGACTGCTAACTTTCAGATTACATACGTACATCAAACGGCCGCACAGGAGGTACAATAACACTTTCGGGCGATAAGTATAAACATAGCCTCCATGATTAAAATAAAATTGTTTCTACAATGAAACGATTTTTCACTCGAACATGACATTCTTCGAGCACTGAGCCTCTACCAAACGAGCACCTTCTGTTACCTGCTCCAAGTAGTGCTCGGCCGGATCCTGGTTTCCCGCCGGATTCTAGGTCGCAATGATGGTGGCCTCCATACCTATCCAATATGCTTTAACACGGGCAAGAGCCATCCGTGCACCCTCTATGCATGCCGACCTTTTCATGGCATCGATTCAAGATACGGCACCAAGGAATTGTTGCACTAAACCAAAATAACTGTCCGGCTTCGGCCCCTTCGGTCATAGATGGTCTATTACAGACCTCATTGCAAGACCGGACAACCTATGGAGCTCGGCCACAGCAGCCATCCTCTCACTCAATGTGTCATGGATTTGTCACGGTAGATGTCCTAGCGAAAGGACTTAGTCGTGGAGCCATCGCTACGAGTTTACTTGAAGGGGTTAAAGCGGACACAAAGACACGAGGGTTTTATACTAGTTCGGCCCCTTCGATGAAGGTAAAAGCCTACGTCTAGTTGCGATGGAATTGATGTGGTCTCGATGGCTAGGGAGAAAACAAGCTTCGCCTAGACTCGAGTTGTCGTTGTCCCCTGAACCGCCGCCGGGTCGTCCCCTTATATACACGGGTGACGCTCGTCGGTCCATAGAGTCCCAACCGGTCCATACTCGTATCCCGGTTGGTATCTCTCTGTTCCTAACTTACAATGCAAGTTACACATCAGGCCGGTTTACGGCTACAGGTTCTAAACCGGCTATAGGCCTTGGGCCTTCATCTGTTTATACCACTAATGAAGTTATCCCGGCCCAAGCAGGCCGGTTCACGCCTAGTGGTAATATCCCCAACATTAGGCCCCAGATTGATTTGAACTGGTTCATGTCAATCCCTCACAAAATCTGGTGTCTTGGACATCTTCGGGTAATTGGTAAACCGTCGTGTCATCATCATTTCTGGTTGCTATAAGCCGGCATGACGTCATCATGAAATTTTATCATTTATAACGCCCTCTTTTAACAATAGCCCCTGGATCCGCGCGCTTGACCTAGCTCTGTTGCCTTATAAATAAGACCGAAGGGTCATTTCTTTCCCTTTCCCTTCGTCCCTTCTTCTTCGTCTTCCTCGCGTCGCCAGCCTTGGAGCTCCGCCACCGCCGTCGACCTCTGCCTCGTCTTGGGCCGCTGCATCAACCTGAATGTAGCAGAGCATTGCGGCATCTTTCCGCATCTTCTCCGTTCTCGGTAAGCTTTCTCCTCTTCTTGACCTAGATCTGTTCTTAGGGTTCCATGTTCGTGTTGTGTTCGTCGCATGCTCATACCTGTTTTCTGACCTTGAATGAATCTGTGAATCCCTGCTGCGTTTAGTAGTAGTCTTTAAGCATCCACCTGTAGTTTCTCATCTAAGTCCATATATCTCTCGCACATACCCGCTCAATGGTTCCACTTCTGTTTCTGCCTTACTCTTCGGAATATTTTCTGTTTTTGTGAGCTCGCTGTAGATCCGCGGCTGTGATAAGATCATGTGAAACTTGTTTCTGCATACCTAGTTATCCATAGCTTCAATTTCTTCCGATGCTTAGGTCAGGCGGTTTAACTTATCATAGAAAAAAGTTACTAAACCGGTATATACCATTAGTCCCCTGGTTGAACCGCCAGAATCCACATGATGCCGCATTGTGGAAGACCGGTTTATAGGTACTGCCTCCGGTTTATCATAGTTTAGATCAACACCTTCTTTTACCCAACGTGTTCTTGAACCGGATCACCTATTTCTTGTAGATCTCGCCATGGCCAAACAAGTGTATGAGTGCAATTGGGTTCCTTCTCGCGTCACGGAATCACAGTTGGACGATCTAGTCTTGATCGGCGCTTTAGACAGTAAAGATACGATCCACTGGAGGGTTCCTGGAAATGAATGTCCTCCCACCCCCCAGGAAGGAGAGGTTGTGGTCTTCGCAGATCACTTGGCCCGGGGCTTCAAACCGCCCGGCTCTAAATTTTACCTGGATGTGTTAGCCAATTTTCAGCTCCGTCCACGGGATATTGGCCCCAACTCTGTTACCAATCTATGCCATTTTCCAGTGCTCTCTGAGGTATACCTTCAAGAGGAGCCTTCAGTTGAGTTGTTTAGAGACCTCTTCCATTTAAACCGTCGCACTGAATTCACCGATGGCCCCAACACTGAATTGGGCGGTATGGCCATTCAGAAGAGGAAGGAGATCACTTATCCCCACATCAAACTCCATACTCACCCCAAGGAGTGGAATGCAACTTGGTTTTATTGCAAGGATACCTCCCCTGACAATGAAAATCCCTTGCCTGGCTTCCGTCCGGAACGGCTCAGCAACACGCACCCTTTTCCACAAAGACTAAGCGCCAAGGAAAGAATTAAATACGCTCCGCAATTGTCCAAGCTCCGAGCTTTTATGGCCAACGGCTTAACGGGAATAGATCTTGCACGCTGTTGGATATCATGGAGCATACTGCCTCTGAGCCGGCGCTCCAGTTTGATGTGCAAGTATACTGATAGTGTCGATGACCCACTCCGACACACTAAAATCCAACTCCCCGATGATGAAGTCACAGAATCTGTAAAAAAGATGCTGAATGAACCAGAGCACCTCTGTGCTCAAACCGGTCTGCCTCCTTACTGCACCACCAACAAACCGCCAGCAGTAAGATTTTAATTGCTCTATTGTTGAACCGGTTACTGCTTTATCTGTTTGACATTTAATTACTGCTGATCCAGGGCGATAATCCGTTTTGGAGCAAGAAGCTTTCGCAAGACAAAACGGATAAGGCAGGGCGGCCAATCCGGCCCAAGACCAAGGTTATCAAGAAGCCAGCTCACAAGAGAAAAACCACCGCTTCATCTGATCCAGCTATTGATGACGATGTGGGTAACCCGGACCTTGAGGTAGAACTTGACTCGCTTGGCTTATTTTTTACACGCCTTATTGATGATGATGCTTGTCAGGACGACGCTGAAGCCAGCAATGCGGAATTCGTTGAGGTAACTATTCTCTCTTCCGATTCAGAAATCTTGCCTTTGCCAAAATTTCGACAGGCAAACCGGAAAGTTAAATTTTCTCATCCTCTTGCTTATTTGGATCCTAAATTTCTTATGAAGACTCAGCAACATGAAGCTCGCCGCACAACCCGGCACAGTGGCCAGGTAGTTACCTCCACCGGTTTACCAAACAGTCCGGTTCGAAAACGCCGCTCCGAGGTCTCTGACCTTTTTATTGATTTAAATCCTAAAGCGGGTTTCTTCCGTCAACCTCTTAACCCATCCGACTCCGATTATCAGGTTACTTCTCATTCATCTTCTGGTGAATCGTCGGCCACTCAGCTGCCACCGTTAAAAACGGTTCTTGGGTAAGCTAAGCTGAACATATGCTTCCAGTACACTATGTAATGGCTTATGCTTTTCCTTGACTCTTTGATTTTCTTTCAGGGCCAAACCTAAACCGAGCAAGAAAGCCTGCCTGGATAAAGCGACTGAAGAAGATGTAGCCCCAGAACATGACAAAACGCCAGATCTTGAAGCATTTGCCCCTGAGGATATTCCCAATGATCCTCCTTTACAAGACAATGCTATTCCCGAAGAGAGGCCTATTAATACTTCAGTCTCTACTGACCTGCCTGTCAGCTCCGTCCGGCTTGAGAAATCCCACAGTCCTGCTGACAAACCGATCGCACCAACACAAACCGGCGAGTCCAAAGATGATGATGTTGTGATTACCGGTGTAGGCCACTTTGAACCCGGGAATCCTGTCACCTCAACCAAGCATACCATAAAAGAGGATTTTTCCGCTCTGAATAAAGAAAAATGGGATGTTGAACTGGAGACATATGCTGCTCTGAGTGCCCAAGATCTTCATTCCGGCTATCTAAACCGGCTTTATACCAGCCGTGACTGTGAAGCTGGTCTGGTAAAAATGATGAGGGATAAATTTGAGGTAACTTACTTCTTTACTGACTGCCTTTGTATCAATCCTCCTAGCCCCCAAGGGTCGGTTTGTAGCCTTCGTCAAACCGGGACTTGAATATGATCCTCAACACTTTTGAAATCCATTAATATAGCCCCCAAGGGCCGGTTTAACTTAGCAAAATTAGACCGGGGCTCCAACAGAAAACTACCCTTAGAACATAATTTGAGCAAATAGCCATTAGCCCCCAAGTGCCAAGTTGAATACCTGTATTGAGCTTGGGACTTTGTAATCTAGTAACTTTTGAAAACTGAAGGTTCATTAGCCCCCAAGTATCAGGCGTATAACTTTGTTATGTGGTTGATACTTCAATTTCTTAGACCGCTTGTTTAAAGCTAAATGTTGTCTGTATGCAGGCTGAGGTGAGAATCAAGGAGGACCGGATTGCTGATTTGCAGGAGGCCTTAAAAACTCAACAAGCTGAAACCGACAAGGCAAACGAAGAATTAACCAGCGCCTTGAGCACCGCTGAACAGCTGAAGGAAGGCTTCAAGAAAGAGCGGGCTGATTGGGCCACTGAGAAGGCCGCTTTAACCAAAAGAGCGGAAAATGCCGAAGCTGCCCTTAAACCGGTGGCGGATGAACTGACGTCCGTAAAGCGGCAAATACACTCATGACCGCTGCGATCTTTAGTAAGCTCCTTTTAACTTTTGTGATAATTTGAACCTGCTGCAGCGTAAATCCGGTTTGAAACCGTCCCTATATTGTTGTAGGCACACGCATCGGGCACTTAGGAAACGATGTGCGGAAGAAACTGAAGGCTGCCTACACCTTAGTGGAACAATTATATACCAGAGCCCATCGGATCATCACCACAGCCTCTCATAACAACCCGGCACCTTCTTTAATCCAGGACACTCTTAACATGTTGTCGATGCTTCCGGCCCGGATGGAGGAGCTGAAGAAATCTGCTGCTCGAACCGGAGCTATTAACGCCTTGATCCGGGCAAAGGCATGGGTGCCAGATTTCGACCCTGTGGAAGCATCTCAAGGCTATCCTAGCCTGAAGGAAGATGGCTCTGAATTCAACGAAGAGGATTTAAGGGCAATAAACCGTGCAGTGCGCCCTCTGGCTTGTCAGCTAGCTGAAGAGGCAGACTTGACGCATTATCAAGCACAATACAATGACCAGAACAAGCGAGTGCCTGCCCCAACTCTTGAAGCGGGGAATCTGATCCCTCCAATCCGTAAGCACACTTACGCTCCTGATATTGAATCGTCTTCCCTGATACATGAAGAGGCTGTTTTCCAAGCTTTAATGGGAATCGACTGGACCACTGTTGATTTCCAGCCAATGGGTAGGGACGAAGAAGCTGAAGCGGATGATGACGAGGAGCAGGCCTAAACCGGGAGCCGGTTTGTATAGCTGTCCTTGAAATATTTCCAAAATAACAAATGATCTTTATTCGGGCACCGTGTTGCCTTGTAACAGGATAGTTAATACTTCTATCTTGAATATGCCTTCGTGCATAAGTACTGAAGCTTTTGTTCGAAAAAACCTCCATTCATATTTCCTGCAATCAGAAAAATTTGAACTTCGGTGGCGGTTATACCGCCAGCCAGTTTATGATCTTGATATGTGTATCAGTAATGTAACAAATAGGTGATACAAAATACCTGTCTTGGCATGAAGCTGGTTTAGCCAAGCTTTGAAGCGGAGGTTTTATAAACCGTTACCGTCAACAAGGGGGGAGAAAACAGCTCCCGTATAAACCATTACCGTCAACAAGGAGCTGACATAAAAGGAATCCAACAAAAAACTAAGAACAAACAAGCCATGAAAATACCATGGAAACCAAGGCAATGATAAAAACCGTTTGCAAAAATATGCTATACTGAGCTGATCAGATGGTATTAGCATGGTCGGACAGGACCAAGCCCCCAATAGGAGTGACAATGATTCAAGTCAGCCAGGTCCCCAAATGATTTGTGGCATATATGCCAGATCAAGAGGTGTGGCAATGGTTCGGGTTCGACCAAGCCCCCAAGTGATTTTGTGGCCTTAGGCCGACCAAGAGGCGTGACTGGTTCAGACTTGACCATGTCCCCAAGTGATCTGGTGGCTGTCGCCTATCAAAAGGTGTCGCGTTGGTTCGGACACGACCAAGGCCCCCAGTGATGTATAAAAAGCAAATGTCAAGGGGTAAACCGGAGTCCGCTTTAAAAACAGAGCCACTCCATGTAACCACGCATGATAAGAAAGACAGAGACCCCGCTTTAGCCGAGGCTCCGGTTTTATTATATCAAAGATAATATATACACTGTCATGATATGTACATAGATAGAGCCGATGGCTCAAGTGTAGTAAGGCCGAAGATGAGCTATATTCCACGGCCTGTTGGTCTCCTCCTCTGATGTACGTGAGTCTTTATGCTCTCGAATATCAATCAGATAGTACGACCCGTTGTGCAGATTCTTGCTGACCATGAAAGGTCCCTCCCAAGGTGGGGATAACTTGTGCATATCTGTTTGGTCTTGGATGAGCCGAAGCACCAAATCTCCTTCTTGAAAAGTTCTGGTTCTAACCCAGCGACTGTGATAGCGACAAAGATCTTGTTGGTAAATCGCCGAACGGGCAGCTGCTATATCACGCTCCTCGTCCAATAGGTCCAAAGCGTCTTGCCGTGCTGTCTCATTGTCCGCTTCGACATAAGCTGCCACCGAGGCGAATCATGCCGGATATCACTAGGGAGAACTGCCTCTGCTCCGTAGACCATGAAAAATGGCGTGTATCCTGTGGATCGGTTTGGTGTAGTATTGATACTCCATAGCACAGATGGTAGCTCTTCAACCCAACATCCTGGTGTTCTTTGCAATGGGACCATAAGCCGGGGTTTGATGCCTCGCAAGATCTCTTGATTAGCTCGTTCTGCCTGTCCATTGGACTGGGGGTGTGCCACTGACGACACGTCAAGCCGGATATGCTCACATTCACAGAACTCCTTCATAGCGCCCTTAGATAAATTGGTACCATTGTCAGTAATGATACTGTGTGGAAAGCCAAACCGGAAAATCACCCTTTTGATGAACTGCACCGCTGTTGCTGCATCACACTTGCTGACAGGCTCCGCTTCAACCCACTTGGTAAATTTGTCAACTGCCACCAAAAGGTGGGTTTTCTTATCCTTGGATCTTTTAAAAGGTCCGACCATATCCAGCCCCCAAGTTGCAAACGGCCACGTTATTGGGATCATCCTCAATTCTTGAGCCGGCACATGAGCACGCCTTGAAAATTTCTGACATCCATCACACTGTTTAACCAAGTCCTCCGCGTCAGCATGCGCTGTCAACCAGTAGAACCCGTGACGAAACGCCTTTGCCACCAGAGACTTTGAACCGGCGTGGTGTCCACAATCCCCTTCATGGATTTCTCTTAAGATTTCACAGCCTTCCTCAGGAGAAACACAACGTTGAAACGGTCCTGATACACTCCGACGATGCAATTCACCATTGATAATCGTCATAGACTTGGATCGCCGGACTATCTGCCTGGCTAGAATCTCATCCTCTGGTAACTCCCCCTGGTTCATGTACATAAGATAAGGAACTGTCCAATCCGGAATAGCATGCAATGCTGCCACCAATTGAGCCTCCGGATCAGGAATAGCCAAATCCGCTTCACCTGGTAGCTTGACTGACGGGTTGTGCAGCACGTCCAGAAAGATATTAGGCGGGACCGGTTTGCGCTGAGAGCCCAGCCGGCTTAAAGCGTCCGCCGCTTCATTCTTCCGACGGTCCACATGATCCACTTGATAACCCTGGAAGCAACCTGCAATATTATCCACTTCCCGACGATATGCAGTCATGAGCGGGTCCCTAGAATCCCAAGTGCCAGACACCTGTTGAACCACGAGATCCGAGTCACCGAAGCACTTAACCCGGCTTAAGTTCATCTCTTTAGCCATCCGGAGACCATGGAGCAAGGCTTCATACTTAGCTGCATTATTAGTGCAAGGGAACATTAAGCGGAGAACATAACAAAACTTATCGCCTCGTGGGGAAGTTAACACGACTCCAGCCCCCGAGCCTTCCAGTTGCCTGGATCCATCAAAATGAATAGTCCAATATGTGTGATCCGGCTTCTCCTCTGGTGCTTGTAACTCCGTCCAGTCATTGATGAAATCAACAAGTGCTTGAGACTTCACCGTCGTCCGAGGCACATACTTCAGTCCGTGTGGCCCAAGCTCTATAGCCCACTTGGCAATCCGGCCAGTCGCCTCCCGGTTCTGTATGATATCACCCAAGGGAGCTGAACTGACCACTGTGATGGGGTGCCCTTGAAAATACTGCTTCAACTTCCGACTGGCCATGAAAACACCATAGACCAGCTTCTGCCAATGCGGATACCTTTGCTTGGATTCAATAAGCACCTCGCTGATATAATAAACCGGCCGCTGAACCGGATATTCCTTGCCTGCCTCCTTGCGTTCCACCACAATAGCCACGCTAACTGCCCGAGCATTGGCTGCTACGTATAATAATAGTGGCTCCTTGTCGACCGGAGCTGCAAGAACAGGCGGATTGGCTAACTGCCGCTTCAAGTCCTCAAATGCTTCATCAGCAGCCGGACTCCAAATGAAATGGTCTGTCTTCCTCAGCATTTGGTACAAAGGAATGGCCTTCTCTCCGAGGCGGCTGATAAACCGGCTTAGTGCGGCGATTCGGCCCGCCAAACGCTGAACATCATTGATGCACTTCGGTTTAGCCAGGGAGGTGATAGCTGTAATCTTCTCCGGATTAGCCTCAATTCCTCTATTAGACACCAGGAAACCCAGTAACTTGCCTGCCGGAACACCAAAGACACACTTGGCCGGATTAAGCATCATCTTGTAAACCCGCAAGTTGTCAAAGGTTTCCTTCAAGTCATCCACCAGCGTCTCCTTCTGCCTTGACTTTACTACAATATCATCCACATAGGCGTGCACATTGCGGCCGATCTGTTTATGCAGGCAATTCTGTACACACCGTTGATAGGTGGCTTGGGCACTCTTGAGTCCGAAGGGCATAGATACATAGCAGAAGGCTCCAAAGGGAGTAATAAATGATGTTTTCTCCTGGTCCTTAACCGCCATTTTGATCTGATGATATCCAGAGTATGCATCCAAAAAACTCAAATGCTCACAACCCGCCGTGGCATCAATGATCTGGTCAATGCGGGGGGGGGGAGGGCAAAAGGATCCGCTGGACAGGCCCTGTTAAGATCTGTGTAATCCACACACATACGCCAAGTGCCATTTTTCTTAAGAACCAGCACCGGATTAGCAAGCCACTCTGGATGGAACACCTCAATGATAAAGCCAGCTGCCAAAAGCCTGGCCACTTCCTCTCCAATGGCCTTTCGCCTTTCTTCGTTAAACCGGCGGAGGAATTGTTTCACCGGTTTATACTTAGGATCCACATTAAGAGTGTGCTCAGCGAGTTCCCTCGGTACACCTGGCATGTCGGATGGTTTCCATGCGAAGATGTCCCGATTCTCACGGATGAACTCGATGAGCGCGCTTTCCTATTTGGGATCCAAATTGGCACTGACAGTGAACTGCTTGGATGAATCGCCGGGCACGAAGTCAACAAGCTTGGTCTCAGCTGCCGATTTGAACTTCAGATCTGAATCATGCTCTGTAGTTGGCTTCTTCAAAGGAGTCATATCCGCCGGATCAACATTGTCCTTATAGTACTTCAACTCCTCCGTGGCACAGACCGACTCTGCATAAGCCGCATCACCTTCCTCACATTCCAAAGCGACCCTACGGCTCCCATGAACCGTTATTGTCCCCTTGTAACCCGGCATCTTGAGCTGCAAGTAGATATAACAAGGCCGCGCCATGAACTTGGCGTAAGCCGGCCGGCCAAACAAGGCATGATACGGGCTCCGGATCTTCACCACCTCAAATGTTAGTTTTTCCGACCGGGAGTCGTGCTCGTCCCCAAAAGCCACATCCAGGGCTATCTTACCAACAGGATATGCAGATTTGCCAGGCACCACACCATGGAACACCGTATTAGACGGTCTGAGATCTTTGTCTGTTAAACCCATGCGGCGGAATGTCTCATAGTACAGTATGTTAATACTGCTTCCTCCATCCATGAGTACCTTGGTGAATTTATAACCCCCCACCTGAGGGTCTACCACTAATGCTAGCTGGCCCGGATTATCAACCCGGGGCGGGTGATCCTCTCTGCTCCACACGATAGGCTGCTCCGACCAGCGCAAGTAACGTGGTAAGGCCGGTTCAACAGAATTCACCGCTCGCTTGTGGAGTTTTCGGTCGCGTTTATCCAAGCTAGTTGTGAAAACATGATATTGCCCATTGTTCAACTGTTTTGGCTGGCTCTGATAACCCGACTGCTGCTGCTGCTGCTGCTGGCCGTTCTGATTATTCTGGTGATTGTGACCGCCCTGATTGCGACCTGAACCGGAAGCTCCATCGTGATCCGGCCCATGAAAACCGGATCCTGAACCGCCACCTGACCCGTGATCATACCGGAAGGCATTAGAGTTTTTAAACTCCTGCATGATATAACAATCCTTCCAAAGATGGTTAGCCGGCGCCTCCTTCGTCCCGTGCTTCGGGCAAGGCTGATTCAGCAAATAATTCAAGCGGCTTGCGTTAGGATTGGGAGCCCCATTACGATTTGCCGCTTTACCTCTGCGCCGCTGCCCCCTGTCCTGTGCATTAGTGTTGGCCACAAAGTCCATGCTGCCATCCGCCTTGCGCTTGCCTCCGTTTCCATGACCCGCCGGTTTGTACTGCTGCTGTTTGGAGTTGCTATTCTTCCTTCCCTTCCCTGCTTCATCATCATCAGTCTCGGGATCCTTGGTACTGTCCGAATCAGCATACTTCACTAGAGCGGCCATGAGGGTTCCCATGTCATTACAGAACCGCTTCATGCGTCCCAATTTCAATTTTAAAGGCTCAAACCGGCAGTTGCCTTCCAGGGTTAAGATCGCAGAGTCAGCATTAATCCTGTCAGACGAGTGCAAAATTTCCGAAACGCGGCGCACCCAATGGGTCGTTGATTCTCCTTCCCCCTGGACACAAGCCGCCAGGTCTACTATGGACTTGGGCTGCTTACACGTATCCTTGAAATTCTGGATAAACCGGGCCCGCAACTGGGCCCATGAGCCGACAGAATTGGGCGGTAGGCTCTTCAACCAGGTACGAGCCGTGCCTTCAAGCATCATGGTGAAGTATTTTGCACACGCGGTCTCATCCACGTCTAACATCTCCATGGCCATCTCATAACTCTCTATCCACGCTTCAGGGGATAAATCAGCGGTGTAATTCGGCACCTTGCGTGGACCCTTGAAATCTTTGGGCAGGCGCACATTGCGTAAAGCGGGGATTAAACAAGGCACTCCCAAAGCGGATGCGGCTCCTGGTCCGGCGAAGGTGGTAGGGCGAACCGGTGTAAATTGACCCGCATCATCCTGTGCTGCTAACTCGGCCTTCCTTCGTGCCCGGGCCCGGTCCACCACATCCTGAGCATCGCGAATACCACCTGTCGGGTTATTGCCACGGGCCGCTTCACGGCCTCGCGCATTGCTTGATATGGCCGGTTCATCCAAGCGCCTGCTATAGCTCCGGCTTAGACGGGGCGTAGAGTGAATCCGATCACGGCTGTATGAATATGCTTCCTGCTGAATCAGCGCGGTCCGGAGAAGCTCCTTAACCCGGCGCATCTCTATCGCTTGCGGAGAGTCCCCTTCAACTGGGATAGCCTCTAATCGCGCGGCAGCTGCAACATGGTTGTCCATAGGATTAGAATAATGACCTGGGGGCGTCTGGACCGGCGGAGGAATCACAATGTTCTGCTGAGGAGGTTCCATCAGGCGAGGTTGGACCGTCCCCCTGGTCCTGGTGCCTCAATCCGGTTTGTCTCCAGGTGTTGCGGCGGATTACTGGGTCCAGCTCCTGGAGTGTGAAAGAGATTCCGGGGGTCAAACCCTAACGGCAGGCGTGATCTGTGCTTCCGCTTTAAGACCTCCTGTGATGCGTTCTGGTCAAGCATGAGCTTATAAGCCTGGGCGTCCAAAGCGGCCCGCTCTGCGGCCATCCTGTCTTTTTCTGCTGCCAGATCCGCTTTGGCTTGCACGATCTGCTCTCTCACCTTTGCAATTTCTGCATTATGGGCCTCCTGATCCGCCGGATTGTCCTCTGCCATAAGCGCGGCTAGTGCATCAAATAGATCAGATAGAACTTGAACCGGCGGGCGCACAAGGCCTCCTGCCCCTGCTGCTGCTGCCGCTGCTGATCCGGAGAGCATCGCTGCGGCGGTCGAAGAGTGATTCACCGCCTGTGTGCCGACCATGAATATTCCAACCCGGTTGACCTGGCCTGGGGGGTCCGGAATACTGTCGCCATCGGAACAGCCCCTAACCTGGTCGTCTTGTAACTGGTATAGTGATTCGGTCTCTCCGGTCGAGGACTCGTCGCCGGAATAGACGACGGTCTCGCTACCGTGTTCTTACTCATCCTCATGCTCTCCTCCGTGGATGACTCCAACAAAGGCATGCTTCACGGCCGGTTTAGCCTGGGTAGATCTCGCACGCTGAGCCGTCTCGACGAGGTCGATGCAGATGTCCGGCTCAGGCCCCGACTCACCGATCTTGCCGATGAAAACGTGTATGCCACCAAAGGGGACCCGGTACCCGTACTCAATCGAATCGGCCTCGGGACCCCATCCTGCGTCGTCGATGTAGATCTTGCCACGACGACTCTTGGTCATCTGGCCCACAGCATAGCCTTCGAGTCCTTTGAGCTTGCCCTCCAAGATCGTCAAACCATCGCGCGATAGCCCCACGGTGGGCGCCAACTGTCGTGGATTTGTCACGGCAGATGTCCTAGCGAAAGGACTTAGTCGTGGAGCCATCGCTACGAGTTTACTTGAAGGGGTTAAAGCAGACACAAAGACACGAGGGTTTTATACTAGTTCGGCCCCTTCGATGAAGGTAAAAGCCTACGTCTAGTTGCGATGGAATTGATGTGGTCTCGATGGCTAGGGAGCAAACAAGCTTCGCCTAGACTCGAGTTGTCGTTGTCCCCTGAACCGCCACCGGGTCGTCCCCTTATATACACGGGTGACGCCCGTCGGTCCATAGAGTCCCAACCGGTCCATACTCGTATCCCGGTTGGTATCTCTCTATTCCTAACTTACAATGCAAGTTACACATCAGGCCGGTTTACGGCTACAGGTTCTAAACCGGCTACAGGCCTTGGGCCTTCATCTGTTTATACCACTAATGAAGTTATCCTGGCCCAAGCAGGCCGGTTCACGCCTAGTGGTAATATCCCCAACACAATGGCAACAGGCGCGTTGGAGCACTGAATTGCGACCAGAACAACTTTTCCACTTCATTATCTTTTTGATCCTCGAAAAACTTGGCCGCATCAGCCGTACTCTTCGCCAGATCCGCATACGCGTCTGCAGGGCTCCAGCATCGATCCAGAGGAGCATACCTCGGATCTAAGAACTTCATCTGCAATAAATAGGGGTTTCCAGCTGCGATTTCTCCGGCCTGTCGAAGCTCCTCCCGTGCATCTCTAATTTTGGAACGCATCTCCTTGGCCGCATCAAGGGCCTTCTTCAGGTCAGCCGAAATAGCCTGATTCTCTTTTTCAAGGGGCTCATACTGGTCGGCGGCGTTTTTCAGCTCCACAGCCATCTTGGCTATTTTGTCTTCGCTTCGGCGATGAGCAGCCTGTTCAGCTCTCAACTCTTCGGCCGCCTTTAGGGAAGACACATTGCTAGCCCGGGCTTGTTCCTTGGCCAGGGCAAGTTCCGCCCTTAGGGCTCCACGGCAGCAGCTCCGTCTGTAGTCCAAGCATATCACATTAACATTATGCTCATCTTAATTTTTCCTATAAAAATAAGGAAAGCAGAGCACATACCTTGTGACTCGTTAAGCCGCTCATTCACAAGTGTGATATCGGCATCAATAACTCCATCTGTCGCCTCAGTTCGGTGACTTCAACGGACCGGTCGGCTGCCGGACCCTTAGCCACCTGTGCATGAATACAGTGCGATCATTACTCAATGATGTGATCCTCCGTTTGCCGCCTTGGGCTGGCAACCAGTGTCTCAGGGGCTACTATCCATATGGAGCATACCTAGCGCGTGCGCCACAACAAAAAATTAAATATTTTCTTACATACCTCAAAGCCTTTGAGCAGGCTTGTAAAAGCTTCATTCAATCCGCTTGTGGTGGATGAAATCTTCTCAAGCACCGTGCTCATTATTGAACGGTGATCCTCCGAGAGAGCGGCTTGCTCCAGAAGGCCCGTCAGCGTGTCCGGCCGGTCGTTGAACTGTGCCGGACCCTTCTTATTGCCCCCCTTGGGAGCCGGGCGCTCAGGGCTCAGGGCGGCCGAAGTACTAGCTTTTGGCCTCGACAAATCTGGACTCCTCCATGACGACACCTCGGGGTCGCCCGCCCCATAAGGCGGAGAGGCTGGCGGGGTTTCACTTTCCATCATCTCCGGAAGGAGATCCCCCGAAGACGAACTCTGTCGAGAAGAGCTGCTAGCCGGACTGCAAATAATGGATCTTGGTTATTGTTTTCAGAGGAGGAAGTAGAAGTTTTTGCAATAAAACTTACAGCTCGGTTGAGGGCTGGCCCGTTGGCGGGCATGGCGCGCTGAGGACACCCTTCGGGGCAGGGCCCCCTGCCGAAGTTTTCTTCCCTTGTCTGGGCACCTCCATCTCCATGTCTTCGAAGGCGGCCCTCTTCTTCCCGTGGGGGGAGGAGACCCTAGATTCCCCTCCCCGACTATCCTCCTTCGTGGAGGTAGTAATTCCCCCGGTTTGGATGTGCAATGTGTGAAGCTCTGCTTCTCTGTTCTTCCCTTCGTATTTCCCCGAGGGCACTTGGCTTAGCACACACTAAGCATCTTGGCTATGGCAGGGCTAGGCGAGCCTTCGGGAAGTGGCGCCGGACACCTGATTCTCTCTGCCTTGTTGAGCCATTCATGGCTGCGGATGGTTTTCAGAATAGTGTTATGATAAATATAAATGAAGTGTTCGGTTTCTGTGTTACTTACTCGGGTATCTGGGTGGTTGTAGCTCAGGCCCGCATCCTCGATGGTGTCCGAACACTTTACTTGTGGTCCGAAGAATAACTTACACATCCCTTCGAGCGTCATGCCGAAGAAGTGCAGAATAGTCCGCGGACCTTCCGGATTGAACTCCCACATCCGGAGTGGCCGGCGTTTGCACGGCAACATCCGTCGAACTAGCATTACCTGAATTACGCTGACAAGGCTAATATCCCTCTCAAGAAGCTCCCTGATGCGGCTCTGCAATATTGGTACATCATTAGCAGGCCCCCAATCCAGTCCCACATTGACCCATGACGCCAGTTGAGGCGGAGGGCCCGAACGGAAGTCGGGGGCAGCCACCCACTTTGTGCCTCTGGGAGCCGTGATGTAAAACCACCTTCGCTGCCATAGATCGGACACCTCCGGGGAGAAGCCCTCTGGCCATGGGGCGTCGGTGTTCCTGCTTATTACGGCACCGCCGCACTCCGCGTGTCGCCCCTCAATCATCTTCGGCTTCACATTGAAGGTCTTGAGCCATAAGCCGAAGTGAGGAGTGATGTGGAGGAAGGCTTCACACACAACAATGAACGACGAGATGTGAAGGATGGCGTCCGGAGCTAGATCATGGAAATCTAGTCCGTAATAGAACATGAGCCCTCCCACAAAGGGATCAAGGGTGATGCCTAAGCCGCGGAGGAAGTGAGAAACGAATACGACAATCTCGTTGGGCTTGTGAGTAGGGATGACCTGCCCTGGAGCAGGAAGCCTGTGCTTGATGTCGGCGGTCAGGTATCTGACCTCCCTAAGCTTCGCGATGTCCTCCTCTATGACGGAGGAGGCCATCCACCGGCCTTGAAGGTTGGATCCGGACATGATTGAAGGTCCGAAGTGCTTAAGCTTGGGCTTCCGGTGTTGGAACTCGAGATGTGGAAAGGCGCAAGCATGGTAGAAACAAGGGATAGGCCTTGGCCCCTCTATAAAGGGGGTGAATATCAAGCGTCCTCAGCGTAACCGCTTGGGATTTACCTAAAAACACGGAGTCATACCAACAGGCGTCGTTGGGTTGCACGCACTCATATTGATGGAGGATCCCGCGATAAGAGGAACACGATCTCTGCTTTGGCAAGGCGTGCCAATAAAACCGCCTCACAACGCGTGTCGAGGCAGGCCAAGAAAACCGGTTCGTATTAAGACATGCCACGGTGTAAGGGCTCCCCGCAAGAAAAATTATCAGCAGATCAGATTTGTGAAGTGTTATGCCCTCTACGATGGTGTGCGGAAAATATCTCACAAAGCCGGACGCAATCCTTAAATCTGCTTTGGAGTATTCGGAGATGGAACCCGCCTTGCAATGCCGTAGACAAACTGCGCGCCGGACTCATCGTCATTGAAGCCTGGTTCAGGGGCTACTGAGGGAGTCCTGGATTAGGGGGTATCCGGACAGACGGATTATATACTTTGGCCAGACTGTTGGACCATGAAGATACAAGACTCAAGACTTCGTCCCGTGTCTGGATGGGACTCTCCTTTGCGTGGAAGACAAGCTTGGCGATCCGGATATTTGATTTTCTTCTTTGTAACCGACTCTGTGTAAACCCTAGCCCCCTCCGGTGTCTATATAAACCGGAGGGTTTGATCCATATAGGGACAATCATAATCATCATAGGCTAGCTTCTAGGGTTTTAGCCTCTACGATCTCATGGTAGATCAACTCTTGTAATACTCATATCATCAAGATCAATCAAGCAGGAAGTAGGGTTTTACCTCCATCGAGAGGGACCGAACCTGGGTAAAACACCGTGTCCCTTGCCTCCTGTTACCATTAGTCTTAGACGCACAGATCGGGACCCCCTACCCGAGATCCGCCAGTTTTGACACCGACAACGACCTTTAGGGGCCGCTAGTCGCGCGAGGCCGCCGAGTCGATGAAGAGGCCGGTCAGTCGCGCCGGTGTTGGAGTAGAGGCGCACGGGTGTAGATCGGAAAACCAAAAAGATATCTCCGATCAAGATGACCGGCTTGAGAGAGAAGCCCGGAGCAAGGGGTCGGAAAAAAAGACTCTTTAGGGCAGATGGTCAACATGACCAGCGGACGAACCCTAGGTACGGCCCCCGTCAGCTGTCATGGAGGTCGACCGCCCGGGGCGGCGCGGGGGTGCGGAAGCGGCGGCGGCTAGGGTTTAGGATCAATTAGGTTGACACCATGTTAGAAGAGATTAGAGAGTGATTAATGATATATATATATATATATAGAGAGAGAGAGAGAGGAGTACATGGTCATCTTCAATACCTATGTTTACTAAATAAACATTGGCCAGTGCTACAAATCATTCAACCGATGCTAGGAAGATTTAAGTCGCCTCGCTGACCTTTGATCAGCCCTATCACACCCGTCAGATCCTTCCTCTCAGCTGGTCTGCATGGTCAACGCACGCACGATCTCTTCCTAACATTGTAAGATAGCCCCCTTCTCTAGCTCCGATCTCACAGCACCAGCAGCCGCCGGCGAGCGCTGCATCAGAGCCCAGGTAGCCGACGCGACGCTTCACTGCAACGACAACATCGGCGAGGCGACGCTTCACCGCAGCACTTGCCGCCGCCGGCGATGTTCCATTGAAACACATGCCGCTTCGATGATGCTTCATCCCAGCCCCGACGGCCATCGGCGAAGCTCCATTGCAGCACTGGTGGTCCGTTGACGAAGCTTCATTGAAGCACTGGATGGCCTCGACGGAGCTTCATCGCAACACCGGCTCCCCCGACGAAGCTCCATCGACGGCGACGAGTGCGGCGATGCAGCATGGCGGCCATGGCGGGAGTTGCAGCGCGGCAGGCGGCGACGACGGCGGAAACTGAGATGCAGCGCTGGGGGCCATGGCGGATGCTGCAATGCAGCGTTGCGCGACGACGTAGCAAGGTGGCCATGGTGGAAGTTTGCGACGCAGTGCGAGGCGACAACGGCGAAAGCTGCGATGCAGCGCCGACGGCCATGGCGGATGCTGCGTTGCCGGTGACGGGTGCTGCGACGCAACGCGGTGGCCATGGCAGAAAGTTGCGACTCCGACGGTGGAATATACGATGCAGCGCGGGGGATACTGCGGTGCAGCGCCGTCGGCTATGGAAGTGCTGTGGCGCGACAGCGGATTATGACGGCGCAGGCGCCGTCGGCTACGGCGGATTGCGGCGGCGCTAGCGGATGCTTCTAGCGATGGAGGAGAATGAGATACAGGAAAGAGAGCGCCCGTGGTCGTGTGGCTGTGAAGAGATAAGGTGGGACGAGAGAGAGATGTCGGTCCAGAGGGACACGTGGTTGGCGAGCGACGCGGTTTACGCGAGTGAAAAATCATCCGGTTGTTTTTAATCGTTTTCCATAAACATTATACTCAACACTTGTGATACGAGCAAGAGCCCTGTATACGTAATTTCTTTTATGACGACACAACTACAATGATGCTGATATACTTTACTCGATATATATGGGAAGACAAATTTGTGATCCTGAGGCAATATTTAGTCGCAAGAAATGGTCGCTATCTATCTACGGTCATAAACATTGTTCTCCAAGAAACAAACAACGAGAAGAACGGTCCCACCCACGCGACCTGCAGCGGAAGAGAATGAGAAACGAGTCAAAACTTGTTGGAAAAGTCAAAGATCTTGCCCCCGCTCTTTCTTTCCGCCCGGTCCGGGTCGGGCCGCGCCGGTGTCCGGCCCATCGCAGTAGAAAAAACAGGCAGCGGCCGTCAAAACCCGCGTGTCGCTGTACCACCTCTTCGGCCCACCGGAAGCCACATGCCGCCTCCTGGCTCGAGGTCGCGGGGTTAATAAAAAGACAGGAAAGGAGGGGAGGAGGAGGAGCATCCCGCATCGCATCGCACTAGGTCTCGGACATTCCTCTTTCTCTCCCTTGCTTGGGGAAGAAGAAGAAGAAGAAGAGAGGGCTCCCGACGCCGTCGCCCCTCGCCGCCGATCTGATCTCAGGAGCCAGCGAAGATGCATTCCACCAATCTGCTCCTCGAGGAGCCCATCCGGATGGTCTCCATCCTCGAGCCATCCAAGCCGGTAACCGTCCATCCCCGCCCCACGCTCTCTCCGTCGGATTTGATGATCTGCGTGGGGATCAAACCCTAATTGCGGCCGCTCGACTCTCCTGATCGGCGTTGGATCAAACCTTACTGATGTTCTATTTGTATAAATCAGAACTTCTTCCCGGCGATGACGAAGATCGTGGGGACGCTGGGTCCCAAGTCCCGGTCCGTTGAGGCCATCTCCGCCTGTCTAAAGGCCGGCATGTCTGGTTCGTATAATCGTATCTTCTTCCGCGACAGCGGAGTGTCTTTCTCTCTTAATTAATTGTTCTTCTATTTTCTAAATCTAACATTGATTTTCTGTGTTTTCTTTTCTTGCAGTGGCCCGTTTCGATTTCTCGTGGGGGGATGCCGCGTACCACCAGGAGACACTCGAGAACCTCAAGCTCGCCATCAAGGCCACCAAGAAGCTATGTGCTGTAAGTGCTGTCACAACCAACGCTGATTTGTGGCCATAAGTCGTGATGAAATCAACTTTGCCTACACACACCCAAACATGCCACTCAGAGTGGATCTGATGTTAGCTAGGTGAAATATGTTCTGTGGAGCTTGACGATTGGGTATTTTTTTGGACAGGTTATGCTCGACACTGTTGGCCCTGAGTTGCAAGTGGTGAACAAGAGTGAAGTCACAATCTCGCTTGAAGAGAACGAGTCTGTTGTTCTCACCCCTCACAAGGGCCAGGAGGCCTCTTCCAAGTTGCTCCCTATCAACTTCGCTGGACTCGCCAAGGTAACCCTCTTCCATCATCTCGCTGAATCTTGAGCTGTCTGTATTTAATTGTATGCGACGGTAGCTGTAAGCAGATCCACAGTTGTCTGTCTGTTTTATAATGTTTGTCATTTGTTGTCGCACTAAGATGTCCACTTGTATCTCCGCATGGATTAAATCAGAGCTATCATTTGTTCATTGCAGGCTGTGAAGCCCGGAGCCACAATATTCGTTGGGCAATATTTGTTCACGGGCAGTGAGACTACATCAGTTTGGCTGGAGGTAGAAATCTTTGACATGCTACAATTAAGCGTTTTGCCATATTTGACGTGTTATATGCATGTTGCAGGATCTTTCTTAGTGTTCACCAATTTCTGATACCAAAACCCTCAACTGCCTGATGTAGGTTTCTGAAGTTCAAGGGGATGACGTGGTTTGCGTGATCAAGAACTCAGCTACCCTGGCTGGGTCACTCTTCACATTGCACTGCTCCCAGATCCATATCGACATGCCCACGCTGTCTGATGAGGATAAAGATGTAAGGAACTCCTCCCAAGAATCTCTCTCTCCTTGTATTCTCCCCTTTATTAGAACTTGGCGACTAGACTTTACTTGTTAAAAAATATTTTTTTTCTTTAAACTGTAACTCCTTGCTGTAATCCATTATATGACTTTATGAGCATGCACCACTTTCAGGTTATGAAAAAATGGGGTGCTCCAAACAAGATTGACTTCCTCTCTCTTTCTTATACAAGGCACGCAGAAGATGTGCGGCAAGTAAGTAACTCATTACGTGGATATTTAGAGTGTACTACTTCACAGTGCCATCTTTCCCAACAGATTGAATTTTTTTGTATTGATATTTTGTTGAATAGTATCACATGTTTGTTTGCATATCATACTTTGTTAAAATGTTCCTAACATTGATGGTATTTTTCCTGCAATGCAGGCACGGGAGTTCCTCTCTAAGTTAGGTGATCTTAGCCAAACTCTGATTTTTGCCAAAATTGAGAATGTGGAGGTAATTTCAAGATATTCTTTAAACATTCCTGAGCAACTTTGATTTGTTTACTACATATTCACTTCTTACAGTAGTCATTTAACATTCCTGAGCAACTTTGATTTGATTACCACCTATTGACTCCTAATTCCTTGCAGGGCTTGAACCATTTTGATGAGATCCTGGAGGAAGCGGATGGTATCATTCTGTCAAGAGGGAACCTTGGAATTGATCTTCCACCTGAAAAGGTTGGTTGTCTCAACCTTCACAATGCATTATCTCTTAACTTGTTGTCCTAGGTAGTGAAAAAATAGAGACAATCACCCCAATGCATTGTTTCTTAAGGGTCATATCTAAATGATATTGCATTTAATTAGTTTATTATATTTTTTACATCTCAACATTGTGGCCTAGTTGTGGAGAAAAGGAAAGAAGAAGGAAATAGGGAGATAAGCCACAAAGGATCAGACTATTAATTACACTGCACAGGAAAACGAGCTAAGAGCTGTATCTATATGAACATACAGCTCCACTCTCGTTCTTTTTTAATTACAGAGCCAAGTATTGTGAGTGCCGTTGGCAGTTGTGAAGGCCTTTTGCTTGATTAACATGTATTTTTCCCATTTGCATGACGCTTAGTGATGATTTTATGTGCTTTAGTTAGATTTGCTTTAAAAAAAATCAAGGGTCTCTATTGAGTACTACTTTGTTTGTTCTTTAGGTGTTCTTATTTCAGAAGTCTGCTCTGCACAAGTGCAACATGGCTGGAAAGCCTGCTGTTGTTACTCGTGTTGTGGACAGTATGACGGACAACCTAAGGCCTACTCGTGCGGAGGCAACTGATGTGGCAAATGCGGTGCTGGATGGTTAGTTTTTGCCTCTTGCATATATCTTATACTTTGGTGATCCTGTACAGCTGCTCATTACTGCACCCAAACAAACTATAATTACAGAAGCTTTAACATGAATCACAATTGTTTTGTTCAGGTAGTGATGCCATTCTCCTTGGTGCCGAGACTCTCCGTGGGTTGTATCCAGTTGAGACTATTTCAACAGTGGGCAGAATTTGTGCTGAGGTGACTTTCTTTGGAGTTCTATATGTTCTCTTGATAAACACGAGCCTATTTGGGAGGGCATTTGTTGATAAGTTCCTTTTTATAGTTCAAATCTGACTTCAATAGTAAAATGTTGCAAATAAATACTATTCTTCCGAACAGCCCCTAAATGCGTTCTCAACAAGTACTCCCTCCGTCCCAAAATTCTTGTCTTAGATTTGTCTAGATACGGATGTATCTAATACTAAAACGTGTCTTGATACATCCGTATTTAGACAAATTTAAGACAAGAATTTTGGGACGGAGGGAGTATATCTTTGGCACTCTAATGGAATCTAATGGAAATTCACTGCTTTCTGCCTTCTCTCTTCATATTTGGTGATATATTTTCATGAATTGTTTCACAGGCTGAGAAGGTTTTCAACCAAGATTTGTACTTCAAGCGAACTGTGAAATATGTGGGAGAACCCATGACCCACTTGGAGTCTATTGCTTCCTCTGCAGTGCGTATTTTCTTTCTTTTCATTTTCCAACCTTTTGTTAGTGTTTACAGGGGAACAATTTTTGTCTTCCATTGATTTAATATCAGACGGTGACACTTGGGTTTATAAGTCTGAAATAATTTGCCACGTATTTGCTAGGTGCGGGCTGCTATTAAAGTTAAGGCTTCGGTCATCATTTGCTTCACCTCATCTGGACGGGCTGCAAGGTAGAAAGAAAAGAGTATTTCTTCTTAACAGGCTTATAGATTAATGGCAATTGATTCATATATTATGTCGTATCTGGTATATGCAGGCTAATTGCCAAGTACAGGCCCACCATGCCTGTCCTCTCTGTTGTCATTCCTCGTCTGAAAACAAATCAATTGAAGTGGAGCTTCACAGGTGCATTTGAGGTATGTTTACAGCCTTTTTCCTTGTAACCTTTTTACTACCTTCTTCTGTATGTGCTATATCTAGGTAATGATTCAGAACTAGCATGCTGATCTTCGACCTTAGAAAGATAACTTTAGGCTATAGTTTTTGTTTATGACAAATCTAACATTGAACCTTGCACAATTGTGCAACTCAATACAGAGGAACTATATATCTAGATATTTGCCATGTAATGCTAGAAAAGGGCACTTCATTTCTAGATCCGTCTTTTCTCTTGGCAAAAGATTGCTGTATGTATTGGTCCTTTATTTTTACATGGTGCATAATTCCTACTACCTCCGTTTCAGTTTACAAGGGACGTCTGTATTTCTAGATTATCAGTTTGACCAACAAAATATGTATTATATGCTGAAGTATACAATCAAAAATCGTATTTGAAACAGGCTTTGTCATGGTATACCTTTTGTAGCATATACCTCATATTTCACTGGCCAAATCGATGATCTGAAGATACTTATGTGCCTAACAAAACGAAAAATTGGGAGTATAACTAGACTGCTAATTAACATGTTCTGTAGAATTTTCCCTAATGAGGAACAGCATGGTGTTCAGCTAGACTCACTAATTAACATGTATACTACCATATAATTTTCTCTGATAAGAAACAGTAAGCTTCTGTGATTGGCTCATATTCCTTGCATTATCTTCCTGCAGGCAAGACAATCACTCATAGTTAGAGGCCTCTTTCCCATGCTTGCCGATCCACGTCATCCGGTGAGTTAACCTGCCTTTCATCAGTTGGATACATTAATATAAGCATATTTTTTGCAAACCATTTTTTGGTTGTTCTTCTCAATTTTTACAATAATATGAAAATAGGAACTACCTATGAATATGAACGCCCTTGTTCTGGACATAAAGAGAATATAATCTCAGTTGGCGTTGGTGCATATTCCAAATATGTGAAAACTGAATGCTTTACATACACTAGGCCAGTGAACTTATTAATCCTGCCTATAGGGTCTATGCTTGCATCATGTTCTAGTATTACTCTTAACAAATTAGCTACGCCCTCTGTCCGAAAAAGCTTGTCCCAAACTTGTTCGGATGCTAGATACATCCATTTGAGGGACAAGCTTTTCCGGATGGAGGGAGTATTACGGTAACGCTAGACTGCAGTTCACTTTCGAACTTAACTGGTGGTATGCTGGTTTGTTAACTCTTGTGTACTATAAACGCAATACGTGTGCACCAGTGATGCTGATGTTTGGAGGTCTTTCATCTGGCATCCACCTTGAATTATTTGGTAGCTAGAATTCCTTGATATGGACCCAACTAAGAACATGCTCGGTCTGGCTGGTGATTTGTACTGACATTGTTTCTCTGCCCTACAGGCTGAATCTACTAGCACTACAAATGAATCAGTGTTGAAGGTTGCTCTTGACCACGGCAAAGCATCCGGTGTGATCAAGTCGCATGACCGCGTTGTCGTGTGCCAGAAAGTGGGAGATTCCTCTGTCGTGAAGATCATTGAGCTGGACGACTAGGCAAAATTAGTCTTTGCTCAGGGCTTGCCAGATTTTTGACTAGGCCAAAACGTTGCTTGGTGGCTATGTATAATTCTATCTATAGTTTTGCAAAACGAGCAGTTTTTCCTATGGTGTCATCATAGGATCCGCGGTTACCATTCGAAAACCTACGCTAGTTATTATGGATATGTCCTCAGATTTTACTGAAGTGTAGCGAGTAAATGATCTGATGGAATAATGATATCAAAACTTTGTGACCCTTGCTTATCATCTTATGACTGTCAGTTGGAGAATTCTGGTATATAGATATTTTTTTTCGCGGCAATAGTTCTTTATTTCTTTTTGCCGCCAGGAATTTTTCCTTTCTGGTGGCGACGTTTATTCATGACAATGTCAATTGAGTTTGATTTTTTCCTGTTCTGGTGGCGACGTTTAGGGCATGTACAATGGTTGATAAGGTAGTCTTATCTTAAATCCTGCATGTAATTTTACAATGGTTGATAAGGTAGTCTTATCTTAAATCCTGCATGTAATTTAGATATGACAAAAAAACATATTTACAATTGGTCATTTCTTAGCATTATTTTCAATAACTAGCTATTCTTAAAAACGTGGTGACACATATTGTGCTAAGAGATCATCTTTTGCCTTCTCTTAAATAAGAGAAGACAATCTTATGATTTCCCTTATTCATGACAATGTCAGTTGAGTTTGAATTTGGCTTTGGCAACTCTTAACAATGTGCACTTGACTGAGCTTTTACCATTCTATTCGCACCTGAGTTGCAAACTTGTAAATTTGACTCAGGGGCAGTATCAAGCTCCAGCTCAAGACAGCTTACGTCAGATTTTTTATCATGGCAAAATCTAAACGTCTTTTGTGTCAAATTATTTTTTATCATGGCAAAATCTAAGGAAAACTCTTAAATTCAACCAGACTGATTTCTTGCTGGCCTATACTAACGAAGAGCCCGCTTCTCTATTCTCTCCTCTTCTCATTGCTCCAACTAAGCAAAGATATACTCCCTTCGCCCAAAATTCTTGTCTTAAATTCGTCTAGATAAAGATGTATTTAATACTAAAACGTGACTTGATACATTCGTATTTAGATAAATCTAAGACAAGAATTTTGGGATGGAGGGAGCATTATTGTATTCATTACAGCCTGCTTATGTCACCCTATTGTACTTGCTCTTATGTTACCATATGCCTCTCTTTCTTTATTAAATGCTTGTCACGTCATCTATTTTATTTAGAAATGTGTGATGTTACTGCCTATGTTACCCACTGTGGGTAGTCGTACTCAGCAGGAATATCTCCACTAGCATTTATAAGAATTGACACTACGGTTATCATTTCAACTTTTTCTTTTTTACAAATTAGTGGGTGTGTTTGACGCGAATGCATTGAGCTACATGTTGTGATGGCCCCGTGTGTCTGCTGCAACATTGTTTATGTTGCAAGCCCTTTGTTTTTGACTTGCATGCTATGTTCGTTCAATGTTTTTGTTCTCGGCATTTTTGGCTACAACCAAATGAGGTTGTTGCATAGGTGAAACGACCCAAATAAAACCCGCTTTCTCCTCCCGGGCCGCACGCACGTGCGGCTCCGGAGGCCCCCGAAGACCTAGCTCAGAAGGCCGCCGGATCTCCTCCCCTGGCCGCTGCCGCCGCCAGTGCCGACGGTGGCGGCCACGCCCGGCCATCGAAGGCGGCGGGTGCTGGTGGCGCCCCCGACGAACCTCTTCGCACGGAGCAGGTCGTCTTTGGGTCTGCCTTGGAGGCGGGGTGGCTGGCGGCGCGGATCTTGGTGGCGCTCGTCGGTGCATGGCGAGGAGCGCGGTCGAGCGGTGGTGATGTGGAGCAAGGCGAGGGAGGCTGCAGAGAGGCGATGAAGGGCGGGGTGCTGGCGCTAGTGGGTGGCGGCGGCGCAAGCCCTCTGCCATGGAGGTGGCGGCGCTGTGGAGGCCGAGCCAGGTAGGGTTCTTGGCGGGCAGCGGGCGGCCGGCCGTCTCCGCGTGGTGGGCGGGCGGTGATGCCCCAGAGGCGTTGGCGCCGAAGCGGTGGATGGAGGTGCGGTGCGGGTCAGATCCAGATCCATTCTCGGTCCCGATTTGGGCCTGAAACTGGTTACTTCGTGTGGTAGTCCCCTGGTGTGGGTGAAGGCCGTCGTGGTGGTCCTGGCCCCTGCACGGCGTGGTAGGTGACTGCGGTTCCTCGTTTGGGTTGTTGGTGGTTGTGGTGGCGCGCTCTCTCGGCAGTGCTGGTGTGGGAGGACCCGGCTGCGCAGCTTCAATGACAGGTTGCTGCGGTGACGGCGGTGTGAGGCTTCATGGATCGGCTGCCCCAAACCTCAGAGGTGTGGATATGTGCAACATTACGGATGAAAATCCTGTCCGGTTTTGGTCGGGCCGGTGACGACGGTGCCTGTGGGTGTCGTTTCCTTCCTTGAGGCGTCGCCGAGTGTGTTGCCATGTCCTAGCTTTCTTGGTGTTGGTCGTTGTCTCCTGGCGAAAACCTTGAATCAGGGCAGGATTGGCACGATGGCGGCGTCTTCGACGTCGTTCCTCTGTTGGGAGCATCGTGTCGGGAGACATGTCATGGAGTCCTGTGCTGCGCTACTCTAGTGCTCGCCGCTGCCCACGATTGTTCTTCTTCGATGCAATGTACGGTCGTCGCGGGTGAATCCAAGATGGTGCCTTCTTCGAGTCGATCGAGTCCTGCCATCCTCTTGCCACCTTCTTTTTGGCATGAAGGGGGATGGTGCGTCGACAAGGGAAGCTGGGCAGGAGCTACTGTTCTTCGGAGGTGACCGAGTCACTCGAGACGCGGCGAGGTTTTTCATTTTTGGGCAAGCTCCTTGCTTTGTAGTTGTGTGGTTGTTGGTGGCTGTCTTTGGACTAGCCGGATGTGGAGTGTGTGCTACACTCGCTGTTCGCAGCAAGTGGTAGTCGTCTTGTACTTTCAATTCTCTTCTTCTATAAAGCTACGGTACGCAATTTGCGTACTCTCGAAAAAAAGAAACGACCCAAATCACCAGGTTGATCCATAAGCAACGTCGAAAGGGCATCGCTACTTTACGACCTAGACGTGACACTTCAAAGCTAGACGACAACTTGAAAGTGCTAGTTATCGACTAGAGGGGGGGTGAATAGGCGATTTTTATGGAAGTCTTCAAAACATGAAAGTTTCGAAGACAAACACGAAAACTGGACCTATAAACTTGCAGCAGAAGATGAACTACACTAGACAAGCCATTGTCAAACAAGTATGAAGCTAAAGCATGATGACTGATAGCAGCTAGGTAGTAGGATCAGGATGGAAGATAGTATGAAGCCAATCAGAACAAGTAGTCACACAGTGAAGTCAAATAGGCAGAGCAATCAGGCAGAGCAATCAGGCAATGACTTCCCAAAGACAAACTGTAAGTAAGGAGAGTAAGAGATAGAACCAGTGTGTTGTGAAGACAAGGATTTGTTCGACCAGTTCCAGCTGCTGTGACAACTGTACGTCTGGTTAGGGAGGCTGAGATTGAACTCAGAAGACCGTGTCTTCACCTTATTCCCCTTGAGCTAAGGACACACAGTCCCCGCCCAATCACTCTGGTAAGTCTTCAAGGTAGACTTCCAAACCTTCACAGACTTCGTTCACCGGCGATCCACAATTACTCTTGGATGCTCAAAACGCGACGCCTAACCGGCTGGAGGATTCACAGTCCTCAAGTGTAACAAGTCTTCAGATCACGCGGACAGAAAGACTTCAGTGATGCCAAACACTCTTTGGGCTCTGGGTGTTTTGGGCCTTGTCCTCACAAGGATTTCTCTCTCAAACTCTTCGGAGGTGGGTTGCTCTCAACGACAAAAGTTGTGCACTAACTCTGAGCAGCCACCAATTTATGGTGTAGGGGGTGGGCTATTTATAGCCACTGGGCAACCCGACCTGATTTGTCCGAAATGACCTTGGGTCACTAAGGAACTGAGACGTGTCACAACGGTCAAATTTCAAACACACATGACAGCTTGACTTGGGCTACAAGTAAAGCTGACTTATCCGACTCTGGATAATATTTGCTCTCATTGTCTTCGCTCGAAGACATAGGATTTTGGTTGAGCATCACTTCAGTCACTCTGACTTTGTTCACTTGGACCCCACTTAACAGTGCGGTGGTTCCTATGACTCAACAAAGAAGAAAAGAAACAACGAAACTACTAAGTCTTCGCGCTCCATAGTCTTCACTCAATGTCTTCTTCTGTCATAGTCTTCAGTGTGAATATCTTCACGTACCACCATTATCTTCAATGTCTTCATACATTTTTAGGGGTCATCTCCTGTAGGTAAACCGAATCAAGGAGGGACTACTACCTGTGTTATCCTGCAATTCTCACAAACACATTAGTCCCTCAACCATGTTTGTCGTCAATACTCCAAAACCAAACTAGGGGTGGCACTAGATGCACTTACAATCTCCCCCTTTTTAGTGATTGATGACAAACTGGTTGAAGTTTTCAACGGGGATATAAATATGTGAAATTGTAAAGGATGAGGTATTGTCTTCGTAAGTAGCAAAAGGCTCCCCCTGAAGATGTGCATATAAATAATTTTCTTTTGGAATGCAAATGCACATGGCAGGTTCTACTTGTGGAGATCCTTTTCAACTTATGAAGACAATTCATCATGCATGATTCGATGTAACAAAGATAATGACATGCATAATGAAAAATGGACGTCTGCAAAATGATTTAAGTGCGGAAGTTATCATCGCACATGCGGAATTTATCATCGCATCACAAAATAGCAAATAAGTAGCAGACGACCATCGAGTTTAAGTGTTACAACTCAGAGAGCCAAATGTATCAAGAGCAAGAGTTGTAAACACTAGGCAAAATATAATGCAACCGCCCATATGAACCCGCTTGAAGACTATCAACTCATAGCTTCTCCCCCTTTTGTCAGTAAGGACCAAAAAGGGTTGAAGACATTGAGCCTCTACTCGTTCCCAGAAGGAGTAGGAGAAGATGCAGGGTTGGTGTCGAGGTGAGCAGTGTTGATACGTGTTGGAGATGGCGAAGTAGCATCATCTTGATCATCGATCACACGAGCATTCACAGTTGCAGCAGAAGAGGAGTATTCTGAGTCTTCAAGAGATGGAGTGCGCCGCAGAACAACATTTCTGGGCGGAGTGGAATCAAACTTGAATCGTTCTGAGAATCCATCTCCTGAAGATCTTCCTCAGCACACATAAGCATCAGCCCTTTCCATGTGCGTCGACAGGTTTCATGCGCGACAAAGGCATTCTTGGTTGCAAGGTTGCGAATGCGATTGACGTCAATCATGATGCTCTGCATCTGGCTCTTGAGCCAATCATGATGTCTATCTTGTTTCTGATGCAGGCCAACGAGAAGCTCTCGGTCATTGAGAACACGAGATCGCTTTCGAGGCCGTTGAGCAATTGTGCTGTGAGTGGCTTCAGTTTGGGCAGGTGAGGTGCACGTGTAGTACCAGCCAACGGATAGACTCGAGTGGCAGCCAACACACTTTCAATGGGCTGAGTGAAGCTCTGACGATCAATGTTATGAAGATAAAGTGGCTCCTTGTCAGGCTTTGGATAGATGGCTTCAACAGACATATCGACATCTGGCAAGAAGACAATGTGGTTGCGTGCAGATGGCTGATAGTTGAAAGCAGTGTGAAGCTCGATCAGACGCATGATCCATGGAGCATAGAACTTCAAGCCAAAAATGTCAAATCCTGATGCAGCAAGTTGGCGGATGAAGAAATCTTGTGCATTGAAGCATTTGCCATGAAGAATATGGAAGACCAATGTCTTCATTGCACCTTCTAGCTTAGCCTTTGGAGAATGTCCTTTGATAGGACAGAGAGTTCGCCTTATGATGTGATAGATTGTGTGTGGCAGATAGTCAAGGTCTTCAACAAAGAACTCCGTAGGATATTCTGCATCAGGAGGCAATGGCTTCATCATGCTTAGCATCTGGCTCATGTTGGGTTCTGGCTTGTGAAAGATGCTTTCCAAAGCTGCATTGTGAAGCTGACAACCAGGCTCATAGAGATCACCTGGAGTGGGAAGGCCAGTAAGCTCAGTGACATCAAATGCTTTGGCGTCATGATGGACATTTCCAGTCATCCACTCAAGGACCCAAGTCTTAGGATCCCTATTGTAGCCTCTGATATGAAGAGTGGCGTAGAATTGAAGCAGCAACTCTTCATTCCAGTGCTCCTTGTTAGTGACAAAATGCAGTAAGCCAGCCTCTCTGAAGTAATCGAGAGCTTCTTCTAAGCAGGGCAGGCCAGCTATGACTTCAGTATCAAGGCGCATATGCGGAAATATGCGGCCTTGGTTGTATAGAATGCATGAATAATAGCTGCGCTGCTGATAACTCCAGAACCGATCAGATGAAATCTTGGGCCTGGTGTAGGGGTTCTTTTTGCTATCGAAGAAGGTGTTGTGTGCAATGAAGCCGTTGACATTGAACAATCCTGGCGAAGTGTCAGTACCTGGAAATCTGGGCAGTCTTGGCTTTGGCTTTTGAACCTGAGGCCTGTGCTCGACATGGTAGTCAAATTGAGGACCAGCAGCAGGTAGAGGAATCAGAATAGGCCATCTGACAGTGACAAGCTGGCCATAGTTGTATGCTTGCTCGATAGTATGTGGCCTTGGAGGCGGAACAGGAGCAGTGGCATTGACTTCAGGCTGCAGATTTGTGTCAGGTGCGGCATTGACTTCATCTGCTTCATGGGCTTCATTGGCTTCATTGGCCACTGGTGCATTGGCCACTGTAGGCTCCACATTGGCTTCGACCATGACAACGTCATTGGCTTCAGGAATGTCATTTGTGGCAGCCTCAGGATTCTCACCCTCCACTTGAGTAGCTGGAGGTTCTGGCATAGACTGGTTCTCTTCATGAACTTCTTCTTGAGTTGCAGGGGGAGTAGCGACATGCTCTTCTTCTTGTGTTGCTCCGGCTGATGCAACCGGAGGGTCTTCAGCAGCATTGGCTTCAGACATAGGACCGTCACAGAAGGATTGTCTTCAGAGAACACTTGACGTGCCACTGAACTTGACAAGTTGGAGCCCTCTTCTATGATGGTGGTCATGGAGACGGATGGCCTCAGGCCTTTGCGAAGCCGTTGGAATATGGGCGACGCCTTTGGTGATGGTGATGTCTCCATGTAGTTGTCATCATTGGACATGGGGCTGATGACGGGCACAGATGACGGTTGGGGTGTACTTGGTGAGTCTTGATGTGGGGTAGCTTGATGGGGGCGATCAGCCCACGATGCATCTTGTGAGATTGGTGTCAAAGGACGACCAATACTGATAAGCTCACTGTTCGTTTGAACAGGCGATGATACTATTGGGCGCTCGATCTGAGGAAGAACTGCATCATCTTGAACAATGTCTTCAATCGCAATGTCTTCAATCATTCGACGCTCTTGGTTTGCAGACGGAGGGGGAAGAAAGGCAAGGGGTTCAACAACAAGGGGCTCTGTAGGAGCAGCCCGATCTCTCTTCTTGTTTTTTCTCTTCTTAGGGGGTGGTGCTTCATCAGTGGTGCGCTTGGTTTTTCGCTTCCTGGCTTCGGCTTCAGCTGCCTTGGTTTTCTTTTGTTCAGAAGCCACTGAAGGAGCCTTGGGCTTCGGGCCATGCATGCTGGCAGGGAAGACAATGTGTGGTTCTTCCTGCCGTGGTGCTTCAGTGTTGGCTTCAGATGACTTCTTTTTCTTGGCAGCCATTGAGGGGTCAATGCCAGGGCGGCCAAGTGCCTTCGCTTTTCAGCTTCATTGTAGGCTTGAACGCATTTGTCTGCGAGTGCTTTCATGCGCTCACTTGAGCCTTTGGCTTCCTCGCGTTTCTTCCGAAATGACTCCTTGAGGTCATTAAGCATCACCTTGAACTTTTGCACATCAACCACATTCAGCTTGGCTACATGCTTCTTGAACTATTCCTTCTCGAAGTCTATCTTTCGCTTCAGTTCAACTATGCGCTGAGCCAGAGCAAGCTCAGGAGCAATGGCGCCTTGGAAAGCAACGTTGACGCCAATGGGAAGCTGAAGGTCATCAAAGCTGAGATCTTGATTATCGAACCACTCATCAATGAAGTTCTTCAGAATGTTTACATCAAAGAGGGGCAGATCGTTGAAGATCTCCGCCTCTTGCTTGCTCTTGATCAGCTGCTCCAGAGCATCTTCACCAAATTCTTCATCTGAAGACAAGTCAATGGTTTCAGATTCATTCCTCAGGATGGCAGCAGGTGTCAGTGCATGACTCAGTTGCTGAACTGGTGTCTTCTGTGGCTTCTCACGCCTCATGGAGATGCGAGAGAGATCTTCAGAGTTATTGCTGGGAGCAGAAGGGGCAGTTGCCAATGGCTTCGCTCTTGAAGCTTTTGGAGCAGCTGATGATTTTGAAGCTTTAGTCTTCTTTTGCTTCTGAGGCTTTGGAGCAGGAGCTGGAGCTTCGTCGGTGTCAGCATCATCATCAGAATGATCCACTTTGGCACCTTGAATAGTAATGTGAGTGATGAGGCCAGCAAGGTTGTAGAAGGGGCCGATCCTGTTTTCATTGGCTTCACGGGTGCCATTGTCCCGAGGTGAGGAGGGACCAGGGTTGAAGTCAAGCCCTAGATCCTTCTTGTTCTTTGCAGCTGAATCTTCGGCGAACTGGTAGTTATGCTTGAACAGACTATCTTCATGACACCAGAGTAGTGAAGAAGGGTCAGCATTCTCAGGCCGTGGTCCGCGCACCATGCAAGGATAGAAGCCTTGCTCAATAGCTTCAACCTGAGTCCTGGGTGGAAGATTTTTGTACAAAATATCACCCCAGGGTGCCTTGATGGCATTCTTCTCTGCATATTCTTTAGTGATGAAGCGATATCTAAATCATTCTTCTGCCCAATATCTTCGAATCCATTGGATTCGATTCTTGCGTTCAGTATATGTTTCTTCTGGGTCAGTTTTGTACATCTCGTGCAAATCTGAAGGTAAGTCCTTGGAAGTGTTACCACGACGCTGTCTGCCTCCCTTTCTTGCTGACTTTCTAGTTGCCATGAAGTGTAAACTGAAAGGCTTCAGTACGTGCAATGGCTTCAAACGGCTGGACTGACAGGAACTCGCTTCAGGTGAGTTGATGTGACTCTGCAAGAATTCTGCAAACGAATGCAGACTATGAGAACCAAGGGATTCTCCCACGGACATGTACCTGTGACAACATTAATGGTGCGAGGGAAGGGGAAGAGGTCATATGCATTCTCCGAAGATTTTGAAGATAAATCAGTTTGAAGACATTGACCTCATAACGCGAAGACATTCACTTATATGATGAGAGTTGGTTCCAGAGTTGTACAAATCCAAGAATAAGTACAACTGAGGAATCTAACTTGTGAAGAAGCATAAGTGAATATACTAGGCAGAATATGAGATGTAAAAAGAGATAGATTCATGTTCGAAGATCTAGAGACCACTTTTGGTAGGAAGGGATGAATCTATCAGATCAAAAAGACGGTAAAAAGTAAACTTTTATTACCACACGAAGAACTGCTAGACGGAGCGAAGATGGATGCCGAGCAGTTCGATCTCCCATGCCCTAACTTGGCGACGGAAGACACCTACAGCGACGGCGGAGAAGACGAGGTCCGCAACCGGCATGAGGACGGCGTCGAGGAGGTCGTGGCAGGTAAGCGCTTCGTCGTCGGCGTCGTCGAGAGCTAGCGTAGGTCCTAGGGTTTGCGAGAGGTGGAGAAGGAGGAAGAAGGATTTTTGACCGAGACGAGACATGCATTTATAAGGACAGAGACAACACAGTGCAATTACGCAGGTGCCCCTGGCGGTTCACATTTGATGGACACATGGCGAACATGCAACTCATTGAGAGTTGTTCCACGTTCCCACGCACGCCTGGATTGTCGGGGTGGTCATTCCGAATTCTCTGGGTTTCAGGCAAAATGATATGTCATTAAAGCTAGGTATAAATGTTTGTCTCAGTATCTTCTACTGACAAGGACGCAGAGAAGACATTCGACAGTTTCAACAAAATGCATATGATTTGGATAGATAGAGCTTGAGGTAGAAAGCATAGAGAGGTTAGGGTCCGATCACATTCACTTAGTTCAAAAAATTCAAACAAGAAGACATAGCCATAAGTGAATGCTGTAGAGGACAGAATACAGTATATATATATATAACAGAGTAAAGCCAAATCAGTAATCATGAAATCAAATTAATGTTGAAGTTAAATCAATTGCGAAGACTTTGCAAATATGGCGCCATGAGGAAACACTTCATAAGACTTTGGTGGTGGCGTTACCCACCGTATAGGAAGTATTAGACCCAGACACGGCGCACAATTATCGTGGCGCTCTGAAGTCAATTTCCACATTAATGTATTCACACTTAGAGTGTATGTCTTCATTGATTGAAGATATACATTACTTCGTGTGTTGCACATCTAAGTCATCAAACTGCATAAGTGTTAGGATGTGTGCCTAATCACAGGACATTCGAGGATTCCAAGATATTTAGCTCACACCGCAACTTGCAAAACCTTTTCTCATCCAAGGGCTTAGTGAAGATATCAGCCAACTGCTCTTTTGTCTTGACGTGAATGATATCAATATCTTCTTTCATAACATGATCTCTGAGGAAGTGATGACGAATTTCAATGTGCTTTGTCTTCGAGTGCTGAACTGGGTTATTGGCAATCTTGATAGCGCTTTCATTATTGCAGTAGAGTCGCACATGCTTCAGATGGATGCCATAGTCCTTAAGAGTTTGCTTCATCCACAGAAGTTGAGCGCAACAATTTCCAGCAGCAATGTATTCAGATTTAGCAGTTGAGAGTGATACACAGTTCTGCTTCTTTGAAGACCAACAGACAAGAGATCGACCCAGAAAGTGACATCTGCCTAATGTAGACTTGCGATCCACCTTGTCACCAGCATAATCAGCATCCGAAAATCCAACCAGATCAAACTCTGAGCCCTTTGGATACCATAATCCTAGTGTTGGGGTGTAAACCAAATACCGAAGAATTCGCTTCACAGCTAAGTGATGCGACTCCTTTGGTGCCGCTTGGAATTGGGCACACATGCAACACTAAGCATGATATCTAGCCTAGATGCACATAAGTAAAGTAAAGAGCCAATCATGGAGCGGTATACCTTTTGATTGAAATCTTTACCATTGGCGTCGGGGCTTAGATGACTTTTGGTTGGCATTGGCGTCGTGTATCCTTTGCAGTCTTGCATTCCAAACTTCTTCAGGCAATCTTTGAGATATTTTTCTTGAGATATGAAGATGCCGTTGCGTTGCTGACGGATTTGAAGACCAAGAAAGAACTTCAGCTCTCCCATCATGGACATTTGATATTGTTCTTGCATCATGTGAGCAAATTCATCACTGTATTTCTTGTTGGTGCAGCCGAAGATAATGTCATCCACATAGATTTGGCACACAAACAGTTCACCATCATATGTCTTCGTGAAGAGAGTGGGATCTAGAGAACCAGGTTTGAAGCCTTTGCTCTTCAGGAAGTCCTTGAGTGTGTCATACCAAGCACGAGGGGCTTGTTTGAGGCCATACAGTGCCTTGTTGAGCTTGTATACCATATCAGGATGTTTTGGGTCTTCAAAGCCAGGCGGTTGTGCAACATACACTTCTTCTTCAATCTTTCCATTGAGAAAGGCACTCTTCACATCCATTTGATACAGAAGGATGTTATGATGATTTGCGTAAGCTAGCAATATGCGAATGGCTTCGAGCCTAGCCACTGGAGCAAATGTTTCATCGAAGTCAATTCCTTCAACTTGTGTGTATCCTTGAGCAATGAGCCGTGCTTTGTTTCTTACTACTTGACCATGCTCATCTTGTTTGTTGCGATATATCCATTTTGTGCCTATTATGTTGTGCTTGCGAGGATCAGGACGCTTGACTAACTCCCGCACATTGTTCAGCTCAAACTGTTGAAGCTCTTCTTGCATAGCTTGAATCCATTCAGGTTCCATGAAGGCTTCAGCAACTTTCTTGGGTTCAGAGATTGAGACAAATGCAAAGTGCCCACAGAAATTTGCTAGCTGTGTTGCTCTTGAACGAGTGAGTGGACCAGGTGCATTGATGCTATCGATTATCTTCTCAATTTGTACTTCATTTGCAACACGAGGATGAACTGGACGAAGATTTTGCTCCTGCTGATCATTGTCATCATTTGGAGGATTGTCTTCAGGCTGAGCAATGTCTTCAGGTTGATCAGGTGCAGAAATAATGAGTTCCTCTTCAGGCTGGGCCTCTGATGGTATGATCTCTCCTGTTCCCATTAGCTTGATTGATTCACTGGCAGGTACTCCATCTAGCACATTTGGCAGGTGCTCTCTTTGCGAGCCATTAGTTTCATCGAACCGCACATCCACAGTTTCAACCACTTTATAGTGAAAGAGGTTGAAGACTCTGTAGGAGTGCGAGTCCTTTCCATAACCAAGCATAAAACCCTCATGTGCTTTCGGTGCAAATTTTGAAGTGTGATGTGGATCCTTGATCCAGCACCTAACACCAAATACTCTGAAGTAGCTTACGTTTGGCTTCTTACCAGTTAGAAGCTCATAGGATGTTTTCTTCAGAAGCTTGTGAAGATAAACACGGGTGATGACATTGTATGCAGTATCAATGGCTTTAGGCCAGAATTTTCTTGGAGTCTTGTATTCATCAAGCATCGTCCGAGCCATCTCAATAAGGGTTCTGTTCTTGCGCTCCACGATGCCATTCTGCTGAGGTGTGTAAGGAGCAGAAAACTCATGAGTGATGCCTAAGGTGTCAAGATAAAGGTCGAGTCCCGTGTTCTTGAATTCTGTGTCGTTGTCACTCCTAATGTGCTTGATCTTGACGCCATAGTTGTTCATGACGCGGTAGGTGAAGCGTCTGAAGACATCCTGCACTTCAGTCTTGAAGAGAATTATGTGCACCCAAGTGTATCTTGAATAATCATCAACAATAACGAAACCATAGAGACAAGCAGTTGCAGTGAGAGTAGAGTAGTGAGTGGGACCAAACAAGTCCATGTGGAGAAACTCAAAAGGTCGAGATGTAGTCATGATTGTCCTCGAGGAATGATTGGCCCTTGTCATCTTCCCAGCTTCACAAGCACCACATAGATGATCTTTCTTGAACTTGACGCCTTCGATGCCTATGACGTGCTTCTTCTTGGCGAGAATGTGTAGGTTCCTCATGCCAGCATGCCCTAGCCTCCGATGCCAGAGCCAACACTCTGAGGACTTGGCTAGAAGACATACGGCCTTCTGTGGTCCTGCTGAGAAGTCTACCATGTACAGATCATCTTTCCTGTACCCTTCGAAGACTAGAGACTTGTCAGATTCCATTAGTACAAGGCAACGATATTTTCCAAATAGCACAATCATGTTTAAGTCACAAAGCATTGAGACAGATATTAAGTTGAAACCAAGGGATTCAACAAGCATCACTTTGTCCATGTGCTGATCCCTTGAGATTGTAACTCTACCTAGGCCCAATACCTTGCTTTTACCAGTGTCAGCAAATGTGATGTGACTTTTATCATATGGACGTAAGGTTGAGTCCATGAGAAGACTTCGATCACCAGTCATGTGGTTAGTGCATCCGCTGTCCATAATCCATTCTGAAGCACGAGGTGTCGTACCCTACAGTGCAGTTAGGAGGATAGGCTTCACAAAGAGTATTGTGAAGCATAAACATTTCACGCACAAGAGGATTATCAAAGCTTAGATCAAGGTTAGGACTGATAGTATGACTGGCAAGCGATTCAGATACGAAATACATAGTAAGACCATTTGGGCATTTTATCTTGTGTCCCATAATGTGTTTTAGGTCCCCAGCAATAGCATCAGACGCCTTTGATTTCTGGCTGGAGACCTTTCCCTGCAAAAGAAAGTTAATTCTTCTTAACCACCCACATCTTCAGGGGTGGCTTAGAAGCAATGAGTCTAAGTGCAGCATCTGAGAATTTCGGCTTTGGAGCCCTAGTAAATGGCCTTGCAGGAGAAGAACGATACTCATATGAATAAGCAGAAAAGTTCTTAGTTCTATGAACATAGCGGTTTGAAGACACACGCTCATATTCATAAGTCTGAGTATGGTTTCCCTGAAAAACATTGGCGTTAGGGTGACTCAGGTGAGTCATGTATCTGTATGAAGCCTTTGGGCCATATGAAGCCATAGGTCCGGGGTTTGTCTTCTTCCTTGGTGGTGTCATGATGACATTCACATGAAGATTCTCAATACACTGTTTAGGTACCCAGATCTTCTTCATTGGTGGTCCATTCCTGCAGTTAGTACCAATATACCTAGCAAACACTTCACCATTCTGATTCTTAAACAGTTTATAGTTTACATCAAAGGATTCATCAATAAAAATTGGATTAGCACAAGTAAATCCAGATAAGGTGGATGGATCCATTGAAGGTTCCTTTGCAACAACCCATGTGGTTTCGGGGTACTGCTCAGGCTTCTAGTAAGAACCATCAACATTCATTTTCCTCTCTAACCCAACACCCTCTTTCCTAGGGTTTCGATTCAAGATCTGCTTTTTGAGGACATCACATAGTGTCTGATGCCCCTTGAGGCTTTTGTACATTCCTGTTTCAAGCAATGTTTTCAATCTGGCATTTTCATCAGCAACAGCAGTGGCATCCTCCGCAGAGGGGTTAGTTACCACATTGATGGCTGAAGATATTGAAGCAGTAGCAGCAATAGAACACTCAGTAGCAGAATTAGCGTTGTCATGCTCAAGACATTTTAAACATGGTGGTTCAAATCCTTCCTGAGCGGGACTGAACTGTTGAGCGCGAAGTGACTCGTTTTCCTTTCGAAGATCTTCATGAGCCGCTCTCAACTTCTCAAGTTCTTGCTTCCTCTGAAGATAATCATAGGAAAGCTTTTCATGGGTTGTTGAGAGTGACTCATGACGACCTTCAAGCTCTTGGTACTTAACATGAAGAATTTTTATATCTTCAATTAAGGACTGAGATCGGGTCATTTTAGCGTCCAACAGGTCATCGCTTTTGTCTAACAGTTTTTGAATATGTTCCATAGCTTTCTGTTGTTCAGTTGCAATTTTAGCAAGTGTTTTGTAGCTGGGTTTGGATTCACAATCAGAGTCATCTTCACTTGATGTTTGAAAGTAAGCATCGCGTGAGTTTACCTTGGCACCACGTGCCATGAAGCAGTAAGTGGGAGCGGAGTCGTCCTTGTCACTGGCATCAACGTTGGTGATGGATACATTGTCTTCAGTGTTGAAGATGGACTTGGCAACGTAGGCTGAAGCTAAAGCCAGACTTACAACGCCAGAGTCAGACTCCTCCTCAGACTCCACCACTTCTGCCTCCTCAGAAGCAGACTCCTCCTCTGAATCCATTTCCTTGCCAACAAAAGCACGAGCCTTGCCAGACGAACTTTTCTTGTGTGATGAAGACTTGGAAGAGGACTTGGAAGAAGATTTTGAGTATTTCTTCTTCTTCTTGTCATCAGAATCATATTCCTTGCTCTTCTTCTTTTTCTTCTCATTGTCCCACTGTGGACACTCAGAGATGTAGTGACCAGGTTTCTTGCACTTGTGACAGGTTCTCTTCTTGTGGTCATGGAAGAAGCTTCATCATTTCTTGAGCTGGATCGTGAAGACTTTCTGAAGCCTTTCTTCTTAGTGAACTTCTGGAACTTCTTCACAAGCATAGCAAGCTCCTTTCCAAGGTCTTCAGCTTCACCGGAACTGCAGTCAGATTCTTCTTCAGATGAGGAAACAACCTTTGCCTTCAAAGCGCGAGTTCGGCCATAGTTGGGACCATAGATATCTCTTTTCTCAGATAGCTGGAACTCATGTGTGTTGAGCCTCTCAAGTATGTCAGATGGATCGAGTGTCTTGAAGTCAGGGCGTTCTTGAATCATAAGAGCTAGAGTTTCAAATGAGCTATCAAGAGATCTCAGAAGCGTCTTGACGATTTCATGCTTGGTGATCTCAGTGGCGCCGAGAGCCTGAAGCTCGTTTGTGATGTCAGTGAGACGATCAAACGTGAGCTGGACATTTTCATTGTCATTTCTCTTGAAGCGGTTGAAGAGGTTGCGTAGGACACTGATTATTTGATCTCTCTGAGTTGAAACGCCTTCATTGACCTAGGAAAGCCAGTCTTAGACTAGCTTCAACATTTTCAAAGCACTCACACGGCCATACTGCCCTTTGGTCAAATGACCACAGATGATGTTCTTCGCAGTAGAATCAAGTTGAATGAACTTCTTGACATCAGTAGGGGTGACACCTTCACCAGTCTTGGGAACGCCGTTCTTGACGACATACTACAGATCGACATCAATGGCTTTAAGATGCATACGCATCTTATTCTTCCAGTATGGATATTCAGTGCCATCGAAGACATGGCACACAACGGAGACTTTGATTATCCCTGCAGTCGACATAGCTAAAACTCTAGGTGGTTAAACCGAATCACATAGAACAAGGGAGTACCTTGCTCTGATACCAATTGAAAGTGCTAGTTATCGACTAGAGGGGGGTGAATAGGCGATTTTTATGAAAGTCTTCAAAACATGAAAGTTTCGAAGACAAACACGAAAACTGGACCTATAAACTTACAGCGGAAGATGAACTACACTAGACAAGCCATAGTCAAACAAGTATGAAGCTAAAGCATGATGACTGATAGCAGCTAGGTAGTAGGACCAGGATGGAAGATAGTATGAAGCCAATCAGAACAAGTAGTCACACAGTGAAGTCAAACAGGCAGAGCAATCAGGCAGAGCAATCAGGCAATGACTTCACAAAGACAAACTTTAAGTAAGGAGAGTAAGAGATAGAACGAGTGTGTTGTGAAGACAAGGATTTGTTCGACCAGTTCCAGTTGCTGTGACAATTGTACATCTGGTTAGGGAGGCTGAGATTGAACTCAGAAGACCGTGTCTTCACCTTATTCCCCTTGAGCTCAGGACACACAGTCCCCGCCCAATCACTCTGGTAAGTCTTCAAGGTAGACTTTCAAACCTTCACAGACTTCGTTCACCGTTGATCCACAATTACTCTTGGATGCTCAAAATGCAACGCCTAACCGGCTGGAGGATTCACAGTCCTCAAGTGTAACAAGTCTTCAGATCACGCGGACAGAAAGACTTCAGTGATGCCAAACACTCTTTGGGCTCTGTGTGTTTTGGGCTTTGTCCTCACAAGGATTTCTCTCTCAAACTCTTCGGAGGTGGGTTGCTCTCAACAACAAAAGCCGTGCACTAACTCTAAGCAGCCACCAATTTATGGTGTAGGGGGTGGGCTATTTATAGCCACTGGGCAACCCGACCTGATTTGTCCGAAATGACCCTGGGTCACTAAGGAACCGACACGTGTCACAACGGTCAGATTTCAAACACACGCGACAACTTGACTTGGGCTACAGGTAAAGCTGACTTATCCGACTCTGGATAAGATTTGCTCTCATTGTCTTCGCTCGAAGATATAGGATTTTGGTTGAGCATCACTTCAGTCACTCTGACTTTGTTCACTTGGACCCCACTTAACAGTGCGGTGGTTCCTATGACTCAATAAAGAAGAAAAGAAACAACGAAACTACTAAGTCTTCGCGCTCCATAGTCTTCACTCAATGTCTTCTTCTGTCATAGTCTTCAGTGTGAATATCTTCACGTACCACCATTATCTTCAATGTCTTCATACATTTTTAGGGGTCATCTCTGGTAGGTAAACCGAATCAAGGAGGGACTATTACCTGTGTTATCCTGCAATTCTCACAAACACATTAGTCCCTCAACCACGTTTGTCGTCAATACTCCAAAACCAAACTAGGGGTGGCACTAGATTCACTTACACAACTTGTACAAGATGAAAGCATGAAAAGGTCGCCATCAACCGCCGCTTGTTTTTTTGCTGTAAAACCGAGCGGTCACGCTGCAAAGCCCGCTGCACGGTGCTGCGTGTCGAAGAGGGACGGTAATGACAATGCAAGACAAATCGACAGCAATCCCGGATTGCCGTGTTGCAAAGTCGATCGTGTGACCATGCATGTTGCAAGCTGGACGCTTAATGTTGCAAGGCGGTCGATGAAAAAACCGAACTGCCGTGCTGCAAAGCCGGTCGCGGGGCGCAACGTGCTGCAAAGCAAATGCTTGATGTTCCAATGCGCGCGAGACTGCTTGGTTGGTCCCTTAATGTTAGCCATTTAGTTGTGACCACTGATTTGCAGCATGACTCATGCTGCACTCACCGCTTGCAACATGATGTTGCGTTTGGGAAGTTTGGAACTCGACGGATGCTGCAAACACTCATCGCCTCACACATTGCCAACCTTGCGGCAGTCACAACATCTCGCAAGTTGCAGTCATTGCCGAACAACATCGATGATGTTGCAGTGGGAACATCACCAACAGTGCAGTCGTCGCAACATGTCCCAAGTTGCAAAACCTTTGAGCGCAACATGTCTCATGCTGCCATCTCCGAGTGCAATATGGGTCATGTTGCAAATGGTCACAAAAGGCTTGGACAACCATGGAGTATTTGCAATGAGAGGACATGTTGCAAACTCTCGAGTGCAACATGGCTCATATTGCAAACGACCGGAAAATGCTTGGATGGATAACGAGTGTTTGGAACGCAAGCACAACATGGTTCATGTTGCAAACCATCGAGCGTAACATGGGTCGTGTACTCGTGTTGCAAATAGTGGGTCGCACCTAAACGGCTGACACAATTGTAATCGAATGGCTGACGTAACAATGTAGGGGGGCAAGTGATGTTGCAAAGCTAGTCCGCCCTGCTCCAACCAAGTGCCACTATTTTTTTCTACAAAGTGGACCGCCATGCTCCTAGGCATGTCATTGCCGCAAAGAATCATTTCTCAAATAACATGCAATCTTATGTGTATTTTTCTACACGACCGGAGTCAACCTTTTATGTTGTGGCCATTATTTGAATTATTTTTGTTGCAATGAATTAAGATTTAGTGCACATATATGATAGAAAAATTAAATATACTTTTATAGTAAAACATTTGCGGCCATGTTGTACACACACGAAAAAATGGAAAATATTGCAACATTTTTATATTGCAACGGCCCTAGTAATTTTGCACATAAGAGTGACAACTACTACCTCCGTTCTGGTTTATTGGTCCCTATTGTATTTTGTGCCAAATTTTGATCATAAATTTAATTAACAAATGTTTATGCATGTCACCAAAAATTATATCATTGAAAACTATATTTAAATATGAATCCAACATTGTAGTTTTTCTTAACATGCATTAACATTTTGTTAGTTAAATATTTTGTCAAAATTTGGCAAAAATTACAAAAAGGGCCGATAACCAGGACGGAGGTAGTACAGCTTAGGCGTCTTCGTAACCGGAAAAAGACGAGAAAAAAAAGATGATTTGTGTTAGTATTGGTGGGCTCCACAAACTGTGGGAAATGCATCTACCTCTAGGTGACGCACGTCTCTGACACTAGTACTTTGCAGCAGCGGCGTGCCAGGGCCATAAGGCCAAAATATCCCACGCGATGCATCGAGCTGTATCGAGTCACGCGAGAATCCAACGGTTGGCTGTGGGCTGATCGCACGCTCTCGAGGCGGCTTAAAGTTCGCAGTTATCGCCCGGCTGATTTGTAGCACGGGCCAAAATCTAAACGTCTTTTGCGTAAACTGTCATGAAAAACATGTAGTTAATTCGGTTATCCCTGCTAATCCCTACTTTTTTCCCCTGGCGGCTACGCTAGGGTTCCCTTCAATCTACCCCAACCCAACGCTAATCTCACGCCGGACCCTCCTGTAAAGGTTCTGGTGCGATCCCCCGTGTCTGCACTCCTCGAAGAGGCGATTGCATGTCGGTTGCTAGGAAGGAACGAAGGCCGTTGCGGCGTCGGCGGCGGCGGCAGCAGAAAACGCATCTGGAAGTGGTAAGGATGATGAGGCTCGTGATCATGGTGCAGTGCTCGAGGACAGGTTTGCTGGACTTAACCTCCATGGAGAGGAAGAAGAGGAGCTTGACCTCTCGGGAGAGATTGAGGATCTGATAGCTGAGACAAGATGGGTGGCGATTTTTAGGGTTCACACCCGAAAGCCGTTCAGTTACGCATTCTCCACCGATCGACCACTTGATACTTCTCACTTCCCATCCCGTACGTCTCCCTCCCGAGCCGCCCCCCGCGTGGGCGACCGGGAGGCCCCAGATCCCATCGCCGCCGAACCTCCCCCACTCCTCCTCCTCCTCCCTCGTCGCCGCCCAAGGGCGCGGCCAGGCGAAGCCTAGCCGTCGCCGGCGGCGGCGGGGACTCGGGCCCTCTCGCTCGGGTGGGGCTGGCGCGGGCCGGCGCCGCTGGGCCGGAGCGTGGCGGCGGGCCAGTCGATTCCCCGCGGCAGGAGGCCTTGTGATCTGGTGCGTTGCGGCCGCCAGGGACGGCGGCGGCGTGACCAGATCGGTTCGCGGCGGCGCGGCCGGATTGATCGCTGGTTGGCCGTCGGCACGGTGGCGGGTGCGACTCGTCGGCAGCTGGGCAGATCCGCGGGATTCTACCCGTGTCTGGCCCTTGACAGCGCGGGCAACTACGGGGGAAACCCTAGATCTCCTTGGGATCGAGCGATGGCGGCGCTTTTGCGTCGTAATCCCTCTTTAGGGCATTGTTTTGGAGTTTGCTCCGGTTGAAGGGACCAGCGACGTCGGCGGCGCACGTCTGGTGGAGCAACTGCCAATGAAAATCGCGCCGACTATGGTCATGGTGGACGATGGCGGCGTCTTAGATGTCGTTCCCTTGCCGAGGCATCGTCGTTGCAGTCTGCGTCATCAGGCTCGGGATGCTCTGGGGGAAACCCTAGATCTGGGTCTTCCGGATCGGACGATGATGGTGTTTTATCGCTTTCCCTCCCGGGGGCATCGTCTTGGAGTAAGTGCTGGCTGGGGGGATGGTGGAGCGGTGCTTCATCTCACACATCGATGGCGGCGGATATCGGCGGCATGGCGCTGTGGAGGCTCGGCGTCCGATGCACGGAGGTGGACTCACGCATGAGGAGGTTGCTGTCAGGCGTCATGGTGACGTCGATGGCAGAGTGGCCAGACAAGGTAGAAGCCTCAATATGATCTGAAGACGAACCTGTGGAAGATGGCGGCGACGACACATGAGTGCGTCTGACCGGATTGTGCCCCAGACCCGGTATGTGGCTCGGCTGGGGCTTCCGAATATGTTTCGGCTTCCGGCTTTTGATGTTAGGTTTAGGTGAGTGGTTTAGGTAGTGGCCCAGCTAGCACCCCTTCATCATTTTGGATAGGAGTAGCGGCATGTGTTGCCAAGATGGTGGATTCAGGCACATTGTTGTAATACTTTGTAAGGTACTCGAGAATAATCAATAAAGTGGCCGTATGCATCTCCCAGATGCAGAGGCCGGGGGTCATCCTCCTTTTCTAAAAAAAACATTGTTGTGTACAAGTCTATGAGAAACACATGGACCGCAGAACAGGGAGTGACTTTCAAGGCAATGAAGGATAATATTTTCTTGGCTCAGTTTATGTGTTTGGGGGATTGGAATCAAGTGATGAACGGTGGTCCATGGTTATTCAGGAATTCAGCTGTTGTCTTGGAGGAGTATGACGGATTGACGAACGTAGAAGAGTATAAATTAGACCGTATTCCGGTATCGGCGAGGATCATGGGTCTCCCAGAGGGCCTGATGAAAAAAACTGAGATCGCTGAAAAGATTGCAAAGAAGGTGGGCGTCCCCCCCATCAAGGTTGTCGTGAATGAAGGTCGAATAAATCCAACAAAGTATCTGCGAGCTTGGATATTTATTAAGCTGGATACACCCCTGGTCCGCTTTGTTCCCCTGACCCTAAAGGAACTGAAGAGATACCCGGTGGAGTACGAAAAACTCCTCGATTTCTGTGATTTTTGTGGGCTTATTGGACACACAGTTACTGAATGTGGGGATGGTATACATAGGCCCGAAGAATGTGAGTGGGAAGAATGGTTACTTGTGAATTTTGATGCTCCTAGTGGACGGGGCAGAGGAGGAGGCCGAGAAGATAGGAACGCCGGAGATGGAAGGGGTTTTGACAGGAGGGATCCACGTCCTCGAGAGCAGAATATGACCGAGGACAGAGACATGGAAGTGGATCTAAATCAGGGGGCTTTGGTGCCTAGTGCACGAAAAAGGTTAATTGGACAAGATGGCAGGGTTAATAGCCCAAGTGGTGCCTCTCCCTGGCTGTCGGGAGCCCCCCACCACCTGGTTTTGTGAATGATAAGGTGCAATTGTTGGAGAACAGTGGGAATGAAACTATTGATAAGAGTATGACGAACACCCCGCAGAAGATACATGATCCAAAACGCAAGAGAGCAGGACCTGAGAGCGAGATTGCTTCAACAAGTACATCGGCGACACCCCATGAGGGTGATCGCCGGAACCAATGAAGATGATTAGTTGGAACTGTCGGGGTATCCTGGGGGCCCCGACAGTTCGCTCGCTTCTGGACATGTAGAGGCGACATGAACCGGATGCGTTTTTTCTGTCCGAGACGCATTTGGATGACGCAAGGGCTGAGGTTTTAATGAAAAGACTGCGGATGGATCACATAATTGTGGTCCCTAGCATAGATGGAAGAAAGGGTGGCTTGCTTCTAGTCTGGAAGAAGGAGGTGAGGATCTACTCCCGGGCTGCTACCCTTGATTTCATTGATGTTTCGGTTGAGGATGACGATGGAGAGATGTGGAGGTTAACTGGGATCTATGGTGAACCAAGCTGGGACAATAAAAGTCGCACATACCAGCTACTGTGAGATCTTCATGCCCAATCCAGGCTGCCATGGGTTGTGATCGGAGACTTTAATGAGATTCTTCTCTCTTCAGAGAAGGATGGCGGTGCCCCTCGACAGCAGTCGCGCCTGAAGGCTTTTCAAGATGCTCTGTCGGATTGCTCGCTAGAAGATTTGGGGTACGAGGGCGATATGTTTCACGTGCACCTCGATCGAGCAGTATCAAACTCGGAATGGATGAGACTACACCCATTGGCAGGTTTTTGCAACTTGGAGCTTGGCAAATCTGATCGTAGACCGATCTGTTTGGATACCAACCATCTGGTTGGAGTGGCAGAAAAGACACCAACGTTTGGGAGAAAATTTGAGGCAAGGTGGTTACCTGAGGAAACAGTCGAAGAGATTGTAAAAACGGCATGGAGTAAGGCTACCGCCTGGGGCGTGGGACTGGGTGTGGGCGCCAAACTGTCTGCGGCACACCAAGATTTGCATGCTTGGGACCGAAGGGTTTTGAAAGAGCCTCGCTCAAGGCTCAGGAAAGCACAGAGGGAGCTCGAGCTGCTATCGAGGGCAAGCCCAACATATGATGTCCGAATGCAGCAAAAGGAGTTATCTCTGTTTATAGAAAACTTGCTTGAACAAGATGAAATTTACTGGATGCAAAGAGGCAAAGTCAGCTGGCTGCGGCGAGGAGACAGAAACACCGCTTATTTCCATTAATCCGCTTCGGCTCGTAGAAGGAAGAACTTGATAAAAAAGCTAAAAAGAAGTAGTAATACTTGGGTAGAAGGAAATGGCAATCTGAAGCCATTGATACGTGATTATTTCCATGGCCTCTTTACATCAGATTTAGGGGAGGTAGACCAGGGCTTGTTAAACTCTGTAAAACCTGTGGTGACCAATGACATGAATAATATGCGTATGGCCGAGTATACCAGGGAAGAGGTACGCAAAGCTTTGTTTCAATTAGGTGATCTGAAGGCTCCGGGCCCAGATGGGCTTCATGCAATTTTCTTTAAAAGATTTTGGCATATTGTGGGGGAGGAGTTGACGGATGAGGTGCTGAACGCTATTCATCATAGGAAAATTCCTACAGGGTGGAACTCAACGAATGTCACTCTCATACCTAAGGTAAACTCTCCTGAGTTGATAACTCAATACAGACCAATTAGCCTTTGTAACGTGGTTTATAAAATCATTTCTAAGATGATCGCAAATAGACTTAAGCGGATCCTCCCTGATATTATTTCTCCAACACAAAGTGCATTTGTGCCGGGGAGACTAATTACTGACAACGTGTTGGTAGCTTATGAGTGTTTTCATGCAATCAAGAAAAATACTCATGGATCGAGTGGGCTTTGTGCGGTAAAGTTGGATATGAATAAAGCCTATGATCGTGTTGAATGGAGGTTTTTGGAGAGGATTATGCTGCAGATGGGTTTTCATGCACATTGGGTGGAGCTCATCATGGAATGTGTGTCAACAGTGACGTACAGAGTCAGATTTAATAATACTGAAACTGATGAGTTTTCTCCCTCCAGAGGACTGAGACAGGGTGATCCAATATCACCCTATTTGTTTTTATTGTGTTCAGAGGGCCTCTCAAGTCTGCTTGCTCATGAACAAGAAATTGGTGGACTAGATGGGGTGCGGGTATGTAGGAATGCCCCCCAATCTCACATTTGTTGTTTGCAGATGACTCTTTGATTCTTATGAAGGCTGATAACAATAATGCATCTACTTTAAAAAGAGTCTTGGAAACCTATTGTTCTAGTTCAGGGCAGCAAATCAGTAATGCAAAAATCTAGTATATACTTCAGTCTGAATACTATTGTCCAAACCAGGGAGGACATTTGCAGAGAGTTGAATATTGTAACAAGAGCTCTATCTAATACATACTTGGGCTTACCCACTATGGTGGGAGTGGATAGAAGTGACTGTTTTCAACACTTGATAGATAGAGTATGCCAGAGATTGAAGGGGTGGAAGGAGAAGACACTCTCACTGCAAGGTAAAGAGATTTTGGTGAAATCGATTGCTCAAGCAATTCCTTCCTATGCCATGTCAGCTTTTAAAGTTCCAAAAGGTATATGCAAATCGATTACTGATGTAATTGCTGGTTTTTGGTGGGGAGATGATGAAGAGAAAAAGAAAATGCATTGGTTTGCCTGGTGGAGGTTGTGCATACCAAAGAAGGAGGGGGGATTGGGTTTTAGAGACTTGCACAATTTTAAGCTTGCTTTATTAGCAAAACAGTGCTGGCGACTAATCCAGAACCCGGAGTCTTTGTGTGCTCAAGTTTTGAAGGCAAAATATTACCCAGATGGGGACATTCTGAAGGCTGGCCCCAAGAGGGGCTCTTCTTACACTTGGCAAAGTATTGTTGCAGGTATTCAGACGTTCAAGAGGGGCTGCATTTGGCGAGTTGGAACTGGATCTAATATCAGTATTTGGAATGATCCTTGGATACCAGCAAGTGCCACTAGAAAACTGATCACAAATAGAGGTGCCACAATGCTATCAAAGGTTGATGAGTTGATAGACCCGCATACGAGACAGTCGGATGAGGAGCTAATCCGGGACATCTTTTCCCCGGTTGATGTTAACAGGATTCTACAGACCCCTTTAAATACTCACTTGGTGGAAGATTTTGTGGCGTGGAACTTCACACGGTCAGGCAATTTTACTATGCGTTCAGCTTACCATAAGGAGTTCGAACACCAGTATGGCACGAGGTGGAGGCGAGCTGATGGGCAAGGTTTAGAAAATATTAATCCAGTGTGGAAGGACATGTGGAAACCAAAGATACCTGGGAAGATAAAACACTTCGGTTGGAAAGTTTTGCATGGTTCACTTCCTTGCTTGGGCGTTTTGGCAAATAGACATATTCCATGCTCAGGGCTCTGTCCGGTTTGCAAGACTGGAGCATAAGATATACAACACTGTTTTTTTGTGTCCGCGAGCAACATCAATATGGAGACAACTGGGTCTTGAGAGTTTTGTAAAAGAAGCGGTGGCAGAAGACAGGTCAGGCTCCATCACCATGGAAATCCTATCTAAATTACAGGGCGATGATCATGAGTTGCCAAGAGCTGAACTATCGCTGGTTACGGCGTGGTATATATGGTGGCAGCTGCGGCAGATCATTAAGGGAATAGCGGTCCAAGATCCATTGAAAGCAGCCTTAGCGATCAGAGTTCTGACGACGAACTTCTTGAGATCAATGGCTTCTAAGGGCCCAACAAGGACAAGTGATCATATGTGGAAGAAGCCAGGTTTTGGAATACTGAAGATTAATGTTGATGCTTCGTTCCATTATGATACACTCTCGGGTGCAAGTGGTGTAGTGGCTCATGATGACCGGGGTGATTTTGTTGCAGTAGCAAATTGGTATATCCTTATTGTTGGGGAACGTTGCAGAAAATAAAAATTTTCCTACTCGTTTCACCAAGATCATCTAGGAGTTCATCTAGCAACGAGTGAATAGATGCATCTACATACCTTGTAGATGGCGAGCGGAAGCGTTCAAAGAACGGGGATGATGTAGTCGAACACGACGTGATTCGAATCACCGGAGATCCTAGCACCGAACGGAAGGCACCTCCGCGTTCAACACACGTACGGAACAGCCACGTCTCCTCCTTCTTGATCCAGCAAGGGAGGGAGGAGAGGTTGAGGGAGATGGCACCAGCAGCAGCACGACGGCGTGGTGTTGATGGAGCTGCAGTACTCCGGCAGAGCTTCGCTAAGCAATAAGGAGGTGGAGGAGGTGTTGGGGAGGGAGAAGGAGGCAACCAAAGGCCAAGGACTCAAGGTATGAAGTCCCTCCTCTCCCCCACTATATATAGGGGTGCCAAGGGGGGGTGGCCGGCCCTAGGAGATCCAATCTCCTAGGGGGTGCGGCGGCCAAGGGGGGTTTCCCTCCCCCCCAAGGCACCTAGGAGGTGCCTTCCACTAGTAGGACTCCTCCCCCTTGGAAACCCTAGGCGCATGGGCCTAGTGGGGCTGGTGCCCTTGGCCCATGTAGGCCAAGGCGCACCCCCTACAGCCCATGTGGCCCCCGGGGATGAGTGGCCCCACCCGGTGGGCCCCCGGGACCCCTCCGGTGGTCCCGGTACAATACCGATAACCCCGAAACTTGTCCCGATGCCCGAAACAGGACTTCCCATATATAAATCTTTACCTACGGACCATTCCGGAACTCCTCGTGACGTCCGGGATCTCATCCGGGACTCCGAACAACATTCGGGTTACTGCATATACATATCCCTACAACCCTAGCGTAACTGAACCTTAAGTGTGTAGACCCTACGGGTTCGGGAGACATGTAGACATGACCGAGATCGCTCTCCGGTCAATAACCAACAGCGGGATCTGGATACCCATGTTGGCTCCCACATGCTCCACGATGATCTCATCGGATGAACCACGATGTCGAGGATTTAATCAACCCCGTATGCAATTCCCTTTGTCAATCGATATGTTACTTGCCCGAGATTCGATCGTCGGTATCCCAATACCTCGTTCAATCTTGTTACCGGCAAGTCACTTTACTCGTACCGTAATGCATGATCCCGTGACCAAACACTTGGTCACTTTGAGCTCATTATGATGATGCATTACTGAGTGGGCCCAGTGATATCTCTCCGTCATACGGAGTGACAAATCCCAGTCTCGATCCATATAAAACAATAGATACTTTCGGAGATACCTGTAGTGCACCTTTATAGTCACCCAGTTACGTTGTGACGTTTGATACACCCAAAGCACTCCTACGGCATCCAGGAGTTATACGATCTCATGGTCGAAGGAAGAGATACTTTGACATTGCAAAAACTCTAGCAAACGAACTATACGATCTTGTGCTATGTTTAGGATTGGGTCTTGTCCATCACATCATTATCCTAATGATGTGATCCCGTTATCAATGACATCCAATGTCCATAGCCAGGAAACCATGACTATCTATTGATCAACGAGCTAGTCAACTAGAGCCTTACTAGGGACATGTTGGTGTCTGTTATTCACACATGTATTACGATTTCCGGATAACACAATTATAGCATGAATAAAGACAATTATCATGAACAAAGAAATATAATAATAATGCTTTTATTATTGCCTCTAGGGCATATTTCCAACAGTCTCCCACTTGCACTAGAGTCAATAATCTAGTTACATTGTGATGAATCGAACACCCATGGAATTCTGGTGTTGATCATGTTTTGCTCTTGGGAGAGGTTTAGTCAACGGATCTGCTACATTCAGGTCCGTATGTACTTTACAAATCTCTATGTCTCCATCTTGAACATTTTCACGGATGGAGTTGAAGCGACGCTTGATGTGCCTTGTCTTCTTGTGAAACCTGGGCTCCTTGGCAAGTGCAATAGCTCCAGTGTTGTCACAGAAGAGCTTGATCGGCCCCGACGCATTGGGTATGACTCCTAGGTCGGTGATGAACTCCTTCACCCATATTGCTTCATGTGCTGCCTCCGAGGCTGCCATGTACTCCGCTTCACATGTAGATCCCGCCACGACGCTCTGCTTGCAACTGCACCAGCTTACTGCCCCACCATTCAAAATATACACGTATCCGGTTTGTGACTTAGAGTCATCCAGATCTGTGTCGAAGCTAGCGTCGACGTAACCTTTTACGACGAGCTCTTCGTCACCTCCATAAACGAGAAACATTTCCTTAGTCCTTTTCAGGTACTTCAGGATATTCTTGACCGCTGTCCAGTGTTCCTTGCCGGGATTACTTTGGTACCTTCCTACCAAACTTATGGCAAGGTTTACATCAGGTCTGGTACACAGCATGGCATACATAATAGAACCTATGGCTGAGGCATAGGGGATGACACTCATCTCTTCTATCTCTGCTGCCGTGGTCGGACATTGAGCTGAGCTCAATTTCACACCTTGCAAAACAGGCAAGAACCCTTTCTTGGACTGATCCATTTTGAACTTCTTCAAAATCTTATCAAGATATGTGCTTTGTGAAAGACCTATGAGGCGTCTTGATCTATCCCTATAGATCTTGATGCCTATTATATAAGCAGCTTCTCCAAGGTCCTTCATTGAAAAACTCTTATTCAAGTAGGCCTTAATGCTGTCCAAAAGTTCTATATCATTTCCCATCAAAAGTATGTCATCTACATATAGTATGAGAAATGCTATAGAGCTCCCACTCACTTTCTTGTAAACACAGGCTTCTCCATAAGTCTGTGTAAACCCAAACGCTTTGATCATCTCATCAAAACGAATGTTCCAACTCCGAGATGCTTGCACCAGCCCATAAATCGAGCGTTGGAGCTTGCACACCTTGTCAGCATTCTTAGGATCGACAAAACCTTCCGGCTGCATCATATACAATTCTTCCTTAAGGAAACCATTAAGGAATGCCGTTTTGACGTCCATTTGCCAAATTTCATAATCATAAAATGCGGCAATTGCTAACATGATTCGGACGGACTTCAGCTTCGCTACCGGTGAGAAAGTCTCATCGTAGTCAACCCCTTGAACTTGTCGATAACCCTTAGCGACAAGCCGAGCTTTATAGATGGTCACATTACCATCCGCGTCTGTCTTCTTCTTAAAGATCCATTTATTTTCTATGGCTCGCCGTTCTACGGGCAAGTCAGTCAAAGTCCATACTTAATTTTCATACATGGATCCTATCTCGGATTTCATGGCTTCTAGCCATTTGTCGGAATCCGGACCCGCCATCGCTTCTTCATAGTTCGAAGGTTCACCGTTGTCTAACAACATGATTTCCAAGACAGGGTTGCCGTACCACTCTGGTGCGGAACGTGTCCTCGTGGACCTTCGAATTTCAGTAGGAGTTTGATCAGAAGTATCTTGATCATTATCATTAACTTCCTCTCTTGTCGGTGCTGGCACCTCAGGAACATTTTCTTGAGTTGCGCCATTTTCCGGTTCAAGAGGTAATACTTCATCAAGCTCTACTTTCCTCCCACTTACTTCTTTCGAGAGAAACTCTTTCTCCAGAAAGGACCCATTCTTGGCAACAAAGATCTTGCCTTCGGATCTGAGGTAGAAGATATACCCAACAGTTTCTTTAGGGTATCCTATGAAGACGCATTTTTCCGATTTGGGTTCGAGCTTTTCAGGTTGAAGTTTCCTGACATAAGCATCGCATCCCCAAACTTTTAGAAATGACAGCTTAGGTTTCTTCCCAAACCATAATTCATACGGTGTCGTCTCAACGGATTTCGACGGGGCCCTATTTAAAGTGAATGCGGCAGTCTCTAAAGCATAGCCCCAAAAAGATAGTGGTAAATCGGCAAGAGACATCATAGATCGCACCATATCTAATAGAGTGCGATTACGACGTTCGGACACACCATTACGCTGAGGTGTTCCAGGCGGCGTGAGTTGTGAAACTATTCCACATTTTCTTAAGTGTGTACCAAAATCGTGACTCAAGTATTCTCCTCCACGATCTGATCGTAGAAACTTGATTTTCCTGTCACGTTGATTCTCAACTTCACTCTGAAATTCCTTGAACTTTTCAAAGGTCTCAGACTTGTGTTTCATTAAGTAGACATACCCATATCTACTCAAGTCATCAGTGAGGGTGAGAACATAACGATAGCCACCGCGAGCCTCAACACTCATTGGACCGCACACATCAGTATGTATGATTTCCAATAAGTTGGTTGCTCTCTCCATTGTTCCTGAGAATGGAGTCTTGGTCATTTTACCCATGAGGCATGGTTCGCACGTGTCAAATGATTCGTAATCAAGAGACTCTAAAAGTCCATCAGCATGGAGCTTCTTCATGCGTTTGACACCTATGTGACCGAGGCGGCAGTGCCACAAGTATGTGGGACTATCACTATCAATCTTACATCTTTTGGTACTTACACTATGAATATGTGTAGCAATACGCTCGAGATTCATAAAGAATAAACCATTCACCATCGGAGCATGACCATAAAACATATCTCTCATATAAATAGAACAACCATTATTCTCGGATTTAAATGAGTAGCCATCTCGAATTAAACGAGATCCTGATACAATGTTCATGCTCAAACTTGGCACAAAATAACAATTATTGAGGTTCAAAACTAATCCCGTAGGTAAATGTAGAGGTAGCGTGCCGACGGCGATCACATCGACCTTGGAACCATTCCCAACGCGCATCGTCACCTCGTCCTTCGCCAGTCTCCGTTTATTCCGCAGCTCCTGTTGTGTGTTACAAATATGAGCAACGGCACCGGTATCAAATACCCAGGAGTTACTACGATTACTGGTAAGGTACACATCAATTACATGTATATCAAATATACCTTTGGTTTTGCCGGCCTTCTTGTCCGCTAAGTATTTGGGGCAGTTCCGCTTCCAGTGACCACTTTCCTTGCAATAAAAACACTCAGTCTCGGGCTTGGGTCCATTCTTTGGCTTCTTCCCGGCAGCTTGCTTGCTGGGCGCGGCAACTACCTTGCCGTCCTTCTTGAAGTTCTTTTTACCCTTGCCCTTCTTGAACTTAGTGGTTTTATTGACCATCAACACTTGATGTTCCTTTCTGACTTCTACCTCTGCTGATTTCAGCATAGCAAATACTTCAGGAATGGTCTTTTCCATCCCCTGCATATTGAAGTTCATCACAAAGCTCTTGTAGCTCGGTGGAAGCGACTGGAGGATTCTGTCAATGACCGCATCATCCGGGAGATTAACTCCCAGCTGAGTCAAGCGGTTATGTAACCCAGACATAGTGAGTATGTGCTCACTGACAGAACTATTTTCCTCCATCTTACAGCTGAAGAATTTGTCAGAGACTTCATATCTCTCGACCCGGGCATGAGCTTGGAAAACCATTTTCAGCTCTTCGAACATCTCATATGCTCCATGTCTCTCAAAACGCTTTTGGAGCCCCGGCTCTAAGCTGTAAAGCATGCCGCACTGAACGAGGGAGTAGTCATCAGAACGTGCCTGCCAAGCGTTCATAACGTCTTGTTCTGCAGGGAGAACAGGTGCATCACCTAGCGGTGCTTGTAGGACATAATCTTTCTTGGCAGCTATGAGGATGATCCTCAGGTTCCGGACCCAGTCCGTATAGTTGCTGCCATCGTCTTTCAGCTTGGTTTTCTCTAGGAACGCGTTGAAGTTGAGGACTACGTTGGCCATTTGATCTACAAGACATATTGTAAAAATTTAGACTAAGTTCATGATAATTAAGTTCATCTAATCAAATTATAATGAACTCCCACTCAGATTTGACATCCCTTTGGTCATCTAAGTGTTACACGATCCGAGTCGACTAGGCCGTGTCCGATCATCACGTTAGACGGACTAGTCATCGTCGGTGAACATTCTCATGTAGATCGTATCTTCCATACGACTCGTGTTCGACCTTTCGGTCTCCGTGTTCCGAGGCCATGTCTGTACATGCTAGGCTCGTCAAGTTAACCCTAAGTGTTTTCGCTGTGTAAAACTGTCTTACACCCGTTGTATGTGAACGTAAGAATCTATCACACCCGATCATCACGTGGTGCTTCGAAACGACGAACTGTAGCAACGGTGCACAGTTAGGGGAGAACACTTCTTGAAATTTTGTAAGGGATCATCTTATTTACTACCGTCGTTCTAAGTAAACAAGATGCATAAAACATAATAAACATCACATGCAATTATATAAAGTAGTGACATGATATGGCCAATATCATATAGCTCCTTTGATCTTCATCTTCGGGGCTCCATGATCATCTTGTCACCGGCATGACACCATGATCTCCATCATCATGATCTCCATCATCGTGTCTTCATGAAGTTGTCACGCCAACGACTACTTCTACTTCTATGACTAACGCGTTTAGTAATAAAGTAAAGTAGTTTACATGGCGTTCTTTAATGACACGCAGGTCATACAAAAAATAAAGACAACTCCTATGGCTCCTGCCGGTTGTCATACTCATCGACATGCAAGTCGTGATTCCTATTACAATAGCATGAACATCTCATACATGACATATAGATCATTCATCATTTATCACAACTTTGGCCATATCATATCACAAAGCACTTGCTGCAAAAACAAGTTAGACGTCCTCTAATTGTTGTTTGCAAGTTTTACGTGGCTGAAGTAGGGTTCTAGCAAGAACGTTTTCTTACCTACGTGAAACCACAACGTGATTTGTCAACTTCTATTTACCCTTCATAAGGACCCTTTTCATCGAATCCGCTTCAACTAAAGTAGGAGAGACAGACACCCGCCAGCCACCTTATGCAACTTGTGCATGTTAGTCGGTGGAACCGGTCTCACGTAAGCGTGCGTGTAAGGTTGGTCCGGGCCGCTTCATCCCACAATACCGCTGAAGCAAGATAAGACTAGTAGCGGCAAGAAAGTTGACAAATCTACGCCCACAACCAATTGTGTTCTACTCGTGCAAGAAGAACTACGCATAGACCTAGCTCATGATGCCACTGTTGGGGAACGTTGCAGAAAATAAAAATTTTCCTACTCGTTTCACCAAGATCATCTAGGAGTTCATCTAGCAACGAGTGAATAGATGCATCTACATACCTTGTAGATGGCGAGCGGAAGCGTTCAAAGAACGGGGATGATGTAGTCGAACACGACGTGATTCGAATCACCGGAGATCCTAGCACCGAACGGACGGCACCTCCGCGTTCAACACACGTACGGAACAGCCACGTCTCCTCCTTCTTGATCCAGCAAGGGAGGGAGGAGAGGTTGAGGGAGATGGCACCAGCAGCAGCACGACGGCGTGGTGTTGATGGAGCTGCAGTACTCCGGCAGAGCTTCGCTAAGCAATAAGGAGGTGGAGGAGGTGTTGGGGAGGGAGAAGGAGGCAACCAAAGGCCAAGGACTCAAGGTATGAAGTCCCTCCTCTCCCCCACTATATATAGGGGTGCCAAGGGGGGTGGCCGGCCCTAGGAGATCCAATCTCCTAGGGGGTGCGGCGGCCAAGGGGGGTTTCCCTCCCCCCCAAGGCACCTAGGAGGTGCCTTCCACTAGTAGGACTCCTCCCCCTTGGAAACCCTAGGCGCATGGGCCTAGTGGGGCTGGTGCCCTTGGCCCATGTAGGCCAAGGCGCACCCCCTACAGCCCATGTGGCCCCCGGGGATGAGTGGCCCCACCCGGTGGGCCCCCGGGACCCCTCCGGTGGTCCCGGTACAATACCGATAACCCCGAAACTTGTCCCGATGCCCGAAACAGGACTTCCCATATATAAATCTTTACCTCCGGACCATTCCGGAACTCCTCGTGACGTCCGGGATCTCATCCGGGACTCCGAACAACATTCGGGTTACTGCATATACATATCCCTACAACCCTAGCGTAACTGAACCTTAAGTGTGTAGACCCTACGGGTTCGGGAGACATGTAGACATGACCGAGATCGCTCTCCGGTCAATAACCAACAGCGGGATCTGGATACCCATGTTGGCTCCCACATGCTCCACGATGATCTCATCGGATGAACCACGATGTCGAGGATTTAATCAACCCCGTATGCAATTCCCTTTGTCAATCGATATGTTACTTGCCCGAGATTCGATCGTCGGTATCCCAATACCTCGTTCAATCTTGTTACCGGCAAGTCACTTTACTCGTACCGTAATGCATGATCCCGTGACCAAACACTTGGTCACTTTGAGCTCATTATGATGATGCATTACTGAGTGGGCCCAGTGATATCTCTCCGTCATACGGAGTGACAAATCCCAGTCTCGATCCATATAAAACAATAGATACTTTCGGAGATACCTGTAGTGCACCTTTATAGTCACCCAGTTACGTTGTGACGTTTGATACACCCAAAGCACTCCTACGGCATCCAGGAGTTATACGATCTCATGGTCGAAGGAAGAGATACTTTGACATTGCAAAAACTCTAGCAAACGAACTATACGATCTTGTGCTATGTTTAGGATTGGGTCTTGTCCATCACATCATTATCCTAATGATGTGATCCCGTTATCAATGACATCCAATGTCCATAGCCAGGAAACCATGACTATCTATTGATCAACGAGCTAGTCAACTAGAGGCTTACTAGGGACATGTTGGTGTCTGTTATTCACACATGTATTACGATTTCCGGATAACACAATTATAGCATGAATAAAGACAATTATCATGAACAAAGAAATATAATAATAATGCTTTTATTATTGCCTCTAGGGCATATTTCCAACACTTATAGTAACCGGGGTTGACTCTGCAGAGCTAATGGCTATCAGGAACGGTCTATACCTTGCAGGCAATATTGGGTGTAACAAGGTTGTGTTGGAATCAGATTCTTCCTTTGTGGTGGACCTGATGAACCAAATTCATGAATATTTGGGGCCGGAAGTATCCATCATCGCGGAGTGCAAGCAACTCATGCTGGACTTTGGGTCAGTATCTTTCAACCATTTCTATAGAGAAGCAAACCAAGTGGCGGATGAACTAGCTAAGAACTCCTTTATGAACAAAGCTTCTGGGGTTTGGGATGTGATTCCTGACTTTATTTCCAATCATCTTGTAAACGATATGTCTATTGTTTGAGAAATAAAGTCTTATTTGTGGTAAAAAAAACTGTCATGAAAAACATTAAATTTTTTATACCTAAAAATCTGACGTTAATTTTTTAGTGTTTCCGATTTGTTTGCTCCCAGCCTTTATGATACAAGGTACCTGATCTTCATGAATTAGACATGAATTTAAGGATGGACACAGATAACATAATAAAAATCGTATTAAATCTAACAACAAACAAGGGAAATAAAGCAACAAGATGGTAGTTCATCCTGATTTTTCTCATCTTGTGGTGCAAGACGTGGCATGGCTGGTTGGTCGGCTCGCTCCAAGCCTTGGACACCACTCTCATAAACCCAGGCATCTTGCTCCAAAAAAATTCAAAGTGAAACGGCCTAGGGCGCAATGGTCCATTGCAGCTTGCAAGGAGTATGGGGCAGTGGTCTAACAAAGACGATGATATGGTTTAATGAATGTGTTCAGGGAAAGCAATGTTCCGCCTACGTCTCAAGCAATGGAGTAGTAGATTATTCTCTACCACACAGCTCCAATTTCACATGGCCATTGAAGCCATCCTTCGCCTTGACACCACCCAAGATCGAAGACCTCGCATCTCAGAGGAGTGAGACCTTCGCTCCCGTCTTTAGAAGAGACTTGTTGGCTTTGCCATCATGGAGAGGGCTATGAAGAGATAGTGCTCATGGAATTCTTACCTAAGGGAGGGCGACGCTAATACCCGCTACTTCCATCTCCGTGCCAACGGCTGTCATCGACAAAACTTCATCCGACGCCTCCCCATCATGGAGGGTGTGTGACCACACATGAGGATAAGGAGAGTGTGTGGTCCATGATCACTTCTCGGCAATCTTTGTGAGGGGCCCGCGACAGTATTCAAATTTGCATTGGGAGGCCATCGCCAAGCCTAACGTGTGCTTGAATGCCCTCACGACCCCTTCTCTCAAGCTGAAGTCCGTGACGCCATTGGGAAGCTACCAGGAGACAAGACCCCCAACCCGATGGTTTTACGGGGGCTTTCTTCAAGTCGGCTTGGCACATCATCAAGGCTGACTTCATGGCCATGGTGCACTTCTTCAAGAATCTCCATTACGAAAACCTGCAATGTCTCAACTCCGCTAACATTTCCCTTATTTCAGAGAACAATGGAGCCTAGGACATTCCTGATTACTAGCCCATTAGCTTAATCGACGTTGTAGAAAAAATCATTGCCAAGATCCAGTCTCCCACCTTGTGCCACTCATGGGCAGCATCGTCTCCAAAACCCAAAGTGCCTTCATCCAGGAACACAACATCCACGTCAACTTCATATACGTTTGGAACCTTTTGCAATGACGCATCCACCGCACAAAGTCGCCTTCTTCCTTCTCAAGCTTGACATCAAGAAGGCTTTTGACTCCTAGCGATGGGACTACTTGATGGATCTTCTCAGGCACTTTGATTTCTAGAGTATATTCTGTGACTGGGTATCCGTGCTCCTTGCCATGAGTCATCTCGTGTGTTGCTTAATGGCATCACCCATAGCTCCATTATGCATGGCAGAGGGCTGAGAAGGGGGAACTCCCTCTCCCCTATGCTATTTGTCATGGCTATTGATCCCCTGAATCACTTCATTGAGCTTGCAACCGCCCACGGTCTTCTCTCAAGCATTAGAGGACACACATTGATGATTAGGATCTCCCTTTATGCGGATGATACGACAATATTTATGGTCTCGGCCAAGGATGATATCTTAAACCTTGTTGCTATTCTCCATAGAACGGAGTATACAGGTGGGGGACAAATTAAACTGGTCAAAGGAGTCTCCTGTTTCCAAATTTAATATAAATAGAAAGACAAATTACTAAGTTGACACGTAGAAAAGTTCACAAACTAAAATGAACAAATTAACTAAAAAACCTCACCATCATCATGATGAGGTTCATACATCATACACCCTAATCATTATAGGTGCAGGGATTGTTCAAAGGATTATACTCTTCTTTGCACAAGGATGCTACAGGAACTTTGGACACCCGGATTCATCCAAAATCCATGGCAGCGGATGCTCATCGACGTACACATATTATGTCCAACGAGGCAATCCCAACGCTTCGCTCCTTCAGCGCCCGCTCCTTCAGCGCTCTCCTTCAGTGCACACTCCCATGAGTGCTCCCTAATTACCACAAGTGGCACCGACATTGGGATCAGAGAACTTTCGCGGTGGGATCATGCATTGTGGATCCTCCAACATTATATTCATATAAATTTGCTGTAACATCCCTATTTTCAATTTGGATGTTATACATAGGTCATCATGTGCATATCATATTTTTATTTACATTTTGGTTGTGATTCTAGAAATCTTAAGCAACTCAAGGACCCAAGGAGAGAGTTGGAGATTTCACAAATTTTCATATTTGAATTCTCTCAAATTTGAAAAGAGGATCAATTTGATTTTAATATTCTTCTCTCCAAATTATTTCCAATAAGAAAAATGAATGAGAGAACATAAAATGACTTCTTCAAAAGAGAGGAATATTGGAGAAGAAATTTTAAAATCAAATTATCATTCTATTCGTATTTTATTTGCTATTTTATTTGAATTGAAAATTAAGCATTTTTAAAAAATTGCATTTTAGGCCAGAAAAATGTTCATCTTGTCCTAAATATTAGGTTTGGACGGTGAAAATTATTTCTGGTATTTTTAGAATTTTTTTATATTTTATTAGGATTTTTTATATTTCGGGCGAAATTTATTAAAAAAAATTCTCGCCCGACTGGGCCAAAGCCCAGCCGAGCCAGGCCGGCCCGCTTGCACCGCCGCCTTCCTCCTTACGGGAGGAATCCCGCGCGTCGCCGCCGCTCGAGGGAGTCCGAGCTGGACACCCCATCACCGCCCCCTGCCGCAAGTCGCCCCACTCGGGCCTTTAAAAGCCGCCCCGCCGCCTCCACCTCACCCCGCCGCCTCGCCTCCTTGCTGCCGCAGCCACGCCGCCCCTCGCCGCTCCGCCGTCGTTGTTGCCGCGCGCCGCCGCCTCGCCGTCGTTGCTGCCGCGCGCCGCCGCCTCGCCGCTGCCGCGTCGCCGCCGCCGCCGGAGCCCCGCCTGGGCCCCGCCAGTTTCCGCCGCCGTCGTTGACCCCGTCGCCGTCGTTGACCGGTAAAAGACCGATCGTTTTTTTGGCTTCGTTCGGTTTTTCTCCTGGTTTTTTAGGGTTAGGGTCTTTCTCGGTTTTTTCGATCGGATCTAATTAGCGGACGTTCGTCCGTTAATCCGTGGTAGCGAACATTTTTGTTCGTTAGTTTCTGTTAGCGAACGTTCGTTCACTATTTTTTCTTTTTCCGTTTAATTTTGGCCAGGGACCTATCCGCGAATACTTTTATCACAGATTAGTCCATGAACTTCACACCCTCACTACTTTTTGCTCGTTAGTCCAAATCCAGTAAAACCAACGCCAAAATCTTCGTCTTGTTCCCCACTTTCCAGATAACCAACTTGACCATGATTTTAACAATTTAAAATTTGGTTTCAAGCAGATTTGAATTCAAACTTATTTTGGTCGCAGTTTGAGTTTCGTAGGTCCGATTCGATTGATTCTTTTTGCAAATGGAAGCTCTTTAGTTGAACTTTTAGTTTGGATCTTTCCTCTTGAGTTTTACCCTTGCACCTTATGCTTGAGTGCTTATGTATGCTATTGTTTGTTGACGATAGAGTTTCCGGAGTGCGAAGCGTGCTACTACGAGTCACTAGGGTTTTCAGATCGTCAGCAAGGCAAGTAACACTTTGTTCATATCCCTTTTATTACCCAGTTTTTATGCATTAGTTTCAACCCTCTAACATTTCATGGTTAGGATCTGATTAACATGTGGGTATTTGGAAGTAGTTGATGAGGTAGAACCTATTGTCTTTTATCAAACCCTAGGAGTTACTTCTACGTTATGCTTACACTGCTATGCTATGCTCGTAGACGTGGTTTGGTTTGAGTGATCCATGACAGATGTGAGAGTTGTTAATTACTAATGGTTAAACTTAAGGTGGCTACTTTAATACACATCTGGGTGGATTGGTTGAGGCACCTTGGGGCACCCAGTGGTTGTCTGGGTACCTGGAGCAATCCAGTGTTGTCCTGGGATATCCCGGAGTACCCGTGTGATCATCCTATGGTTCGCAACCCAGGCTCAAAGGGGTCATAAGATTATTCATGCTAGAAACTTTCGTGTGCAGCCACACGCCATTATGGGCTCTGGCAGTTGAGTAAGTTGTGAGAAACCTTTCCATGATGGGCTAGCAGATGTAGGGGATTGTTGGTGTACCGGCCTATCTATCGGTTAAGGGGACCTCTTCGGAAAGACTGTGTCTCGGTCATCTATTTCTCAAACATCATGCAGTGCGAGAAATACAACGAAGGAGATCGAGTCTTGTGGGGAAAAGTGTGCAAACCTCCACAGAGTGTACAAACTAATCATGATTAGTCGTGTCCCTGGTTATGGACATCTTGAGTATCTGGTACTTGAATTATTGATTTGATCTCATCACTTACTTACTTAATTTGTTGGGTTATAATTATTATTTTGGGATTGAGTTGGAGGAACCTTCTCAATATTTTCAACAACTTTGTAGTTAATAAAATATATTCCTTTGTTTTAGGAAAAAACTAGCTTTATGCAAATGATAACCATAGAGCCTCCATCAGCCATATATGCATATAGTTATAGTTGTTACTTGTTCTTCGCTCTATAGTGTTATCTTGCCAGCATATTTATTGTGCTGACCTACACAGGCTGCAACGTATTATGTTGCAGAGTTTCCAGATGAGGAGTAAGGTGTGCTAGGTTGTTGTCGTGCACTCAGCTATGTCATTGGAGTTGATCGACTCATTTACCTTCGATGCTTCCGCAGTTATCTTATTTAGATGGCCTTAAGCCATGTTTTTGTAACGATTTCTCTTTTGAGACATTCAATGTAATAAGTGTGTGATTGAACTATGTTATAAATCCTCGAGTACTGTGTGTGTCAGCATTACCGATCCAGGGATGGCACTTATGCACAGAGATTTGACCATCTGAGGTCAGGTCGCTACAAGATGGTATTAGAGCACACGCTGACTTTAGGACGCGGCCACTAAGATAAGCCATATGACCTCCTCTCTACTCATTTCTGACTCTTCTCCATTTTCTACTCTATAGATGGCGGACCCAAGGAACAAGTTTGCTTAACCGGATGAAGACACCCCTTTTGGACGACACTTGAAGGAAGCCACTAGATTCCTGAACATCGGAATACCAAGCTTCACCAGGATTACACCGCCACTTTACCAGAAGAGGAGCGTTGGATGATTCAAGTTCATGTTCTGGGAAGGACATTCACGCCAGTTACTGAGCCCATAGAGTTTTCCTTTGGTGCACCAACCTGGAGTCTAGGAAAGAGCATGGCAGCCCACATCGCCATGGGACGCATCGGCAAAGTATACCACAAGGATCTTAAGGACACTATCTACCAGATATGTGGACGCCGAGATGAGCAATGGGAGCTGATTTGCACCAGGAGGGATAAATTCGTTGCAGCCTACATCCAGGAGTTAAACCAACACATTCGCCGTCAGGAGAACCAGATGTGCGCCAGCATGCTAGACATGAAGAAGGTGATGACCAGGAACATGGATCTAGAAGAGGAAGTCAAGTCTACACACGATGGATATGAAGAGGATATTGCAGTACTACTGGAGAAGAATGAAGACCTGAAGAAGAAGCTAGGAATATTCATGGGAGATCCCGCGCCAGAGGAGGACAATCACCCAGAAGACTACATCATCATCGACGACACCGACTCCGACCCCGATAGTGATGATGATTATGAAGACGAAGCTGGAGCAGATATCATGGAATCTTCCACCGATCAAAACTTCTAGTCGACCACCAAATTATCAGTAGTATTCCCCCATATATATAGTAATAGTCCAAGTACTTTTGTAACGGTAGTTAGATCGTTTGTATGCCTTTGTTTGAATTGATTGGTGTGATATGAATGTGATTGTCTCATGTGCATATGGGTAGTGATCTCTCTCTAGACCTCACTCTATTCTAATCTCTCCCCTCTAAACCCATCAGATGCCTCCGAGATGTGACCCTGGATTTGTCCTCCCACCAGAGCTCACTCAGTTGATCCAACAGCAGAATGCCTTGATGCAGTTGCTAGTCCAGAACCAAGGAAACAACAACAACAACAACAACAACCCGCCGCCACCACCCCAGTTGACAACTTAGCCCATTTTCTGAGGTTGAATCCGCCGGTGTTTTCCAGTAGCACCGAGCCGATTGTTGCTGATGACTGGCTCCGCAGGATTGGAAGGGAGATGACCACCGCAGGTTGCACAGATGCTGAGAAGGTGCGCTTTATCGCACACCAACTGGATGGACCCACAGCCTCATGGTGGGAGAATTATACAGTCACTTTCCCCATAGAAAATGTCACTTAGGATCAGTTTCAGCAAGCTTTCCGCATAGCTCATGTCTCAACTGGAGCAATGAGCATGAAGAAGCGTGAGTTTTGCAAATTACACCAGGGAAATTGTACTGTGGCGCAGTACGTGGATGAGTTCAGCAAGTTAGCTCGTTATGCCCCTGACGATGTGGCCACAGATGCCGCCAAGCAGGAGAAGTTTATGGAAGGACTGAATGATGAGCTGAGCATGCAGTTGATGGTGGCAACATTTTCTAATTACCAGGAGTTGGTAGATAGGGCTTTGATGATTGAAGGCAAGCAGTAGCAGATGGAGAGCCGCAAGAGGAATTATAGATAGGGGAAGTACAGTTCGGGAGCTCAGCAGAAGCCTCGTTTTACCCCAAACTCGGGAGGACATACCATCATAACCATGGATACCATACTCACAATGGAGGAAGCTCACACAACCATAGTGGCCCTAAGAATGGTAATGGGAATGGAGGAAACAACAGACAGAACCGTTCCAACCCCACTACACCCGCCAAGAAGGATCTAAGTCACATTACTTGTTTCAAGTGCGGGAAGACTGGACACTACGCCACTGAATGTCCTGAAGCAAAGAATGGAAATGGCAATGGAAGTTCTGGGAAGAAGCCCAACCCTTTCAACAAAGGACAGGTGAACCACGTTAACGTGGAGGAGGTTGAAGAACAGCCAGATGCCGTTATAGGTAAGTTTTTGATTAAGTCATTTACTGCAATTGTTCTTTTTGATACTAGTGCATCACATTCATACATATCGAGGGGATTTGTGGATAAGTATAAGTTGCCCACCAAAGTCCTTAAGACACCTACGTTAGTAAGCTCGCCAGGAGCGGAGTATATGGCAAGCAGAGGATGTTTTCAGATGCCATTGACCATAGGTAGGCATGTTTTCCCCTCAGACCTAATAATTCTGGAGTCACAAGGACTGGATGTGATACTAGGCATCGATTGGCTATCAATGTATGGAGGAAACATCGACTATGCTAGTAAGTCAATTTTGCTCACCACCCCAGAGGGTAAACGGATCAAGTATGTATCTAGGCACGTGCCAAGGAGGACTCAAGTAAATTCACTTTCAGGAGTTGTTGGAGGAAGTGCTTGTTGTGAAGGATTACCCGGATGTATTTCCAGAGGAATTACCAGGCATGCCGCCAGATCGAGACATAGAATTTTTAATAGAGTTCTTGCCAGGAACCAGACCAATATCGAAGAGACCGTATTGGATGCCCGCTAATGATCTGGAGGAGATCAAGAAGCATATTAAGGAGTTATTGGAGAAAGGTTATATCTGATCAAGTTCATCACCGTGGGGAGCCCCAGTACTCTTGGTTGAGAAGAAGGATGGATCTTTGAGAATGGTTGTTGATTATCGGGCATTGAATGAAGTGACGATCAAGAACAAGTACCCACTACCAATGAACAATGATTTGTTTGACCAGCTACAGGGAGCTAAAGTATTCTCCAAGATCAATCTTTGATCAGGATACCACCAGTTGAAGATCTGAGAACAGGATATACCCAAGACAACTTTTACCACAAGGTACGGGCTATATGAGTACACGGTCATATCTTTTGGATTGACTAACGCCCCTACCTATTTTATGAGTATGAAGAATAAGGACAAGGTGTTCAAGGAGTTTTTGGATAAGTTCGTTGTGGTGTTCATTGATGATATTTTGGTGTACCCGAAGAATGAAGACGAACACAAGGAGCATTTGCTTTTAGTTCTCGAGAAGCTCAGGGAACATCAGCTATACGCCAAGTTCAGCAAATGTGAGCTTTGGTTGAAGGAAGTTGGATTTCTTGGACATGTTATATCAGGAGAAGGTATAGCAGTAGACCCTACCAAGGTTCAGTCAGTCATTGCGTGGTTGGCACCCACCTCAATTAGAGAGATCCGTAGTTTTCTAGGACTTGCTGGATATTATAGACTGTTCACTGAGAAATTTCCAAGATTCGAAACCCATGACAGAGTTGTTGAAGAAGGACACCAAGTTCAAATGGAACGAGGAATGTGAAGCCAGTTTTCAAGAGTTGAAGAAACGTTTAGTTACAGCCCCAGTGCTGATTCTTCCGGATATACGCAAGGATTTCCAAGTGTATTGTGACGCCTCTTGCCTAGGACTTGGAGGAGTACTTATGCAGGACGGAAGAGTTGTTTCATATGCTTCACGTCAGCTTCGAACGCATGAGTTGAATTATGCCACACATGAATTGGAGTTAGCAGCCGTAGTGGACGCGCTCAAGACCTGGAGACATTTCCTTATTGGAAACCATTGTGATGTATACACGGATCATAAGAGTTTGAAGTACATTTTAACGCAGAAGGAGTTGAATCTCAGGCATAGGAGATGGTTGGAATTAATAAAGGATTACGATATGAAGCTTCATTATCATCCAGGAAAGGCCAATGTTGTAGCAAACGCTTTGAGCCGGAAGAGTTATGTCAATACCCTTGTAAGCGGAGGACTACCGCAGGAGTTAGTCGATGATCTAAAGGAACTCCGTTTGGAGATAGTTCCAAGAGGTTTTGTTGCAGCAATGGAGGTTCAGTCTACATTATTGGGAAAAGATTCGAGAAGCTCAGAAAGAGGATAAGGAAATTGCCGAGATAAAGGAGAAGATGAGCAAATGAAAAGCCAAGGGATTTCGTGAGGATGAGTACGAAACATTATGGTTTGAGGATCGTGTATATGTGCCCAATAATGCGGAGTCGGGAAGTTAATACTACAGGAAGCTCATGACTCGCCATACTCAATTCACCCTGGAAACACCAAGATGTATCTGGATTTGAAGGAACGTTTCTGGTGGGCAGGTATGAAGAAGGATGTAACATCCCAAAATTCTAAATTTTGGAATGTTATAAACAAATAGATAGTTTTGATTGATTGTTTGATTGATTGACTGAAAGTGAGTGCAATTCGAAACTTTTTGAAAGTTAAATGAGAGGGAATAAAAGGACTTTCCCAAACTATCATTTTGCATTTGTAATCTCCATGAATTCAAATTCTTTTCACCACAAAACCCTGGAGAGAAGATGACATGACTTCTTCCATTTATTTAAATGACAAGGGGTGTTGAAAATATTTGAATTTCATTTGAAATTATTTCCAATTCAGAAACTTCAAGCAACTCAATGATTTTCATGAGAGAAGATAAAATGACTTCTTCAAAACATATGAAATATGAGTTGGGAGTTTAAAAGGATCAAATTCAAAGTTCTTTTGAATTTATTTTCAATTTGGAGTTATTTGAGTTTTTTTAAATTATTTTTCTCCAAAAATAAAATATACAGAAATTAGGGTAACATGATTCCCTACATCAGAAAATTGGAGAGAAATAAATTTTAATTAATTTTGGTATTTTTAAAATGATTTTTACTGGATTTTACTAGGGCAGAAGCACTCTTTGCTTTATTTGAATTTATGTGTATTTGATTTGACTCTAGAAAAATGTTCAGCTTGTAGGAAATATTTTTCTGAAAATTTTGATATATTATATGCCTATATAATATTTCTATTTTTCTTTTGTTTTTATTTTGTTTGTCTGTTTAAAAAAAAAGACTTCCGCCGACTGGGCCGGCCCAGCTAGCCAGCCAGGCCACGGCCAGCCAGCCCACGTCGCCCGCGCCGCTCGTCCCCGAGCTCGGGACGAAGTCCCGAGCCGCCACGGCATCGCCGTCGCTGCCGTACCGCCTCCGACCTCCTCCGTGCCCCCTTCCCCAAGGCCGTCGCCCCCTCCTCTTATAAATCCCTTCCCCCTCCCTCTGCTTGCGCCGCCGCCCTCCCGCATCTCGCCGAGCCACCGCCGCCGCACTCGTCGGGATTCGCTGCGGCCAGCGAGATCCGCTCGCCGCTGCCGCTCCGTCCCTTCGCCGTGGACCGCCGTCGCCGCCGCCATCCACCTCGCCTTGCCGCGTCGCCCCTCCCCGTCCACTCCGCGCTCGCCGCCGGCCACCAGAGCCGCCGCTCCGGTCAAGCCCAAGCCGCCCCCTATTGCCGGAGTTCAACCTCGCCGCTGCCGGTTTTCTCTCGAAAACCGCCAAACCGCTGCGAACCGGTATAACCGCCGTCCGATCCAGTTTTATTTTAACTTCGTTTTAAAAAAAAACCCTAGACTAGATCTGTTTTTTTAGGTTTTATTAAACAGCGAACGTCCACTGTTTAGACCTTATAAACGAACGTTCGTTATTTAGAATTTTTCTTTTTCTTTTTCTTTTCGGCCAGGGACCCATCCGTGAATATTTTATTTACAGATCAGTCCCTGTTCTTAAAACGATCACTACTTTTTACTCGTTAGTCGGAATTAGACGAAACCAACGCCCACTTTTTCGTTATGTTCTCCTCTATCCAATAAAACAACTTAAACATGTTTTTGAAAGTTTTAAAATTTGAATTCAAACAGTTTAGTATTTGAACTTCGTTTGATCATAACTTGAGTTTCGTAACTCTGATTTAGTTGATTCTTTTTGCAAATCGAAGCTCTTGACCTAAACTTTATGATAAGGCCAAATTGACATAATTTTGGTACTGTTAGGAATTGTTTTATGTTGCAAGAGTTATTCGCTTGGTTTTGATGTTTTCCGAATCGTACTCTTCGTTCTTTCCGATCTTTTTGAGTGATTGCTTATGTGTGGTTACTATTGCTTGCTCACGATAGATTGATCGGAGTGTGACGAGTAGAACTATCAAGAGTTTTGAGTGCGAATCATCTTCATCAACATTGCAGGCAAGTTCACACTTTGATCATACTTCCTTATTACCCAGTTTTTATGCATTAGATCAATCCTCAAACATTGCATGGTTAGGATCTAATTAAATTGTGAGTTTTGGGAAGTAGATGAGGTAGTACCTATTACCTGTTTTATTATCAAACCCTTGGGAGTTACTTATACGTTTGCTTATTATGCCATGCTATGCTCGTAGACGTGGATTGGGTTTGAGTGAATATCCATGACAGATGTGAGATTGTGAATTAATGGTTTATTTAAGGTGGCAACATTAATACACATCTGGGTGGATTGAGGTACCTGGTTATTCCAGGATTGCCTGTCTAGGCACCTGGGTAGACCAGGATTGCCTGTTTTTTATGGACCGCCACCCAGGCTCAAAGGGATCATAAGATTATTCATGCTAGAAACTTCCGTGTGCAGCCACATGCTATTATGGGCTCTAGCATAGTTGACTAAGTCATGCGAACTCTTACAGTGGTAGACTAGCAGATGTAGGGGATGTAGGTTGGTACGGTCTACCCATCGTAAGGTGCTAGCGCTTCTGAAAGACTATGTCTTGGTCATCCGTTTCTCAAACACCATGTAGTGCGAGAAAACCAACGGAGGAGATCGAGTCATGTGGGGAAAAGTGTGCAACCTCTGCAGAGTGTATAAACTAATCATGATTAGCCGTGTCCCCGGTTATGGACATCTTGAGTATCTAGTACTTAGATTATCATGTGAATCTCATCATGTTACTTTAATTAATATTGTTGGATTTTTAATGATGATATTTAATTGGGATTGAGAATGCTATCAACCATTCTCAATGTTTAACAACCACCATGATAGTTAAATAATTTTATTCATTTGCAGTAGGGAAAACTTGGCTTTTCACAAAAACATTATAACCATAGAGCCTCCACCAGCCAAATATGCATGTAGTGATAGCCTTTATTCATAATTGCTCTATGGTGTGAATTTGCCAGTACATTCAATGTACTGACCCTTTGTGGCTGCAACGTCTCATGTTGTAGGATTCTTACGACGAGTAAGTGATACGTTAGGGTTACGATTTCTACACTCAACTTTGCCGTTGGTGTTGATGGGAATCCACGACCTTGTTACTTCCGCTATTTGGATTGAGGTAATAGTATTTACGTTATTTTATACATGTGATTTACCTCTGTTATAAATCCTCGAGTACCGTGTGTGTCAGCATACCGATCCAGGGATGACACTTAAGCATAGAGACTTGATCCATTCGGGTCGGGTCGCTGCAAAGGATATCGCCGAGTATGTAGCAGTATGTGATGTATGTCAGAGAGTGAAGGCAGAACATCAGAAGCCAGCAGGATTACTTTAGCCTATGCCAATACTAGAATGGAAGTGGGACAAGCTTGGCATGGATTTCATCACCGGATTACCCAGGACACGATCGGGATATGATTCTATCTAGGTAGTAGTTGATCGCTTGACCAAGGTAGCTCACTTTATCCTCGTGAAAACTACTTACACGAGCGTGAAGTTGGCCAAGATATATATGACCAGGATCGTATGTCTGCATGGAGTTCCGAGGACCATCGTATCAGATAGAGGAACACAGTTTACATTGAAGTTTTGGAATCAACTGCACCAGACTTCGGGTACCAGGCTAGAGTTCAGTACAACCTTTCATCCACAGACAGATGGATAGACTGAGAGAGTCAATCAGATTCTGGAGGAGATGTTGAGAGCTTGTGCGCTAGATTATGGATCTAGTTGGGATGATAATTTGCCTTACGCAGAGTTCTCACACAACAACAGTTATCAGGCTAGTTTGAAGATGGCCCCTTTTGAAGCTTTGTATGGAAGAAGGTACAGGACACCATTGATGTGGGATGAAGTTGGATACCGCCAGCTGTTTGGACCAGATTTGTTCAAGGAGTCTGGAGAGAAGGTTAAGTTGATTCGGAATAGACTGAAGATAGCTCAGTCCAGGAAGAAGAGTTATGCCAATACTAAACGCAAGGAGGTAGTCTATGAGATTGGAGATAGAGCGTATCTTCGTGTGTCACCGCTTCAAGGAGTTAAACGATTTGGAGTTAAGGGAAAGTTATCCCCGAGATTTGTAGGACCATACCGAGTTCTGGAACGTATGGGAGAGGTGGCCTACAAATTGGAGTTACCCGAAGGATTGTCAGGAGTTCATGATGTGTTTCACGTTTCCCAGTTGAAGAAGTGCCATGCTGAGATGGCCGATATTCCTCTGAGATATACAGTGCCCCTGGAAGCAATTCAGTTGGATAGTGACCTAACCTACGAGGAGAAACTAGTCAAGATTCTGGAGTTTGCCAGCCGAGTTACACGCATCAAAGTTATCAAGTTTTGCAAAGTTCAGTGGAGCCACCATACCGAGGAAGAAGCCACCTGGGAGCGAGAAGAAGACCTACGGAAAGTCCACCCGCACCTATTTTCTAGCCAACCCGAATCTCGAGGGCGAGATTCATCATCAGGGGGGTAGGTTTGTAACATCCCAATTTTCAATTTGGATGTTATACATAGTGTTGGGGAACGTAGTAATTTCAAAAAAATTCCTACGCACACGCAAGATCATGGTGATGGCATAGCAACAAGAGGGGAGAGTGTTGTCTACGTACCCTCGTAGACCGTTAAGCGGAAGCGTTATGACAACGCGGTTGATGTAGTCGTACGTCTTCACGATTCGACCGATCCAAGCACCGAACGTACGACACCTCCGTGTTCAGCACACGTCCAGCTCGATGAGGTCCCCCGGGCTCCAATCCAGCGAAGCGTTGGGGATGAGTTCCGTCAGCACGACGGCGTGGTGAAGATGATGATGTTCTACTGGCGCAGGGCTTCGTCTAAACTCCGCAACGATATGACCGAGGTGGAATATGGTGGAGGGGGGCACCGCACACGGCTAAGGAACGATCCGTAGATCAACTTGTGTGTCTATGGGGTGCCCCCCTCCCCGTATATAAAGGGGGAGAGGAGGAGGGGGCCGGCCAAGAGGGGAGGCGCGCCCTAGGGGGGGGGGGCAAACCTACTCCAAGTAGGTTTGGCCCCCCTTTCCTATTAGGAGTAGGAGAGGGAAGGAAGAGAGGGGAAGGAAGAAGGAAAGGGGGGGCCGGCCCCCCTCCGAATTTGGATTGGGCTTGGGGGGGGAGGGGCGCACCCCCTCCTTTGCTCCTTCTCCCTCCTTTCCACTAAGGCCCAATAAGGCCCATATACTTACCGGGGGGTTCCGGTAACCTCCCGGAACTCCGGTATAGTCCCAATCTCATCCGGAGCCTTTCCGATGTCCAAATATATCCGTCCAATATATCAATCTTTATGTCTCGACCATTTCGAGACTCCTCGTCATGTCCGTGATCACATCCGGGACTCCGAACAAGCTTCGGTACATCAAAACTTATAAACTCATAATAAAACTGTCATCGTAACGTTAAGCGTGCGGACCCTACGGGTTCGAGAACTATGTAGACATGACCTAGAACTATTCTCGGTCAATAACCAATAGTGTAACCTGGATGTTCATATGGGTTCCTACATATTCTACGAAGATCTTTATCGGTCAAACCGCATAACAACATACGTTGTTCCCTTTGTCATCAGTATGTTACTTGCCCGAGATTCGATCGTCGGTATCCAATACCTAGTTCAATCTCGTTACCGGCAAGTCTCTTTACTCGTTCCGCAATACATCATTTCATAACTAACTCATTAGTTACAATGCTTGCAAGGCTTAGGTGATGAGTATTACCAAGAAGGCCCAGAGATACCTCTCCGACAAATCGGAGTGACAAAACCTAATCTCGAATTATGCCAACTCAACATGTACCTTTGGAGACACCTGTAGAGCACCTTTATAATCACCCAGTTACGTTGTGACGTTTGGTAGCACACAAAGTTTTCCTCCGGTAAACGGGAGTTGCACAATCTCATAGTTGCAGGAACTTTGTATAAGTCATGAAGAAAGCAATAGCAACATACTAAACGATCAAGTGCTAAGCTAACAAAATGGGTCAAGTCAATCACATCATTCTCATAATGATGTGATCCCATCAATCAAATGACAACACATGCCTATGGTTAGGAAACATAACCATCTTTGATCAATGAGCTAGTCAAGTAGAGGCATACTAGTGACACTATGTTTGTCTATGTATTCACACATGTATCATGTTTCCGGTTAATACAATTCTACCATGAATAATAAACATTTATCATGATATGAGGAAATAAATAATAACTTTATTATTGCCTCTAGGGCATATTTCCTTCAGTCTCCCACTTGCACTAGAGTCAATAATCTAGATTACATAGTAATGATTCTAACACCCATGGAGTCTTGGTGCTGATCATGTTTTACTCGTGAGAGAGGCTTAGTCAACGGGTCTGCAACATTCAGATCCGTATGTATCTTGCAAATCTCTATGTCTCCCACTTGGACTTGGTCCCAAATGGAATTGAAGCGTCTCTTCATGTGCTTGGTCCTCTTGTGAAATCTGGATTCCTTTGCCAAGGCAATTGCACCAGTATTGTCACAGAAGATCTTCATTGGTCCCGATGCACTAGGTACAACACCTAGATCGGAAATGAACTCCTTCATCCAGACTCCTTCATTTGCTGCTTCCGAAGCAGCTATGTACTCCGCTTCACATGTAGATCCCGCCACGACGCTTTGTTTAGAACTGCACCAACTTACAGCTCCACCGTTTAATAAAAATACGTATTCGGTTTGCGATTTAGAACCGTCCGGATCAGTGTCAAAGCTTGCATCGACGTAACCATTTACGACTAGCTCTTTGTCACCTCCATATACGAGAAACATATCCTTAGTCCTTTTCAGGTATTTCAGGATGTTCTTTACCGCTGTCCAGTGACCCACTCCTGGATTACTTTGGTACCTCCCTGCCAAACTTATAGCAAGGCACACATCAGGTCTGGTACACAGCATTGCATACATGATAGAGCCTATGGCTGAAGCATAGGGAACTCCTTTCATTTTCTCTCTATCTTCTGCAGTGGTCGGGCATTGAGTCTGACTCAACTTTATACCTTGTAATACAGGCAAGAACCCTTTCTTTGCCTGTTCCATATTGAACCTTTTCAATACTTTATCAAGGTACGTGCTTTGTGAAAGTCCAATCAAGCGTCTTGATCTATCTCTATAGATCTTAATGCCCAATATGTAAGCAGCTTCACCGAGGTCTTTCATTGAAAAACTTTTATTCAAGTATCCTTTTATGCTATCCAGAAATTCTATATCATTTCCAATCAACAATATGTCATCCACATATAATATTAGAAATGCTACAGAGCTGCCACTCACTTTCTTGTAAATACATGCTTCTCCAAAAGTCTATATAAAACCATATGCTTTGATCACACTATCAAAGCGTTTATTCCAACTCCGAGAGGCTTGCACCAGACCATAGATTGATCGCTGGAGCTTGCACACTTTGTTAGCTCCCTTAGGATCGACAAAACCCTCCGGTTGCATCATATACAATTCTTCTTCCAGAAATCCATTCAGGAATGCAGTTTTGACATCCATCTGCCAAATTTCATAATCATAAAATGCGGCAATCGCTAACATGATTCGGACAGACTTAAGCATCGCTACGGGTGAGAAAGTCTCATCGTAGTCAACCCCTTGAACTTGTCGAAAACCTTTCGCAACAAGTCGAGCTTTATAGACAGTTACATTACCGTCAGCGTTAGTCTTCTTAAAAATCCATTTATTCTCAATGGCTTGCCGATCATCGGGCAAGTCAACCAAAGTCCATACTTTGTTCTCATACATGGATCCCATCTCAGATTTCATGGCCTCTAGCCATTTTGCGGAATCTGGGCTCATCATCGCTTCCGCATAGTTTTTAGGTTCATCATGGTCAAGTAACATGACTTCCAGAATAGGATTACCGTACCACTCTGGTGCGGATCTTACTCTGGTAGACCTACGAGGTTCAGTAGACACTTGATCTGAAGTTTCATGATCAATATCATTAGCTTCCTCACTAATTGGTGTATTTGTCACAGGAACTGATTTCTGTGATGAACTACTTTCCAATAAGGGAGCAGGTACAGTTACCTCATCAAGTTCTACTTTCCTCCCACTCACTTCTTTTGAGAGAAACTCCTTCTCTAGAAAGGATCCATTCTTAGCAACGAATGTCTTGCCTTCGGATCTGTGATAGCAGGTGTACCCAACAGTCTCTTTTGGGTATCCTATGAAGACACATTTCTCCGATTTGGGTTCGAGCTTATCTGGTTGAAGTTTCTTCACATAAGCATCGCAGCCCCAAACTTTAAGAAACGACAACTTTGGTTTCTTGCCAAACCACAGTTCATAAGGCGTCGTCTCAACGGATTTTGATGGTGCCCTATTTAATGTGAATGCAGCCGTCTCTAAAGAATGACCCCAAAATGATAGCGGTAAATCAGTAAGAGACATCATAGATCGCACCATATCAAGTAAAGTACGATTACGACGTTCGGACACACCATTTCTTTGTGGTGTTCCAGGTGGCGTGAGTTGCGAAACTATTCCGCATTGTTTCAAATGTAGACCAAACTCGTAACTCAAATATTCTCCTCCACGATCAGATCGTAGAAACTTTATTTTCTTGTTACGATGATTTTCCACTTCACTCTGAAATTCTTTGAACTTTTCAAATGTTTCAGACTTGTGTTTCATTAAGTAGATATACCCATATCTGCTCAAATCATCTATGAAGGTGAGAAAATAACGATATCCGCCACGAGCTTCAACATTCATCGGACCACATACATCTGTATGTATGACTTCCAGCAAATCTGTTGCTCTCTCCATAGTACCGGAGAACGGTGTTTTAGTCATCTTGCCCATGAGGCACGGTTCGCAAGTACCAAGTGATTCATAATCAAGTGATTCCAAAAGTCCATCAGTATGGAGTTTCTTCATGCGCTTTACACCGATATGACCTAAACGGCAGTGCCACAAATAAGTTGCACTATCATTATCAACTCTGCATCTTTTGGCTTCAACATTATGAATATGTGTATCACTACTATCGAGATTCAATAAAAATAGACCACTCTTCAAGGGTGCATGACCATAAAAGATATTACTCATATAAATAGAACAACCATTAGTCTCTGATTTAAATGAATAACCGTCTCGCATCAAACAAGATCCAGATATAATGTTCATGCTCAACGCTGGCACCAAATAACAATTATTCAGGTCTAAAACTAATCCCGAAGGTAGATGTAGAGGTAGCATGCCGACCGCGATCACATTGATTTTGGAACCGTTTCCCACGCGCATCGTCACCTCGTCCTTGGCCAGTGCTCGCTTATTCCGTAGTCCCTGTTTCGAGTTGCAAATATTAGCAACAGAACCAGTATCAAATACCCAAGTGCTACTACGAGCTCTAGTTAGGTACACATCAATAACATGTATATCACATATACCTTTGTTCACTTTGCCATCCTTCTTATCCGCCAAATACTTGGGGCAGTTCCGCTTCCAGTGACCAGTCTGCTTGCAGTAGAAGCAGTTAGTTTCAGGCTTAGGTCCAGACTTGGGTTTCTTCTCTTGAGCAGCAACTTGCTTGTTGTTCTTCTTGAAGTTCCCCTTCTTCTTCCCTTTGCCCTTTTTCTTGAAACTTGTGGTCTTGTTGACCATCAACACTTGATGCTCCTTCTTGATTTCTACCTCCACAGCCTTTAGCATTGCGAAGAGCTCGGGATTTGTCTTGTTCATCCCTTGCATATTATAGTTCATCACGAAGCTCTTGTAGCTTGGTGGCAGTGATTGGAGAATTCTGTCAATGACGCTATCATCCGGAAGATTAACTCCCAGTTGAATCAAGTGATTATTATACCCAGACATTTTGAGTATATGCTCACTGACAGAACTATTCTCCTCCATCTTGCAGCTGTAGAACTTATTGGAGACTTCATATCTCTCAATCTGGGCATTTGCTTGAAATATTAATTTCAACTCCTGGAACATCTCATATGCTCCATGACGTTCAAAACGTCGTTGAAAACCCGGTTCTAAGCCGTAAATCATGGCACACTGAACTATAGAGTAGTCATCAGCTTTGCTCTGCCAGACGTTCACAACATCTGGTGTTGCTCCTGCAGCAGGCCTGGCACCCAGCGGTGCTTCCAGGACGTAATTCTTCTGTGTAGCAATGAGGATAATCCTCAAGTTACGGACCCAGTCCGTGTAATTGCTACCATCATCTTTCAACTTTGCTTTCTCAAGGAAAGCATTAAAATTCAACGGAACAACAGCACGAGCCATCTATCTACAACAAACATAGACAAGCAAAATACTATTAGGTACTAAGTTCATGATAAATTTAAGTTCAATTAATCATATTACTTAAGAACTCCAATTTAGACAGACATCTCTCTAGTCATCTAAGTGATCACGTGATCCAAATCAACTAAACCATAACCGATCATCACGTGAGATGGAGTAGTTTTCAATGGTGAACATCTTTATGTTGATCATATCTACTATATGATTCATGCTCGACCTTTTGGTCTCCGTGTTCTGAGGCCATATCTGCATATGCTAGGCTCGTCAAGTTTAACCTGAGTATTCTGCGTGTGCAAAACTGGCTTGCACCCGTTGTAGATGGACGTAGAGCTTATCACACCCGATCATCACGTGGTGTCTAGGCACGACGAACTTTGGCAACAGTGCATACTCAGGGAGAACACTTCTTGATAATTTTTTAGTGAGAGATCATCTTAAAATGCTACCGTCAATCAAAGCAAGATAAGATGCATAAAGGATAAACATCACATGCAATCAATATAAGTGATATGATATGGCCATCATCATCTTGTGCTTGTGATCTCCATCTCCGAAGCACCGTCGTGATCACCATCGTCACCGGCGCGACACCTTGATCTCCATCGTAGGATCGTTGTCGTTTACGCCATCTATTGCTTCTACGACTATTGCTACCGCTTAGTGATAAAGTAAAGCAATTACAGGGCGTTTGCATTTCATACAATAAAGCGACAACCATATGGCTCCTGCCAGTTGCCGATAACTTCGGTTACAAAACATGATCATCTCATACAATAAAATATAGCATCACGTCTTGGCCATATCACATCACAACATGCCCTGGAAAAACAAGTTAGACGTCCTCTACTTTGTTGTTGCAAGTTTTACGTGGCTGCTACGGGCTGAGCAAGAACCGTTCTTACCTACGCATCAAAACCACAACGATAGTTCATCAAGTTGGTGCTGTTTTAACCTTCGCAAGGACCGGGCATAGCCACACTCGGTTCAACTAAAGTTGGAGAAACTGACACCCGCTAGTCACCTGTGTGCAAAGCACGACGGTAAAACCAGTCTCGCGTAAGCGTACGCGTAATGTCGATCCGGGCCGCTTCATCCAACAATACCGCCGAACCAAAGTATGACATGCTAGTAAGCAGTATGACTTGTATCGCCCACAACTCACTTGTGTTCTACTCGTGCATATAACATCAACGCATAAAACCTAGGCTCGGATACCACTGTTGGGGAACGTAGTAATTTCAAAAAAAATCCTACGCACATGCAAGATCATGGTGATGGCATAGCAACGAGAGGGGAGAGTGTTGTCTGCGTACCCTCGTAGACCGTTAAGCGGAAGCATTATGACATCGCGGTTGATGTAGTCGTACGTCTTCACGATTCGACCGATCCAAGCACCGAACGTACGGCACCTCCGTGTTCAGCACACGTCCAGCTCGATGAGGTCCCCCGGGCTCCAATCCAGCGAAGCGTCGGGGATGAGTTCCGTCAGCACGACGGCGTGGTGACGATGATGATGTTCTACCGGCGCAGGGCTTCGTCTAAACTCCGCGATGATATGACCGAGGTGGAATATGGTGGAGGGGGCACCGCACACGGCTAAGGAACGATCCGTAGATCAACTTGTGTGTCTATGGGGTGCCCCCCTCCCCGTATATAAAGGGGGAGAGCAGGAGGGGGCCGTCCAAGAGGGGAGGCGCGCCCTAGGGGGGGCAAACCTACTCCAAGTAGGTTTGGCCCCCCTTTCCTATTAGGAGTAGGAGAGGGAAGGAAGAGAGGGGAGGGAAGAAGGAAAGGGGGGCGGGCCCCCCTCCCAATTCGGATTGGGCTTGGGGGGGGGGCGCACCCCCTCCTTTGCTCCTTCTCCCTCCTTTCCACTAAGGCCCAATAAGGCCCATATACTTACCGAGGGGTTTCGGTAACCTCCCGGAACTCCGGTATAGTCCCAATCTCATCCAGAACCTTTCCGGTGTCCAAATATATCCGTCCAATATATCAATATTTATGTCTCGACCATTTCGAGACTCCTCGTCATGTCCGTGATCACATCCGGGACTCCAAACAAGCTTCGGTACATCAAAACTTATAAACTCATATTAAAACTGTCATCGTAATGTTAAGCGTGCGGACCCTACGGGTTCGAGAACTATGTAGACATGACCTAGAACTATTCTCGGTCAATAACCAATAGTGGAACCTGGATGCTCATATTGGTTCCTATATATTCTACAAAGATCTTTATCGGTCAAACCGCATAACAACATACGTTGTTCCCTTTGTCATCGGTATGTTACTTGCCCGAGATTCGATCGTCGGTATCCAATACCTAGTTCAATCTCGTTACCGGCAAGTCTCTTTACTCGTTCCGCAATACATCATTTCATAACTAACTCATTAGTTACAATGCTTGCAAGGCTTAGGTGATGAGTATTAACGAGAAGGCCCAGAGATACCTCTCCGACAATCGGTGTGACAAAACCTAATCTCGAATTATGCCAACTCAACATGTACCTTTGGAGACACCTGTAGAGCACCTTTATAATCACCCAGTTACGTTGTGACATTTGGTAGCACACAAAGTGTTCCTCCGGTAAACGGGAGTTGCACAATCTCATAGTTGCAGGAACTTTGTATAAGTCATGAAGAAAGCAATAGCAACATACTAAATGATCAAGTGCTAAGCTAACGGAATGGGTCAAGTCAATCACATCATTCTCCTAATGATGTGATCCCATCAATCAAATGACAACACATGCCTATGGTTAGGAAACATAACCATCTTTGATCAATGAGCTAGTCAAGTAGAGGCATACTAGTGACACTATGTTTGTCTATGTATTCACACATGTATCATGTTTCCGGTTAATACAATTCTAGCATGAATAATAAACATTTATCATGATATGAGGAAATAAATAATAACTTTATTATTGCCTCTAGGGCATATTTCCTGCACATAGGTCATCATGTGCATATCATATTTTTATTTGCATTTTGGTTGTGATCCTAGAACTCATAAGCAACTCAAGGACCCAAGGAGAGAGTCGGAGATTTCACAAATTTTCGTATTTGAATTCTCTCAAATTTGAAAAGAGGATCAATTTGATTTTAATATTTTTCTCTCCAAATTATTTCCAATAATAAAAATAAATGAGAGAAGATAAAATGACTTCTTCAAAAGAGAGGAATATGGAGAAGAAATTTGAAAATCAAATTATTATTTTATTCGTATTTTATTTGCTATTTTATTTAAATTGGAAAAATATGCATTTTTGAAAAATTGCATTTTAGGCCAGAAAAATATTCATCTTGTCCTAAATATTAGGTATGAACGGTGAAAATTATTTCTGGTATTTTTATAATTTTTTTATATTTTATTAGGATTTTTTTCTTTTGGGCAAAATTTAATAAAAAAACATCTTGCCCAACTGGGCCAAAGGCCCAGCCGAGCCAGGCCGGCCCGCTCGCCCTGCCGCCTTCCTCCTCGCAGGAGGAATCCCGGGCGCCGCTGCCGCTCGAGGGAGTCCGAGCCAGACGCCCAATCGCCGCCCCTGCCGCAAATCGCCCCCCTTGGGCCTTTAAAAGCCGCCCCGCCCCGCCGCCGCAGCCGCCTCGCCTCCATGCTGCCGCAGTCGCGCCGCCGCCTTGTCACTGCCGCGCCGCAGCCGCTGACGCCGTCGCCAGAGCCCTGCCTCGCCCCGCTGACGCCGCTAGTTTCCCCTGCCGCTGTTGACCCCGTCGCCATCATTGACCCGCAAAAGACCAATCAATTTTTTAGGGTTAGGGTTTTTCTCGTTTTTTTCGATCGGATCTAATTAGCGGACGTTTGTCTGTTAATCTGCGGTGGCGAACATTTTCGTTCGTTAGTTTTTGTTAGCGAACGTTCGTTCGTTAGTTTTTTTCTTTTTCTGTTTATTTTCGGCCAGGGACCTATCCGTGATTACTTTAGTCACAGATTAGTCCCTGAACTTCAAACCCTCCCTACTTTTTGCTCGTTAGTCCAAATCCAGTAAAACCAATGCCAAAATCTTCGTCTTGTTCCCCTCTTTCCAGATAACCAACTTGAACATGATTTTGACAATTTAAAATTTGGTTTCAAGCAGATTTGAATTCAAACTTCTTTTGATCGCAATTTGAGTTTCGTAGCTCCGATTCGATTGATTCTTTTTGCAAATCGAAGCTCTTCAGTTGAAATTTCAAGTTGGATTTTTTCTCTTGAGTTTTACCTTGCATCTTATGCTTGAGTGCTTATGTATGCTATTGATTGTTCATGATACAGTGTCCAGAGTGCAAAGCGTGCTACTACGAGTCACTAGTGTTTTCAGATCGTCAGCAAGGCAAGTAACACTTTGATTATATTCCATTTATTACCCATTTTTTATGCATTAGTTTCAACCCTCAAACATTGCATGGTTAGGATCTGATTAACATGTGGGTATTGGGAAGTAGTTGATGAGGTAGAACGTATTGTCTTTTATCAAACCCTGGGAGTTACTTCTACGTTATGCTTATACTGCTATGCTATGCTCGTAGACATAGTTTGGTTTGAGTGACCCATGACAGATGTGAGAGTTGTTAATTACTAATAGTTAAACTTAAGGTGGCTACTTTAATACACATCTGGGTGGATTGGTTGAGGCACCCTGGAGCACCCAGTGGTTGTCTGGGCACCTGGAGCAATCCAACGTTGTCCTGGGGTATCCCAGAGTACCCGTGTGATCATCCTATGGTTCGCCACCCAGGCTCAAAGTGATCATAAGATTATTCATGCTAGAAACTTCCATGTGCAGCCACAAGCCATTATGGGCTCTGGCATAGTTGAGTAAGTTGTGGGAAACCTTTCCATGATGGGATAGCAGATGTAGGGGATTGTAGGTGTACTGGCCTATCTATCGTTTAAGGGGACCTCTTCGGAAAGACCGTGTCTCGGTCATCCGTTTCTCAAACATCATGTAGTGCGAGAAATACAACGGAGGAGATTGAGTCTTGTGGGGAAAATTGTGCAAACCTCCGCAGAGTGTACAAACTAATCATGATTAGCTGTGTCCCCGGTTATGCTCATCTTGAGTATCTGGTACTTGAATTATTGATTTGATCTCATCACTTTACTTAATTAATTTGTTGGGTTGTTATTATTATTTTGGGATTGAGTTGGAGGAACCTTCTCAATATTTTCAACAACTTTGTAGTTAATAAAATATATTCCTTTGTTGTAGGGAAAAACTAGCTTTATGCAAATGATAACCATAGAGCCTCCACCAGCCATATATGCATATAGTTATAGCCGTTACTTGTTCTTTGCTCTATAGTGTTATATTGCCAGCATATTCCTTGTTCTGACCTACACAGGCTGCAACGTATTATGTTGCAGAGTTTTCAGACAAAGAGTAAGGTGTGCTAGGTCATTGTCATGCACTCAGCTATGCCGTTGGAGTTGACTCATTTACCTTCGATGCTTCCGCAGTTATCTTATTTAGATGGCCTTAAGCCATATTTTTGTAACAAGTTCTATTTTGAGACATTTGATGTAATAAGTGTGTGATTGAACTCTGCTATAAATCCTTGAGTATTGTGTGTGTCAGCATTACCGATCCAGGGATGACACTTATGCACAGAGATTTGACCATCTAAGGTCAGGTCGCTACATTTGCCCCGTAAATGCGCTCCTCGCCTGCGTGGCTCTCCTTGGATTCTTGACGAGTGATATTTCTACACTCATCTAACCTGAGTTTTAACATGAGATATTTCATTAAGCCGAGGTATTCAGTCCCATATTGTTGACTATTGAATGCAAAGGATTCCAAATATCCAATCTTTATTTTCTCTCCATGGGAAATGGGCTATTTATGGATGAAATCAAGCCAATACATGGAAAAGAGTAACATGGAGATAGAGGAGATCAAGTCAGAGGTATAAAAGGCCCGACGCCAAATGATTAACAGAATAAGTCGCCACATCGTCATTTTCACAGCAACCATCTCCATCAACCCTAGCAGCCACCATTTCCCATCTACATCTTCATAGCCACCACCTTCATCATTGCCATAGTTCTCAACCATCTAGCCATAGTTTGTAATGGTGTATCACACCATGCATCTATTGTAAGACATATTATCAATCAATCTTCATGATGTGTTCTTCAATGATATCTTCATTTGATTTGATCTCCATGTGTGAGTAGTTCGGTAAGGTCATGGGTTGAGGCAAGGCCTTGTAACCTGATGTATTTGTTGGAGGGGTCGATAGAAGTAATTTGAACTAACATCCCATATGTGTAGAATAAATTCACTACCACAGGAAGGTCCTAACATGACACATGTATAGGAGACCACTCAACCAAACTGTGTGCGATGTATGAATCACACACGGTATCAAAATAAAACCGTTACCAATAAAACAAACTATGCATGATGGCAGATCCATCAAATACGTTTCAGAAAAGAACTGCGTGTGCGAAATGTGGCATACAATTGATCCATACAAACTATTTGCAATGAGCCTGCACAACAGAAACTGTTAGGGATATTCCCCACGACCAAGACCCGGCTCTGAGATAAGTCATCTCTGGTCATCTCTATTCATCTATGAGATAACTCACTTCTGGTCATCTCTAAGATAAGTCATCTCTAAGATAAGTCATCTCTGAGATAAGTCATCTTTGAGGATAAGCCACCTCTGGAGTTAAGTTCGCTCAGATAATGAGCGAGACATATAAGCGGGACAAATGAGCGAGCTACAACCTTGACCCGGCCTGCGACGAGACCCAGCCTGCTACAGGACTTGGAGTCCAAATACAAGAAGGAGACTTTCAACTTGGAAGACATAGAGGATTTTAAGTACTTAGAGTAGGACTCTGACAGCGGGTATAACCTGGAATCTCTCGTAACCCCATGGACACAACTATTATATAAAGCGAGTCCATGGGTCATCAGAAAGGGGAGATAAAATAAGTGGCCACGAATAAGTAGCCCGCGATAAGTAACCCATGGTAAGTCGCCATCGATAAGCCTTCCGTGATAAGTCGCCCGCGATAAGTAGCCTGCGATAAGTTTCCTGAGACAAGTCTTAGACAAGATCAAAGTAGAGACTCTCAAGATGAGAGGCAGGGAAATAGCACCTTTGTAATCAAGATCATCATCATCATCATCAATATAACCAAGCAGGATGTAGGCTTTTACCTCGATCACCGAGGGGCCGAACCTGGGTAAAACTCGCGTCTCTCAATACTGACCAACCCCATTCAAGCTATCACCTAGCAGCAATGGTCTCACGACTAAGTACTTTCACGAGGACATCTGTCGTGACAAAACCACGACAGAAACGGTCAGCCAGATCAAGTTGTGAGTGATAGACGACATACATGTCACTCGAATGAACTGTTTGCGATTAGCCAAAACAATTGAAATGGTCAGCCAGATCAAGGTGTGTGCGATAGACAACATGCAGGTCACTCGGATGAACTATTTGTTATTAGCCAAAACTAAAAGTGCAAGTTATCAACTAGAGGGGGGTGAATAGGCGATTTTTATGAAAGTCTTCAAAACATGAGGTCTTTGAAGACAAGCAGATGAAATGAACCTATTGATATGCAGCGGAAGATAGACTACACTAGACAAGCCATAGTCAAGTAAGCAATGTAGTGAAAGTACGAAGACTATCGACAGCTAGGTAGTATGGGTCAGGATGGAAGACAGTATGAAGCCAAACAGGTAATAGTCTTCACATAGTGAAGTCAAACAGATCAGACAGGCAAGCAATGACTTCACGAAGACAAACAGAAAAGTAAAGGGAAGTGGGGGATAGAACTAGTTGCTTAGCAAAGACAAGGATTTGGTAGACCAATTCCAGTTGCCGTGACAACTGTATGTCTTGTTAGGGAGGCTGAGATTAAACTCAGAAGACCGCGTCTTCACCTTATTCCTCTTGAGCTAAGGACACCCAATCCTCGCCCAATCACTGTGGTAAGTCTTCAAGGTAGATTCCAAACCTTCACAGACTTCGTTCACCGGCGATCCACAATGACTCTTGGATGCTCAGAACGCAACGCCTAACCGGCTGGAGGATTCACAATCCTCAAGTGTAACAAGTCTTCAGGTCACGCGGACAGAAAGACTTCAGTGATGCCTAACACTCTTTGGCTCTCGGTGTTTTGGGTTTTGTCCTCGCAAGGATCTCTCTCTCTCTCTCAAAGGCTTCAGAGGTGGGTTGCTCTCAAACTACAAAAGCCGTGGACTAACTCTGAGCAACCACCAATTTATGGTGTAGGGGGTGGGCTATTTAGAGCCAGGAGGCGACCCGACCTGATATGTACGAAATGACCCTGGGTCACTAAGGAACCGATATGTGTCCAACGGTCAGATTTCAAACATACGCGGCATCTTGACTTGGGATACAAGTAAAGCTGACTCATCCAACTCTGGATAAGATTTACTCTCATCGTCTTCGCTCGAAGACATAGGATTTTGGTTGAGAATCACATCAGTCAGTCTGACTTTGTTCACTTGGACCCCACTTAATAGTATGGTGTCAACAAAGAAGAAAAGGAAACTACGAAACAACTATGTCATTGCAGTCCATAGTCTTCAAGTGAATATCTTCACATGTCATAATCTTCATCGTGAATGTCTTCACGAACCACCACTGTCTTCAATGCCTTCACACATTTTTAGGGGTCATCTCTGGTAGGTAAACCAAATCAATAAGGGACTACTACCTGTTTTATCCTGCAATTCTCACAAACACATTAGTCCCTCAACCAAGTTTGTTGTCAATACTCCAAAACCAACTAGGGGTGGAACTAGATGCACTTACAATCTCCCCATTTTTGGTGATTGATGACAAACTGGTTGAAGTTTTCAACGGGGATAAAAGTATGTGAAAGTTAAAGATCAAAGTCATTGTCTTCATAAGTTGCAAAAGTCTCCCCCCTAAAGATGTGCATATAAGTAGTTTGCTTTTGAATGCAAATGCACATGGCATGTTTTACTTTGCGGAGATCCTCTTTAAATTGCAAAGACAATTCATCATGCATATATAAGAATAACAAAGATAATGACATGCATAATGAGAAATGGGCGTCTGCAGAATGACTTCATGCGGAATTTATCATCGCATCACAAAGTAGCAGAAAAAGTAGCAGACGACCATCAAGTTTAAGTGTTACAACTTAAGACCCAAAAAGTTTCAAAACGAGAGTTGTAAGAACTTAGCAAAAAAAAATCAACCACCCCATGTGGACCCGCTTGAAGACTATCAACCTCATATGCTTTATCAACCTCATATGCTTCTCCCCCTTTTGTCAGTAAGGACCAAAAAGGTTTGAAGACATAGAGTATCTACTCACTCCCAGTAGGAGACAATGTTGGAGCAGGGTCAACGTTGGAGTTGGGTGGTGCTGACGGGCCTGAAGCAGAATCGTGGTGCAGTGCAACCAGTTTTGGCGAAGTGGCATCAGCTTCTTCATCGACGACTCTCGCAACAACAGTTGTAGCCGAAGACGAATGTTCAGAATCTTCAATTGAAGGTGTGCGACGCCAGCTTGCAGATTGTGGAGGCCTGGAGTCAAACTGGAAGCTCTCGGTGAAGCCATCTTCGCGAAGATCATCTTCAGAGCAGAGCAATATGAGGCTCTTCTAGGACCGCCGACAGGCTTCATGCGCGACGAATGAGTTCTTGGTGGCTAAGTTGTGAATGCGATTAACATCCACCAAGAGACTCTGCATTTGATGCTTCAGCCAGTCATGATGCCTATCCTGCTTTTGATGCAAAGAAACCAGAAGCTCACGGTTATTGAGGACACGGGGATGCTTTTGAGGCCTTTAAGCAATGGTACTAGCAGTGGCTTTAGTGTTGGCATGGTGTGGCATACGCAAGTTGCCAGCCAGAGGATAAGCAGGAGTTGCAGAGTTTGGCACATGAATCCCTTAAATAGGCTGCATGAAGCTTTGGAATTCTGCATTCTAAAGGCGGAGTGGCTTCTTTGCTGACTCAGGGTAGATGGCTTCAATGGACATATCCACATCAGGCAGAAATACAACGTGGTTGCGCGCTGAAGGTTGATAGTTGATGGTTGATGGTTGAATGAAGCTTGATCAAACGCATCACCCATGGAGCATATAATTTCAGTCCAAAAAGATCAATCCTAGAGGCCGCAAGCTGTCTGATGAAGAAATCCTGAGTGTTGAATTTGATGCCATTGATGATATAGAAAACCAATGTCTTCATGGCGCCTTCAAGTTTAGCTTCAGAGGAATTGCCTTTGATAGGCCAGAGAGTACGCCTTAGAATGTGATAGACTGTGCATGGCAAGTACTCAAGGTCCTTAACAAAAAATTCCTTGGGATATTCAGCGTCATGGGGCAACGGCTTCATCATACTCAACATCTAGCTCATGTTGGCCTCTGGCTTCTGGAAGATGATTTGCAGTTCATTCCGATGAAGCTGACAACCAGGTTCATACAACTCACTTGGAGTGGGCAGGGAAGTATGCTCAATGATCTCCTGAGCTTTGGCTTTGTGATGAATGTCGCCTATCATCCACTCAAGGATCCAAGTCTTCGGATCCCTGTTGTAGCCTCAAATGTGCAGTGTAGCATAAAATTGTAGCAGAAGCTCTTCATTCCAGTGCTCCTTATCAGTCACAAAAGGCGGCAGCCTAACATTTCCGAAGCAATCCAGTGCCTCCTCAAGGCATGGCAGCCCAGCCATAGCATCACAACCCAGATGCTTATGAGGAAAAATCAGGTCCTGGTTGTATAGGATGTAGGAGTAGTAGCTTCGCTGCTGATGGCTCCAAAACCTGTCAGAGGATATCTTGGGCTTCGAGTATGGGTTATTGGCGCTGTCAAAGAAAGTGTTATGCTCTCTGAAACTGAGCACACTGAACGAGCCCTGAGTTGTTGCAGCGCTGGGAAGCCTTGGCAATCTTGGCTTTGGCTTCTGAACCTGAGGCCTCTGCTCCACGTGATAATCACATTGAGGGCCAGGAGCAGTGGGAGGAACCATGATAGGCTATCTGACTGTGATAAGCTCGCCACTATGATTGAATATGTGTTCCATGGTATGAGGCCTTGGTGGAGGAACATCGTCATCTGAAGTGATTGGCTGCACAATGGTGTCAGTTGCAGCATTGGCTTCAGGCTCCATATTGTGTTCAGCCATGACAGTGTCATTGGCTTCAGTAGTGTTGGTGGTGGAAGCCTCATTGTTTTCAACCTCCATGTCATCAACAACTAGGGTCGAGCATGATCACATTCTCGTCTGGTTGGTCTGGATCACTAGCAGGGGGTGTGGCTTCTCTTTCTTCTTCTTTCTCTTCTTCTTCATCGGCTGATGTAGCCGGAATGTCTTCAGTAGCTTTAACTTCAGACTTAGAAGCAGACACAGAAGGAATGGCTTCAGGAAACACTTGACATGCTACTGATCTTGTGTGTTGCACATCCTCTTCTGGAATGCTAGACATGGAGACCTTAGGCCTGAGGCCTTTGCGAAGCCTGCGGAATGCTGGTGACGCCTTTGGAGAGGGAGTGGTTTGGTCCATGTAGTTGTCATCAACATCAAGTACCGGAGTGGTGACTTGAGTTGGTGGAGTACGTGGGGTCTCGTCTTGCATGGGGGTGTCTTGTTGTTGTTGCTCTACCCATGAATCATCTTGAGCAACAAGCGTCAAGGGACGACCAATACTAATGAGTTCACTTCTCGCTAGAGTAGGCGATGATAGAGGTTAGGGCTCGAGCTGAGGAAGGAATTCATCATCATGAACAATGTCTTCATGACCAATGTCTTCAGCTGCATTGGGGTCAATAGCTGGAATCTCTTCACTTTCTGGAGCCTCTGTGGAAGCAGGCTCATGAATCACCAGGCAGAGTTCGCGGTTGGCAGAGGCAGGGAGAGCGACAAAGATTGGTTCAATGTTGAGGGGCTCTGGGGTAGCAGCACACTATTTAATTGAAGACTTTGAAGCCTTTGTCTTCAATTTATTCTTGGAGGGAGCATCATCACAGGTGTCTTTGAGCTTCCTCTTCCTGGCTTCGGCTTCGGCCTGCCTAGTCTTCTTCTGCTCAGAAGCTGTTGAGGGGACCTTTGGCATCAAGCTAGTCATGCTGGCAGGGAAGACAATGCTCGGTGTGCGACATACGGCATGCGGTTCACTCGGATGAACTGTTTGGTTGAGACAAAAGAACATAAACGGTTCAATATAACAAGATGTGTGTGATACGCGGCAAACAGGTCTGTAATCAGAAATGTGTGCGAAGACCGATAATAACATAGACGATTGCTTCTAATAAGACGTATGTGATATGCTCCGTCTACACAACATCTATTGGCCATTGGGGACGGGCGGTCATCCCGATACGCCATAAGGATGCAAAGAGGCATCCTATCAGCAAGGACTAGCTGTTCCACCAGTAGCACATGTAAGAAAACTCTCAAGTTAAGTGTGCTCAGACTGGAGCAGCCATGAGATGGGTGACTGGATGGATCATATCTATCAAATTAAATGACTGATACGACCCATCCCATTAGTTAATTTAACCTCGAGGTCCTTGTTTTTTATTTTTTTTTATTTTTTTAACACATGTTAAAGAAGGTCTACCGCATTACTTTTTGACAATGTGCGATACGTGGCATACAATTGATCCATCCGACCTGTTTGTGATGGAATATGCCGTGTGTGTTGTGGGCAAACGCTTGCTAGTATTCAACCGGGATTGATGAATTCATCACCAACGGGTTCCCTAGTGTGGTCTGTGTTCATCTGATCATCATCTACTTCTTGTGCTACCTCGATGTTCCTTCTATGCTAAGTTTCCATTAATTGATGGCGTTTTATGAACACGCCACCATTTCCCGCCATTTCCTCACCTGTCTCCCGCCACCCAGTGCATAGGCGGCGCGCGACGCACGGAGGCGACAAGCGCAGCCTATAGCACATCCACCTTTTCCAAGCATGCCAACCCACCAAAGCGCCGCCTCTGCCATCAACCTCGTCGACGAGGAAAACGAGCAGGCGCAACGGCCCGTCGAGGCCAAGGCGCTCCCCGGCAACGCGATGGATGATGCCATGATGCGTGTAATCACCACGGTTGAGCAGATCTTTGGCGCATGGCGCTTTAGTGCCGCGGATCAAGATAGGCATGTCAGCGCCGACATGCTGCAGCTCGCCGCACAACATGATTGATGGCGCGCCGTAGAGCAAGCTAGGCGCGTCTGCGCCGATAGGCTGCGGCTCGCCGCACGGCGAGACCGCTGGAGCACCGCAGAGCGAGAGGCACAACATTCTGCACAACAAGAGCGGATCCATCGGCGCTTGCCTGCTGTTGACACGGCATCGCAGCTGGGTACACGTCCCGTAAGTACCCCCATTCCTCGCCAGGAGTGGGTAAAGGCCCTCAGCGCCGTACTTGCACCAGAGGCCGGCCGCGCCGTACTTGCATCGGACGCTAGCCGCACCGTTCGCATGGGTGTCACCGTTCGCCTTGTCCGTGGCCCGCTGGATGCTAACGCGCTGGTCCTAGGCGCGACCGCCTCCTTGGCCCAGGTGTCCACCTGGGCGCAGTAGAGGAACATAGCCGTCGCATCCTCGAGCTGGTGATCTCCGATGAAATAGCCAATTTGGAGCTCGAGATCGCGCTCCATATGTACCGCGAGCGTGTCGACCACTTGGACGAACGCTTGCACGAGTTCAGGCAGAGCCAAAGAGCTACCGTAGGCAAGGGCTGCTGGTCATGGTCTCATGGACGCATTTTATTTTGAAAAGTTGTTTCGATGTGGATAGCCATGTATTCACATCAATCATAGTATTGCTTTGTTTATTGCTCTGTTTCAATGTATGTACTCTATTTTTCATCTTATATGTTCTATTTCAATGTGTGTATATACGCTTTCCATTCTGTATATGTGGATGATAACAACTAGATTCAAATTAGTATAAAAAACAGATAGAAAATGGAATTCATTATATATATATATATATATATATATAATATCATCACATATACGTGATGACTTAACTACTAGGTACAATGCGTAAAATTGAAAACGAACAATACTAAAACTAATAGTCCCTCCTGGGGCCAGTATTCGGGCAGCCCGTCGCTAGCAGCTCCCTGGTGCGCGACGTCTTCCCAGTGCGGAGGCAGTACTCCGCCTCCTCCGCCTCATAGCGCTTGACGTACCGATCTGCCTCTTGCTGGCGGACGCGCGCAACCGATCTTTCCATTTCGTTGGGCGCCCATCAGAGCTCCTCGTTAGTGGCATGCTGGAGCTTATCGGCCCACCTCCACGCAGCGATGAGGCTCCCAACGCGTGTGACCTTCCTCGCGAAGTACCCGTCTTCATACACCTCCTCGGCACGATGACGCGCCCACCCCCAAAGCTCCGCCGCCTCCTTTTTCTAGGCGACATCATGGGCTTCACAGGCTGCCTGGTACCTGGCTTCCTCCTCCGCCATCTACTTCTTGAAAACCACTTGCCTGGCTTTCTCAGCCAGCGACAGTGACTTCCACAGACAAAGATTGTAGTGGCCCCAAAACCAATCCAAAGTTGGGGGGTCCGGCGCAACATCGTTAGGCGGCGCGTAGGGGTCCTCATTGCTGCTAATCGAGTGAGCGTCCTCGGGGGGCGGCAACTCCTTGTCAGCGCGTGGGCAGACTGGTGGCGCCATGGCAAAGATTTGAGAGAGAGAGAGAGAGAGCGACCGAGGGGAGGATGTAGATGAGAATGCAGATGGGACAACGTGAGAAAGATAGTATTTATTGGTGGCCTGAATCTAGATCGACGAGGACAGTAACACATGCCGGTCGCCGGAATTTACGAGTACCGTAGTTCGAATTACACACGATTCCCGCAGCAAAATCCGTGTGTGAACGTAATAGCTGAAGGTTTTGAATACAGAACCGTGTCTGATTAATGATCCCCGCCACTCACCTACCAAACCTCGAGCCGCGAGATAGAGTGCCAATCGTGTGGCGGCGGTTGTCTTGCAAGATCTTTACATTTTCTTTTTTGAACACCGGATGTTTACATCGTCTAATGATTTTTTAACTTGCACACAAGTACACAAAAAAATATGATTTTTAAACCGTTTTGGTTAGGCGTTGCATGTAGATGTAGTTCAAATTTTAATTACGGTCATTAAATGGTTAGAAAATCACTTAAATGTCTTTAAAAGGACAAATGGCCCCTGAAATTTTCCAAATTTTCACCTGACAGTTGTATTAGTGCACGTTAAACGTAGGAAAAAAATTTGAAGGCCGTAAGAGGAAGCTATCTCCCGTTCATCATCAAACATGCATTGTTCCCTCTCGGAACCACGAACCTTGTAGTGAGTTGCTCCAGTTTGTGAGGGGTGTGTTTCCAAACTGTCGTCAAACAGGCCAATTTTTTACCACATCATCTTGGTGGCATGACATTAAATCAAGCAAGATTTCATGTTTTTCTGATCATTTTTAATTTTTTGGAATTAAAATGCCATGGCACTCCATGCATGTGCCCATGCCTTGAGATCAATATGTTTGAAAATTCCTTCTAATTTACTGCACATGGAATTAACTCGCACACAAGTACACAAAAATATGATATTTCAAACTATTTTGGTTAGGTGTTGCATGTAGATGTAGTTCAAATTTGAATTACGGTCATTAAATGGTTAGAAAATCACTTAAATGTCTTTAAAAGGTCAAATGACCCCTGAAATTTTCCAATTTTTCACATGACAATTGTATTAGTACATGTTAAACGTAGGAAAAAATGTGAAGACCGTAAGAGGAAGCTATCTCCCGTTCGTTATCAAACATGCATTGTTCCCTCTCAGAACCACGAACCTTCTAGTGAGTTGCTCCGGTTTGTGAGGGGTGTGTGTCCAAACTTTTGTCAAATAGCCCGATTTTTTACCACATCATCTTGGTGGCATGACGTTAAATCAAGCAAGGTTTCATGTTTTTCTGATCATTTTTTAATTTTTTGGAATTAAAATACCATGGCACTCCATGCATGTGCCCATGCCTTGAGACCAATATATTTGAAAATTCCTTCTAATTTACTGCACATGGAATTAACACGCACACAAGTACACAAAAATATGATTTTTCAAACCGTTATGGTTAGGCGTTGCATGTAGATGTAGTTCAAATTTGAATTACGGTCATTAAATGGTTTGAAAATCACTTAAATGTCTTTAAAAAGTCAAATGACCACTGAAATTTTCCAATTTTTCACATGTCAGTTGTATTAGTGCACGTTAAACGTAGGGAAAAGTTTGAAGGCCGTAAGAGGAAGCTATCTCCCATTCGTGATCAAACATGCATTGTTCCCTCTTGAAACCACGAACCTTCTAGCAAGTTGCTCCGGTTTGTGAGGGGTGTGTGTCCAAACGTTCGTCAAACATGCCAATTTATTTACCACATCATGTTGGTGGCATGACATTACATCAACCAAGGTTTCATGTTTTTCTAATAATTTTTTTATTTTTTGGAATTAAAATGCCATGTCACTCCATGCATACGTATGCATGTGTCCATGTTGTGAGATCAATATATTTGAAAATTCCTTCTAATTTACTGCACATGGAATTAACTCGCACACAAGTACACAGATATGATTTTTCAAACCGTTTTGGTTAGAGTTGCATGTAGATGTAGTTCAAATTTGAATTACGATCATTAAATGGTTAGAAAATCACTTAAATGTCTTTAAAAGGTCAAATGACCCCTAGAATTTTCCAAAGTTTCACATTACAGTTGTAGTAGTGCATGTTTGATGTAGAAAAAAAATTGAAGGCCGTAAGAGGAAGCTATCTCCCATTCGTCATCAAACATGCATTGTTCCCTCTCGGAACCACGAGCCTTCTAGTGAGTTGCTACGGTTTGTGAGGGGTGTGTGTCCAAACTGTCGTCAAACATGCCAATTTCTTTACCACATCATCTTGGTGGCATGACATTACATCAACCAAGGTTTCATGTGTTTCTCATTTTTTTTGGAATTAAAATGCCATGTCACTCCATGCTTAATTGTGTCATATCCGTTAGACCAATATGTTTGAAAATTGCTTCCAATTTACTGCACATGGAATTAAATCGCACACAAGTACATGAAATATGAGTTTTCAAACCGTTATGGTTAGCTATTGCATGTACATGTAGTTCAAATTTCGATTACGGTCATTGAATGGCTAGAAAATCACTTAAATGTCTTAAAAGGTCAAATGACTCCTGAAATTTTCCAAAATTTGACATGACAGTTGTATTAGTACTACAAAATTTCTTCTCGCTCATTTTAAACACCATCCATTGGGAGTTTACTCCAAATTCGTCTTTCATAGCTAATAAAAAATATCTACAATATCAGGCACAGTTGTTTTCTAGGAACCGTTTGCTATGAAAATATCTGGGTCTATTTAAGTCTCCCTCCTTAAGCTTCGTCGGCTCGTCTGCTCCAGTGAAGGCGACCCCTGAATCCACGAATCCCGATCCCCATTCCGCACCCCCTTCTTGCAAAGATGACGCCATGGAAACGCTTCGCGAAGGCCCATACGATGGCCGCATCCCCCCGAGCACTGCCGCCTACGCCGAGAGTGCCTCCGCATCCGCATTGAGCTCGGCCGCTTCCGTCGAGAGGGCGTCTGTGATAGCCGACAGGGCAGCTGCAGCAGCCGAGATGGCTGCAACGGCGGCTGCAAACGCCGAGAGCGCTCGAGCTGCCGTCCGTGCCGCCGATGTTACCCTGGCTTGGGTCAAGGCCATCCACGCCAAGATCGAGGATGCACACGCCAAGATATTCCAGGCCACCTCGAACTCCAGCATGCAACCCACATCTGAAAAGGCGATGGTGGCCATGGAGCAGCTGCTTCCTCATGAGGTCGCCGAGCGGGAGCTGGAGATGTAGGAGGCGGTGGAGATCAAGGAGCGGCGGGAGGAGGAGTTGCGCGTGGCGGAGGTTGGGGTAGAGAAGAGACTGTCCGTTGAGGAATCGGCGGTGGAGTACCAACGCGAGCTCTGGCGCAGCCACTACTACAAGTACTACAACCTTGAGGGCGGCGCCGAGGACGAGGACAAGGATGAGGATGCGGTCGACTTCAGCAGGGGGGCGCGGTGTCCACCAACGGCGGCATGTCGCCAGGACAAGTCATCGATGCCTCATCTCACACCGGCGATGCATAGGCCGGCACGACGACGAATTTGTTAAAATTATGCGTACTTAGGTTTTATTTTTAATGCTGGTCTTTTGTTAGAGCAATGTTTAGGTCAACTGGCTCTGTTTAATTACTAAAATTGCTCGATTCACTAACTGTGGTCTGTCTACTGTATGCTATTTTGTGTGCCCAAATTAGCAAGCGATGATAAATTATGCAATGACGTACTCGGGGAAATTTCCACCAAAATTTTAATTATCAAACTCATCCCATGCGTGTAAAGCTGAAGAATCGTTTACGATGCACACACTCGTTCAAAGTGAATGGTCACCACGCACAAAGTTTCCCTCCACATTTTCAAAATTTTGGCCTGCCGCCAAAATATCTACCCCCCTTCCCCCCTTCCCCACCCCCTTTTCTCCCCGACCACAAGTCACATTTCCCATGTTTCCTCCTTCCTTGCTAAGCTATAGCCGCTTCCTCGCTCTCACCGTCTCGCATCCTACCATCGGGGTCGCCATGGTCTTATTCAAAGACTCTCCAGCGGTTCCTCCTCCGGCGACTACTCCTTCACCACCCGGGTATGCCTCTCTTCTCTCTCTCGGGCTATGACTTGGAATGAAGGATTTTTACCCGACGGTCGATTTGAGTCATTTCTTCCTCTTGTAGCTCCCTAGGACCATCAATGGAAATGAATGGAGCAGGGTGGCTGAAGATCTATCTGCTCATTGTCACCATCAATCTCCATGCGTGAAGCGAGCTGCGTTTGATTCTGTGGACAGTGGGAGGAAGTTTCTGGCATGTGCAGAGAAGGTTAGACCCTCTTTCGTTGTTACAAATCATTTGTTAGATGTGATTCAGACACTGTCACGGTCCCAACCCATTCATACCACACCTTCAACCAAAGGCATCCTAAGACAGTGTCATAGTTTTTACCTAGTATCTTAAATTGTTGCCATCTCATCAGCAGTGCCATTAGAAAATTATTTGGCACCGCTTTTGCAGTTTGTGTAGCCAACTTTGGTCCACACATCCGAGCAGCCAAGCAGTAAAATACTAAATCCTTATGGCACGAAGGAACTGGGCATCGGAGGAACTACGTGCTCTGGAGTCCGGGTCCCTGATTTGTTTTCCGCATCGGCTCGCTAGTGCAGGGCACCGGTGCGAGATGTAGCAACAGTTGTCTTTACCCCAGTTTTGGCTTACATAGTGGACGAGCTTAGTGCTATTAGTTCTATGTTATTAAATTTGTGCATGTACACACCTGTTAGTATCAATTTGCTGTCATCCAAACACTGTCGCTATGCTCTTGCAATTATATTTACCTTCCTCATAAAATGTTCAATTTGTTATTTATTGTACATGAGTAAGAACTTGTAGCATCATTGTAGTTAATTATAGCTCCTGATGTTCCAGAATTTGGTTGTTGTCTCAGTACCAATTATTTCATTTGCACATTGATCTTTTTGAGAAGATATGTCATAATTAACATGTTTCTTCAGTTTTTCAAAATAAGCATTGGTGATTTTCTATGTTGCTATAAACTTATTTCCCCTACAATTGTTACTGGTCTAGTTTTAAATATTATAGGATGAACGAAAGTGTTCTTACTTGGAGTGGGTTGATCAAGAGTGGCCACAGTGTTTGAAGATGTGCCTAGCGAAGCTCTGGAGCATGTATGAGGAAGAGAACAGACGTAGGCTTAGAGAAACTGTTGTCAATGCTGAAGAATATTTCAAGTTGCGGGATAAAAAGTTGAAGGTGGAGAATGAGCTCAGATTTTTTAAATCATACTTTGCTAAGATGGTGTTGGCGAAGGAGGAGGCACTTTCCCAGTTGGCCCATGCAAAACAGGTTCTTATTGAACTGAAAGTAGAGGTGGATAAGACGAGCCTGGATGATCTCGATTACAGAAGTGAATATATTGTTCTTATGAAGTTGAACTAGCTATATGTTGTACTGTGCTATTTTCATGTAGCTACTGTAATATATTTATGTGCCTGATATGAAATTGGCAAACAGATGTTCGATATGAAATGTGAATTTGTGTAATACTAGAACTATTAATTGTAAACTAATAAACCTGCTAAATGTGTCATGGACCTTTGCAAACGGTTCTAGTAGTAAAAGCACTTGCGATGGATAGCCCAATGCCACACAGTTTTCTTCATCAAACAGTTAACCAAGGCAGACCGTGTGTGATAGTTACACCTTTCACACGCGAGCCTACACATAAAACTGTTTGGGATGTACGTACAAACGAAAACGTTTTCCCTGGATTGACTGTGTGGGATGTACATAAGAACAAAAATCTGGCCTGGGCGACGCCACTCATCGCCTGCCGAACACGTTCGTGCAGTTGCAGCAGCTCGGGAAGTTGGTCACCCGTTGAACCGGGCATTTCCTCCGCAGGGCGACCTGTGAGCACACCTACAGACACATTTCTGTCAATCGACTTCCTCGCCGAACTCTTCTTTTCAAAAGAGTTTGCTCAAGCACTCACTGTAGATGCCGCGACGAAGCCGCCGATTCTCCTTTACGGAGTCAGACAGCTGGACCCGAACATCTTTTAGTTCTTCGCCCAGCTGGGTGTTGGCATCTTGGAGTTTGTTCCTCTCCTGCTGCACCCTCATAAGCACCTTCTCGCCGGCCTTTAGCTGGCATAGCAGATGTTGCTTGTCCGGATCTAGTCCGGCGCCCTCTGCAATATTATTGACAGACTTACACGCATGCCGCACGCCATAAACCGCTTATCTTTTTGAAATATGTGTTACCAGAGGGGGTCTCTGTGTCTCCTCCTGCGGCGGCTAGTGCGGCCTCAAGTTGGGCCTTGCACTCTTGAAGCTCCTGGGACAATTGGGTATTCTTCTCCGTAAGATCCTGCATATCAAATGATCCTTAAATCAGTTATTCTAACTACTTTAAGTCTCGGGGGTTACTGGCATATATAACTATTAAAATTCCTTACCCGTATGTCTTTCACATACTGCTCTGTGGCTCCAGTTAAACCATCTTGAGCGGCACGGAGGTGCGTGTCTCCCGCATTAAAGGCATTCAACGCCTCTGGGGAGAAACACGCGTCATGAAGAACTATCCGGCGGCGCCTATGATTCATGGCGCTCTCCACCTCAGACCTGGTGGCGGACAGCCTATCGGCATCCTCCGTTGGAGGAGCATCCGGCTCGCGCCTTGCGCTCGCCTCCCCCTTCGGACCAGGTGTTGGAGCCTGGCTGGCGGAGACTTGGTTGGCAACCTCTCCGGGCACAGTCCGGCGAGCGCTCTTTCTCTTGGAAAAGTCATGAGTATTAATATACCTCCCAGGAATCTTTCCCTTAAAAACGGTGGCGTGCTATACCGTTGCAGCGACGTTTCGATTCGCACCGCACCCCTCTTCCGCCTGCTGGGCTGAACTGACCCTTGTCAGTCAGCCGCCGCGGGTTCGGCTTCCTGCCTTGAAGGCACCTCCTGCGAGACACCGTTGGTATACGGTGGTCAGAAATAAGCAGGGATGAAGTAATGGTGTCAGGACTCCGGTCATAGTTACCTGGGAAGCCAGAGATAAACCGGGGTAGTCAGCCGTAATGGCGACTAGAGCATTGTCCATGCTGAGTTGGTGGAACACCCCGTCAATTAGCTCTACCTCTATGTCCGGATCCTCCCCGGAGGCCGGATCAAGGGATCTTCCCGGATGCTCGGGTTGTGGAGTCGGACTGTATATGCCCTCCACATCCCGGCGCAGTTCCTGCGTCGAAATCATAAAGTAAGACACTTAACTTTGAAAGCACGGATCGGATAGATAGACGTCCGCTTACCCAGCTCCGATGGTTATTCATGGAGAATCCATTTAATGGACTCATGTGGAGGAAGTCCTCCTTCTCCCCCTTGTACAAGCCGGACATGATCTTCACCAGATCGGCGGCCGATCCCGGTCCCTTGCGGCCATGACGGGTGGCGTCATTCTCCCCGTTGAAATCCCACATGGGGTGGCCCCTATATTGGAGCGGCTGCACCCCTTGCATAATGCACGTGGCCATGACTCCAATCATGGTCAATCTGGAATGGGCCAGCAACCTTATCCGGCCCATCAGATATTGGACGCTCCTATCATCTTCCCGTTGAGGGCTCCACGGGCGCCAACTCAGGCGTTTCTTCAGAGGAGCGTTGCTGAACTCTGGGAGGCCGATCCGAACTGGGTCCGGCAGTGGAGCATCTTCCATATAAAACCATTCCGAAGGCCAGTTTTCGGATGCCTTCTTCGGGGTTTCGGATAGATATCCGGTCTCGGCGATGCGCCATATTTCGGCTCCGCCCACTTGATATATCGACCCCTCGTGAGAACGGGGTACGAGGCAAAACAATCTCTTCCACAGCCCAAAATGAGGCTTGATGCCCAAGAACAGCTCGCAAAGAGCAACAAAACCCGCAATGTGCAAAATGGAGGCGGGTGTAAGGTGATGAAGCTGGAGTCCGTAGAACTCCAGGAGCCCCTGGATAAACGGATGTGTGGGAAATCCGAGCCCCCTTATTAGATAAGGGACGAAGCACACCCGCTCTCCTTTGGAGGGATTGGGGGTGTTAGCCGCCTGCTTTCCACCTTTGTAGGTGGCCAGTCCGGCTCGAACCGGGACCATGAAGGCCGGAGGAAGGTATCCCTCCGCTTGGAGCGTCACCAGCTCGCTGTGCGGGACTGAACATCTCCTCCAATCTCCTGGCTGAGGGCTGGGAGCGCGAGAGGAGGAGCCGCGTCGACTATCCATGATGGAGTGGATTTTTTCAGAGGCAATCCGATGAGTACTCGCGGAAGGAGGATGGTGCGATTTGGATCTAGATCCTTGCCTCTCTTATAGGCAGCTTATTCGTGCAGCTTGGGGGTAAAACGTAAAAATACCCTGGCTTTTCGCATTCATACGACACGTGGGAGAGGGCCATTATTGGGCGTAGAAGCCAAGGACCGCAACATTTATGAGGAAGCCGGACACTATTCAGCAAGCACATGGAATTTGGAGGAGAACCCGCCTTGCAACACCGAAGACAATATACGCGTCGGACTCGTCGTCATTGAAGCCTGGTTCGGGGGCTACTGAGGGAGTCCCGGACTAGGGGGTGTCCGGATAGCCGAACTATCATCATCGGCTGGACTCCAAGACTATGAAGATACAAGATTGAAGACTTCGTCCCGTGTCCGGATGGGACTTTCCTTGGCGTGGAAAGCAAGCTTGGCGATACGGATATGTAGATCTCCTACCATTGTAACTGACTCTGTGTAACCCTAGCCCTCTCCGGTGTCTATATAAACCGGAGGGTTTTAGTCCATAGGACACAACAACAATCATATCATAGGCTAGCTTCTAGGGTTTAGCCTCCTTGATCTCGTGGTAGATCCACTCTTGTACTACCCATATCATCAATATCAATCAAGCAGGAGTAGGGTTTTACCTCCATCGAGAGGGTCCGAACCTGGGTAAAAACATCGTGTCCCTTGTCTCCTGTTACCATCCGCCTAGACGCACAGTTCGGGACCCCCTACCCGAGATCCGCCGGTTTTGACACCGACAACAAGAAATACCAATCTTGTTGGCCAAACCAAACCGATAATTCGAAGAGAAATACAAAGATATCAAATCATGCATATAAGAATTCAGAGAAGATTCAAATAATATTCATAGATAATCTGATCATAAATCCACAATTCATCGGATCTCGACAAACACACCGCAAAACAAGATTACATCATATAGATCTCCAAAAACATCGAGGAGAACATGGTATTGAAGAACATATATATATAGAGAGAGAGAGATGAAGCCATCTAAATACTAGATATGGACCCGCAGGTCTGAGGTAATCTACTCACGCTTCATCATAAGGGCAATAGGGTTGATGTAGATTCCCTCCATGATCGAATCCCCCTCCGGCAAATCGCTGGGAAAGGCCCCAAGATGGGATCTCACGGGAACAGAAGGTTGCAGCGGTGGAAAAGTATTTTCGTGGCTTTCTCTGAGGGTTTGGGAATATATGTGAATTTATAGGACGAAGAAGTAGGTAGGTGGACTCTCGAGGGGGCCACAAGCCAGGGGGCGCCCCCCTCCCCTAGGGCAAGCCCTTGTGGCTTGTCGCCGCCTAGTGGTTCTTCTGACTTGGACTCCAAGTCCTACAGGTGTCTTCTGGTCCAAGAAAAATCATCGCGAAAGTTTTATTCCGTTTGGACTCCGTTTGATATTCCTTTTCTGCGAAACTCCGAAATAAGGAAAAAACAGAAACTGGCACTCGGCACTAGGTTAATAAGTTAGTCCAAATATAATATAAAATAGCATATTAATGCATATCAAACATCCAAAATAGATAATATAATAGCATGGAACAATCAAAATTATTATAGATATGTTGGAGACGTATCAGCAAGTCCAGGCGGCGACTCCTCGCTCATGCAAGCTTTTGTCATGTGAACAAACAAAAGGAAGGGCGGATGCTAGGGTTAGCCATGGGCCTTCTACTGGGCCTGCCATGTCCCTCCCGTATTGTATACATTGCACGAGATGTATCGATGTTGTTTCTTTTCTTTTTAAATCAGAATATAGGATACTTTGTCGATACCCGTATCGAGGTTGTATCGTTCATATTGCCATATTGGTGACATTTGGTACGCTGATACAAAGGTTTCTGCCGCAACAGTGCTTGATAGTTTGCTTGCATCTTCGTTTGCTAAAAATTGTTGATATGGATCCTCATCCACTTGCTAATCTTTTCAAAATATCCAATTATGATGAACCAATTGCTAGTGAGTTGGGTGCACTTGATTATCTACATGAAGTTTTGCTTGAAAATCATGGATCTGGAAATTTTGACGAAGTATTGAAAGAAGAAATTTATAAAGTGATTCATGATAGCTCCTTGAATGAAAAGCATGATTGCAATGATATTATTATAAATTCTATTAATGTCTATTGTGCTCATGATACGCAAAAATACAAGCTTGGGGATGATGAATTTGTTATGTCCACTACTTATTGTAATGATCATGATTGGGGTGATAATGCTTCTTACGATCTTGAAAGTTTACTTAGGCATCATGATGATTATGTTATTGATAATACTTTTTGCAATAATATTGAAATTGGGTTTTGAAGATGTCAATTTTAGGTAAAAGGAAACACACATATTCGGAGAGTATTCAATCTTATGAAATTTTTGATAAAAGTGGGTTTGGAGAGGTCATGACTTCAGTTGGTGTTAATCCCACTATTTTGGAAGAGTATAAACTTTGTATGCATGTAGATCATGTAGAGAATATGTTATGTTATGACTATATTGTTGAATTTGAATATGATCCTACATGTAATTATTATGAGAGAGGAAAATATGCTTGTAGAAAATTTCATGTTACTAAATTACCTCTCATCATGTTGAGATTGTCAATGATTTATTCTTCTTCCTTGCATATGCTAGATATTTCTTGTCTTGCTAATTTGTTTACTTATAAAATGCATATGCATAGGAAGTATGTTATACTTAAATGTGTTTGTCGGATGTATTATGATGCTCCCTTTGTGCTTCAATTCTTGTATTTCATGTGAGCATCATTGAAATCCCAAAGCCTATCTTAATGGCTATAAAGGAAGAGCTTGTTGGGAGACAACCCAATAGTTATCATTTTTACTTTTTGAGTATTCACGCAATTATGCTACTTTTATTATTGTATTTTTATGTTTTGTTAGTGTTTGTGCCACGTAAATCCTTCGGGGTAATTTGGTTGATAGTTGACTTGATTCTGTGAAATACTGAAACTTTTGCGCCCAGTACTAGAATTTTCATAATTCACTTGTACGTGATAGAATTCTGCATTTCTTACGCATTAATGATATACAGATTGCGCATATTGTCTTAATGTTTCCGATTTTTTGAAGTTACATAAGTATAGTCTTTGCCAGATCATTACAGACTGTTCTGTTTTAGACAGATTCTATTTTTGTTGCATAGTTTGCTTGTTTTAATGATGCTATGGATTATATCAAGGGGTATAAGTCATGGTGAAGTTAGAATACATTAGGTATTATGCAATAAGAAACTATGAATGGCTTCATAGAAGTACCTAAAGTTTATGATTTGTTTATTATACTAACGGATCTCAGGAGGTTTCTGTTGAGTTTTGTGTGCTGAAGTTTTCAAGTTTTGGATGAGATAACGATGGACCAAGGAATAAGGAGCGGCAAGACCCTAAGCTTGGGGATGCACAAGGCACCCCAATATAATATTCAAGGAGACCCAAGCATCTAGGTTTGGCGATGCCCCAGATGCCATCCCCTTTTTCGTCTACACTCCATCGGTATACTACATAGAGGTATATTTTTATTCATCACATGATATGAGTTTTGCTTGGAGCGTCTTGTATTATTATAGTCTTTACTTTGTTTTCCTTTTAGTTTGCCAACAATCATTGTTTGTTGCACACACCTTTTGATAGGGGCACGCATTTATTCTTGATTTTTTAGACTACTCGATGTGCTTCACTTATGTCCTTTGAGCTAGATAGTTGCTCTAGTGCTTCACTTATATATTTTAGAGAACGGCGATGGTTAAATTTTAAATAAATGGTTGCACTCTCATGATTCACTTATATCTTTTTGAGAATCTAATGAATATTAATGGCAATATGCACGTGTTATGAATCTGGTCCTGATGTGATAGGTATTCAAGAGGGATATAATAAAAACTTTCATGTAGATCACTACATATGATAAGTTTGATTCCTTGCAATAGTTTTGGGATATTGAGATGTTAATATGTGAGGTGCCAGTGAATATTTGTGGTTTAGTAAAAAAAATTGGTGTTAAGGTTTGTGATTCCCGAAGCATGCACGTATAGTTTCCTGTTATGCGATGAAGTTGGAGCATGATTTATTACTGAGTGTTTACCTTATGAGTGGTGGTCGGGGACGGGCGATGGTCTTTTCCTACCAATCTATCCCCCTAGGGCCATGCATAGTAGTACTTTGCTTTGAGGGCTAATAGGCTTTTACAATAAGTACGTGAGTTCTTGATGACTAGTGTGAGTCCATGAATTATACACACTCTTACCTTTCCGCAATTTTATAGCCTCTTCGGTACTGTGCATTGCCCTTCCTCACCTCGAGAGTCGGTGCAAACTTCCCCGGTGCATCCAAACCCCATGATATGATATGCTCTATCACACAGAAGCCTCCTTATATCTTCCTCAAAACAACCATCATACCTACCTATCATAGCATTTCAATAGCCATTCCGAGATATATTACCATGCAACTTCCACCACTCTGTTATTATGACATACACCTTCATTGTCATATTGCTTTCCATTATCATATAGCTGACATAGTATTTGTGGTTCAGCCACCGTTCATCATTTTTATACATGTTACCTAGATCATTGCACATCCTGGTACACTATGAGAGGCATTCATATAGAGTCATATTCTTCTAGTATCGAGTTGTAATATTGAGTTGTAAGTAAATAAAAGTTTGATGATCATCATTATTAGAGCATTGTCCTAGTGAGAAAAGGATGGTGGGGACTGTGATTCCCACACAAGTCGGGATGAGGAACCGGACGAAAAAAAGAGAAAAATATGAGAGAGAAAAGAGAGACCGGGCAATGTTACCATCCTTTTCCAAACTTGTGCTTCAAAGTAGCACCATGTTTTCATATAGAGAGTCTCCTATGTTGTCACTTTCATATACTAGTGGGAATTTTTCATTATAGAACTTGGCTTTGTATATTCCGATGATGGGCTTCCTCAAATGCCAAAGGTCTTCATGAGAAAGCAAGTTGGATGCACACCCACTTAGTTTTCATGTTGAACTTTCATACACTTATAGCTCTTAGTGCACCCGTTGCATGGCAATCCCTACTCCTTGCATTGACATCAATCGATGAGCGTCTCCATAGCCCATTGATTAGCCGTGTCGATGTGAGACTATCTTCCTTTTTTGACTTTCCCTTATTGATCTCTGTCACCGCATTCTATTCCACCCATAGTGTTATATCAATGGCTCACACTCATATATTGCGTGTGAGTTGAAAAGGCTGAAGCAAGTTAAAAAGTATGAACTAATTGCTCGGCTTGTCATCGGGGTTGTACATGATTAATACTTGGTGTTAGGAAGATCTAGCATGACAAGATTATATGATTTTGTAGGGATGGTGTTATTTATCATTTTTATTTTGAAAGGCATGATTGTTTGTTAGTATGCCTGAGTATTTGTGTCTTTATGTCAAATTATAGACTATTGCTTTGAATCATTCGGATGTAATATTCATACCCTAAAAGAAAGATTACATGATGAACATGTTAGGTAGCATTCTACATCAAAAATTTCAATTTTTATCATTTATCTACTCGAGGACGAGCAGGGATTAAGCTTGGGGATGCTGATACGTCTCCAGCGTATTTATAATTTTTGATTGTTCCATGCTATTATAGTATCAATCTTGGATATTTTATATGCAGTTATATGCTATTTCATATCATTTTTGGGACTAACCTATTAACATAGTGCCTAGTGTTAGTTGCTGTTTTTTTTGCCTATTTTTGGTTTTCCAGAAAATCAATACCAAACGGAGTCCAAACGCTGTGAAACTTTTTGACAATTTTTTCTGGACATAAGAGACCCTAGAAGAGGTGCTTTTATCTTTGTATTTCTCTTTGATCTATCCGTTTGGTTTGGCGAACTAGACTGATTTATCTTCGGTGGGAGAGGTGCTTTGTAATGCATTCAATCTTGCGGTGTTCTATATCCCAGTGACAGAAGGGGACAAAAGACGTATTTGTATTGTTGTCATTAAGGGTAAAACGACGGGGTTTATTCATATTGATTGGGTTTACTTTGTCTACATCATGTCATCTTGCTTAAGGCGTTACTCTATTTTTCATGAACTTAACACCCTAAATGCATGATGGATAGCGGTCGATGGGTAGATTAATAGTAGTAGATGCAGGCAGGAGTCGGTCTACTTGTCTCGCATGGTGCTTATATACATGATCATTGCCTTGAATATCGTCATATATATATATGCACTTTTCTATCAATTGCCCAACAGTAATTTTTTCATCCACCGTATACTATGTGCTCGAGAGAGAAGCCTCTAGTGAAAACTATGGCCCAGGGTATACTTTTATCATATATATAATCCAAAAATACCTTGCTGTAATTTTATTTCTTTTGTTTTATTTTGCAATTTACTTTATCTATCTATCACTATCAGAATTAATCGTTGCAAGTAACGAGTTCAACAGGATTGATGACCCTCTTGCCCGCATTGGGTCCAAGTATTTGCTTTTATGTGTGTAGGTATTGTTTACGAGGCTTTGTTTGATTATCCTACTGGATCAATACCTTAGTTCTCACTAAGGGAAATACTTATTTCTAATGTGTTGCATCTCCTCTCCTCTTTGGGGAAAATCCCAACATATCTCACTAGTAGCAGAAGCTTATACCAAAACTTGTCTCAAATCGGACAATATTTTTACCAAAGTATGTTGGTGCCATGCCATGACACCATGCCAAGTTTCATGATTTTCAGACGAGTTTTGAATTTACAGGAATTTTAAAACCAACTTGCTCAATGTTTCCGGCCGAGCCATGACGCCCAGATGTTTGAAATTCAATGCCATTTCTTGCATGAGGCCTAAACATTAACCCAAGGACACATATAATTTTTCAACCCATTTTGGTGTACTGGAGCATGTGCATGTTGTTGAAATTTGAATTATGCGCATTAAATGCCTAGAAACTCAACTAATGTATAAAAGAGGCCAAACGGACCCTGAATAATTTCCAAATTTTAACACGACACTCCTATAGTTACATGTTCATTGCAGATATATGTTCTAGCAATTTAGACATCGTCCATTCCCACCATAACCCCATTTTGTCTTTCAAATCAAAATGAAAAAAATTCAAGTACACCACAAATAGTTTACTAGCAAGATTCGTGTGTGATGCAGTATAAAATATCTTAGGGCACCCTCATGTATGGCTTACACCATAAGCTTTGTCGGCTACAGTCCATCGCACGTGCATCGACCACACTTGTGTGCTAGTTTTTCGCTGCACCATACGAAAGTTTTCGACAACCACGGAAATATCTAGCTCCCCGCCCCTCCCCTGACCAAAAGCCACATTTCCATTGTTTTATCCTTCCTTTCCAAGTTCAAACCTTACTGCTTGCTTGCAGCACCGCCTCCTTGTCGGCGATGCTCCTTCCTACTATGCAGCCTCGTCGATATAGTCAGGTAATCCACCTCCCACCCCCATCATCCTCCTTCTCCATCCCACATGCCCGACCATCGGCGCGACAAGTTCCACCCAAATCACTGCCCCATCCTTCAAACAAGCGCCACCCATAGCCATTTTGCGCGCAGTATAGCGAGGAGATCAAGGAGCATCTAGCAACGGAGAGGTAAATCACGGCCGCACGTGCGGATGAGGACGCGATGGCTGTCATGCGTGCCGACCGCCAGATCTTGGAGGAGCACCTCACAGTCGAGGCCACCATCGACGCCTCGCACGCGGACGCTGCCACGTGGTTGGCTACTTTAAACGATAGTTCGTGGTGTTTTCTCGTGGCCACCACGGGTGCCTTCTAGTGAATTGCCCTCAATAATGTTAATATGCAATCTGATCTTCTGAAATGTGATGTTCAGCTAGCAGTTTCATTCAACAATTGCTATATTTCCTAGTAGTTCTTAAGCATGCTTGGTTTGATTAACTGTGTGATCTTCTAGTATATGTTATCTTCTGCAATGTGGTGCTCAGTTAACTGTTTGGTTCATTTGTTGTGGTGTCCAGTTAACTGTTTGGTTCAATTCTACAACGTGATATTTATTTGTTGCGGGTACGATTTTGTATTGTTATGCATGTGAGAATAAATCGAATTTGGATGTACTAAATACATAAGAAACATATACAATTGCTATGTTTCCAAGTTGTTTAGCATGCTTGGTTTGGTTAACTGGCTTTTCCATGCGGCTTGAATTAATCTGTTGGATCTGCAATTTGTTTATCTTCATTAACATATTCTACTGGTAGTATGCCAACTCTCACTTAACTTGATCAATATCTGCCTTATAAGTGTTGGAGGGAAACAATGGAAGGCACTGAGGTTTACTAATGAGGTTTGCACATGCATTGTCCTTTGGCTAATAGCATATTATTGTGCAAACCATTCTAATATTTAGGTTTTTAACAATTTGGTCTTGCATATGTAGGTCCTATTGTCAGAGGTTTAGGCCCACTGTTTGACCCATTTTGCATATAGGGAAATGAGATGATCATGAATTTCAGTCAAGTTAAGAAACTCAGAAATATTATTAGGATAAAGAAACTAGCGACGAATAACAGCAAGATCTTTGTTTGCACAATGAAGAAGACATCAGTCAACTATAGGATGGTACTAACTATTTTACCTTATTTTTTTCCCTATGCGCCATTTCAAAATTTAGAACAGATATTTATGCACATCTTTGTTTTCAGTCCTTTCCAAAGCAGTTCACCGATGATTACCTCTAAAACCACCTGCATGGTCAAGAGGCGAGGAAGGTATTCATTCAATAACCACGGTACAATACTAAAGTCTTCCTCAATAGGATGAAGGTTGGACGGGCAATTATTCACAGCCACTGGCCTAAAGTTGCAAGGACATTAAACATCACTGAAGGCCCAATATTCGCCTTCTGCTTCAGCAGTTTTCTAGTTGAGATTCATCTGTCTATCTATCATGTATGATGCTACTTTCTAAAGGTTTTAGATGTTGCATGTGAAACTTGGTGTTGCTGTGTAATGGCGTAGCTAGAAATATGCCTATATGGTGTAACTGAGTGCTGAAGCTATCTGATGTTGTACTTTGATGTAATTCAATTATGAAATCATGGTTGTCGTAATACGAATATGAAATATATGGTGTGTTTGATATGAAATGTCAATTTGATTACTAAATGGATTATCAATAATAGGCCAATTAGCCTGCTTATTAGGTTTTTCTATTGCAGGCGGTTTCTCAGACAACACCATGGGCGATGAACTCAAACAACCCACGCAATTTCTAGAAAGTAGGTGAGGGAGTCCTGGACTAGGGGGTGTCCGGATAGCCGAACTATCATCATCGGCCGGACTCCAAGACTATGAAGATACAAGATTGAAGACTTCGTCCCGTGTCCGGATGGGACTTTCCTTGGCGTGGAAGGCAAGCTTGGCGATACGGATATGTAGATCTCCTACCATTGTAATCGACTCTGTGTAACCCTAGCCCTCTCCGATGTCTATATAAACCGGAGGGTTTTAGTCCGTAGGAAAAAACAACAACAATCATACCATAGGCTAGCTTCTAGGGTTTAGCCTCCTTGATCTCGTGGTAGATCCACTCTTGTACTACCCATATCATCAACATCAATCAAGCAGGAGTAGGGTTTTACCTCCATTGAGAGGGCCCGAACCTGGGTAAAAACATCGTGACCCTCGTCTCCTGTTACCATCCGCCTAGACGCACAGTTCGGGACCCCCTACCTGAGATCCGCCGGTTTTGACACCGACATTGGTGCTTTCATTGAGAGTTCCTCTGCGCCGTCGCAATCAGGAAGGATGCCTCTTCCCGTCTTTAAAGACGGTACTATTGCCAAGGGAGCTTTGGCCACCGGCCAAACTGTCCGGCTAGGTGGTTTTCTTATGACCGCCTGTTCGGCCGCCGCTCCGACGATGACCTCTCGGGTCATCAAAAGCGATCTTCACGTCAACTCGGAATTCGCCGAGCAGCTAGATCTGATGGAGCTCTCCTCCGTAAACGAGCTCTTGGATCGCTTCGCCGCCCTGGGAGTCGCTACAGACTACGATCAGATTGGGCTTAAAACCGATATGAGAGAGATTAACTCTCCCCAGGCTACCCACCACGTTGCTGTGGTGGAGGAACAACGCGGCGACTCTTCTTCTATATTAAAAACCAGTTATGTCCGGATTCCGGATCCCTCCATGCCGGATTCCCGCGGAGGGACGGACGTCAATCAAGTACTGAACCTAAAGTCAGGCAGCGGACCAGATTCGTTGGACGACATCCAGCAATCCAAGCTTCCAAATTCGAAAACTTTTCGGCCCTTGAGCCTCAAGCTGGGCAGGGTTCCGGACTTAATCCCACCCACCCACCCAAACATAAGCGATCTATCTCAAATCCGGCAAGAGCCCGCCGAAACAGTACATCATTACTGGGCTAGATTCCACCTGGTTATGGACAGGATAAAGGAGTGCCGTGAGGAAAACGCAATCTCAATTTTCTGCAACAATTGCACGGACAAGGGAATCTTGAACGCCGTAAGTCGTCGCGAAATTACACGCTTCGCCGACCTGGCGTCCATAGTATGAAAGTACTGTGCTATGGAGAGTGCCTAGAAAACCGAATCTAAGTTTTGGGACAATCCGGCTCCGAACACAACCCTAGTCTGAAATAAAAGGGTGCATCATGCTCAGGCACCTGGGACAAAAACCAAAAAGCAAAAACCCCCTAAAGGGCACGAAACCGTACTGGAGGGATGGCTCAGCAGACCCTGTAAAATCCATAGTACAAAGGGCGCCACTCCAACACACAGCCTTCAAGCATGTTGGATACTACGGCAGGTGGCCAAAAGTGGCGAAGAGCTTCTAGCCCCGGAGAACCAGCCCAACAGCACCAGTACGGTATCGCCTCCTCCGGCGCACCGAACACTTCGAGTGGACGGACGCTGCCACAGCCGGACTCGAAGAAATAAAGGTCATATTGGCAACAAATCCGGTCCTGGCCGCACCCAACTTGGGCGAACCAATGTTGTTATATATCGCAGCAACACATCAAGTTGTAAGCGCGGTGCTCGTCGTCGAACGAGAAACAGAAGGGCACAAGTTCCCTCTTCAAAAACCAGTGTACTACGTATCCACTGTCTTAACTCCATGCAAGTCCCGGTACCCACATTATCAAAAGATAGCGTACGCGGTGTCCATGGCATCCCGGAAGCTGCGACAGTACTTTCAAGAATGTTCGATAACAGTGGCCTCCGAAGTACCTCTCAACGACATTATAAACAACCGCGACGCGACGGGCAGGATTGCAAAATGGGCCATTGAGCTCTTACCATTTGACATAACCTACAAACCACGGCGAGCTATAAAGTCGCAAGTTTTGGCTGACTTCATCGCTGAATGGACTGAAGCTGAACTCCCTAAAGAGTACGGCGCATACTCCAATTGGATCATGCACTTCGACGACTCTAAAATGTTGGCCGGCTTGGGGGCTGGCGTCGTCTTGACGTCCCCAACCGGAGACACAGTCCAATACGTACTTCAAATAATGTACACGGACTCTAACAATGCAGCCGAATACGAGGCCCTTCTACATGGTCTCCGGATGGCAATCTCCATGGGCATTCAACGCCTAGTGGTCCGCGGGGATTCAAACCTTGCAATATCCCAAGTAAATGGAGACTTTGATGCCAAGGATCTGAAAATGGCAGCCTACCGTGGCGCCGTCATAAAAATGTCAGCTCGGTTCGAAGGACTCGAATTCCACCATGTAGCCCGGGATAATAACCAGGCGGCCGACGTGTTGGCGCGCATCGGCGCAAAGCATGACGCCGTCCCTCCAAACATCCTCCTGGAGCGGCTCTTTAAGCCATCCGTAGTATGGGAAGAGGAGTCCAGAAACAACAATCCGGAACCAACCGCACCGCCCAACAACGAACATTCTGACACAATCGGTGGCTTAGCCAATGAAATAACACCTTCAGCCCACGAAATAATGGCAGTCATTGCCCCGTGGACGGAACCATTCCTAGCCTACTTAATCAGGCAGGAACTCCCCGAAGACCAAAATGAGGCCCGCTGCATAGTGCGGCGATCTAAAGCCTACAAGGTCCACGAGGGAGAGCTTTATCAGAAAAGCACAATCGGAGTCCTTCAAAGGTGCATCTCCGAAGAGGAAGGGCGAAATCTTCTGGCTGAAATTCACGCCGGACTCGGTGGGCACCACGCTGCAGCCCGGGCCCTTGTAGGCAAGGCCTTCCGTACAGGATTTTATTGGCCGACGGCCCGGGCAGATGCTCAGGACTTAGTCCAACGATGTGTCGGTTGCCAGCTCTTTGCTAATCAGAGCCACATGCCACCCACCGCCCTCAAAACTATACCCATCACCTGGCCGTTTGCGGTCTGGGGGCTTGACATGGTTGGACCCCTTAAAGGGGGAACCCACAAGCAAAAGTACCTATTGGTCATGGTGGACAAATTCACCAAATGGATAGAGGCCAAGCCAGTTAAAACGGCCGAATCCGGACCTGTGATAGACTTCACATCCGGGGTAGTACACCGTTATGGCGTCCCCCACAACATCATCATCGATAACAGCACGAACTTCACGGCCGACGAGGTTAAACTCTGGTGTAAAAATATGGGCATCAAGCTCGACTACGCTTCAGTCTATCACCCTCAAACTAACGGTCAGGTCGAACGAGCAAATGGTCTAATCATGAGCGGCATCAAACCCAGGTTAGTGCGGTCCCTCACGGAATCTAACACGCACTGGGTAGAGGAGCTCGACTCCGTACTCTGGGGCTGCGGACCACGCCAAATCGTACTACCGGATTCACGCCATTCTTTATGGTATACGGCGCAGAGGCAGTTTTGCCCTGCGATATAATTCATGACTCACCTCGAGTGCGCATGTACGAAGAAAGAGAAGCCGAGTTGGATCGGCAGGACAGTTTGGACGCATTGGAGGAGGAGCGCGACGTGGCAAAGGCTTGTTCCGCATTTCTATCAGCAGCAGGCTCGAAGTTCTATGCCTGCCAGACAAGAAAAAGGACAAACTCAAGCCCAAATGGGAAGGTCCCTTCATCATCGACCAAGTCCTGACCGGCGGAGCATACCGTCTGCGAAACGCGTCGGACAACCGACTCGAGCCGAACCCATGGAACGCATCCCGCCTCCGAAGATTCTACGCCTAGCGCCGGACTCAGAGTTCGTCTCCTTCCTCCGTCCACATTTTATACTTCAGTTGTCTTTTGTTTCTCTCTTTTCTCCTCCCTTTTTCATAGAGCCTTTGAGGGTCGATCTGCGCATTGTTCGCACACACTTGACGTGCTACTCGCACTCATTATACATGGGGGCTTCTTTAACAGAAGCTTATTTATACGGGCTTTATGCCCAACACATGCGTCAAACTTCCGCATGTACCTTTTATTCACCATTATATGCATCGATATGACTTAAGTTTTGGCCAAGCTGGGTTGCCTGGCTCCTGTGCTTACCCCTACGTTCCCGATTGTTCGGCTAGGAGGTAAAGGGAGCACCTCTGCGATTGTTACTGCCGGGTCAGCCGGATGTGTACCTCAGACTGGGTGAAGCCGAAAGCTAGCGTTCTTAAGGGAATATTCGGTCGGTGACTTGAAAGATGATTTTTTTTACCTATCTATTCGTCTGCCCCCAAATGCTTTCCTGCTTTTTTCGCAGTCTGGACATGCACTCTAGGGCATGCCTCCCAGGGAAAGGAACCCCTAACGGAACTATTCTCCCTGGAAGATGTTTCTTACTAACCATGTAATATAACATAACTAGTTGGTCACTTGTCTGATAAAGCACTAATGACCCCTACGCCTAGTCTCGATGCATGCCCCGGTTTTTTCATAACCGTGAGGGTCCCGAGGTTGAAGCGAAAAGGTCCGCAAAGACAAACGATCTACAATCCGGCTAGAAGGCATTATACATGTCATTTTAAATACATCGTCAAATTGACTGATTGTACTCCTCCTCAATCCCATCTAACAAGCTGTCTAATTTACAGTCCCGTTGGGAATACTTAGCGGCCAACTCTACTTGGACGTACATTAAGCTCACAGGGATCTCCTTCCCATCGGGCCCCACAGGTCCGACCTCGGCCATGTGGTTCGGATCCGCCTTTGTGTACCGCGTCTTCACCATGGCCTAGGCTTCCCTGGCGCCTTGACGGCAGGCCAATATCTTCCACAGACGGAAGCGCTGCCGTGCTCCCTGAAGCTTCTCCGCAAGCCCTCCAAGACCCTCGGGTAGGGAGACGAACGGCCATAAGGCCTGGACGCCGCCGCTCATCGCCTGCCGAACACGTTCGTACAGTTGCAGCAGCTCGGGAAGTTGGTCACCCGTTGAACCGGGCATTTCCTCCGCAGGGCGACCTGTGAGCACACCTATAGACACATTTCTATCAAACGACTTCCTCGCCGAACTCTTCTTTTCAAAAGAGTTTGCTCAAACACTTACTGTAGATGCCGCGACGAAGCCGCCGATTCTCCTTTACGGAGTCAGACAGCTGGACCCGAACATCTTTTAGTTCTTCTCCCAGCTAGGTGTTGGCATCTTGGAGTTTGTTCCTCTCCTGCTGCACCCTCATAAGCACCTTCTCGCCGGCCTTCAGCTGGCGTAGCAGATGTTGCTTGTCCGGATCTAGTCTGGCGCCCTCTGCAATATTATTGTCAGACTTATACGCACGCCACACGCCATAAAATCTTTTTTGAAATATGTGTTACTAGAGGGGGTCTCTGTGTCTCCTCCTGCGGCGGCTAGCGCGGCCTCAAGTTGGGCCTTGCACTCTTGAAGCTCCTGGGACAATTGGGTATTCTTCTCCGTAAGATCCTGCATATTGAATGATCCTTAAATCAGTTATTCTAACTACTTCAAGTCTCGGGGGCTACTGGCATATATAACTATTAAAATTCCTTACCCGTATGTCTTTCACATACTGCTCCGTGGCTCTGGTTAAACCATCTTGAGCGGCACGGAGGTGCGCGTCTCCCGCATTAAAGGCATTCAACGCCTCCGGGGAGAAACACGCGTCACGAAGAACTGTCCGGCGGCGCCTATGATTCATGGCGCTCTCCACCTCAGACCTGGTGGCGGACAGCCTGTCGGCATCCTCCGTTGGAGGAGAATCTGGCTCGCGCCTTGCGCTCGTCTCCCCCTCCGGACCAGGTGTTGGAGCCTGGCTGGCGGAGGCTTGGTTGGTAACCTCTCTGGGCATAGTCCGGCGAGCGCTCTTTCTCCTGGAAAAGTCATGAGCGTTAATATACCTCCCAGGAATCTTTCCCTTAAAAACGGTGGCGCGCTATACCGTTGCGGCGACGTTTCGATTCGCACCGCACCCATCTTCCGCCTGCTGGGCCGAACTGACCCTCGTTGGTCAGCCGCCACGGGATCGGCTTCCCGCCTTGAAGGCGCCTCCTGCGAGACACCGTTGGCATACGGTGGTCAGAAATAAGCATGGACGAAGTAATAGTGTCAGGGCTCCGGTCATAGTTACCTGGGAAGCCGGAGATAAACCGGGGTAGTCAGCAGTAATGGCGACTAGAGCATTGTCCATGCTAAGTTGGTGGAAAACCCCGTCAATCAGCTCCACCTCTATGTCCGGATCCTCTCTGGAGGCCGGATCAAGGGATATTTCCGGATCCTCGGGTTCTGGAGTCGGACTGTGTATGCCCTCCACATCCCAGCGCAGTTCCTGCGTCGAAATCATAAAGTAAGACACTTAACTTTGAAAGCACAGATCGGATAGATAAACGTCCGCTTACCCAGCTCCGAGGGTTATTCATGGAGAATCCGTTCGATGGACTCGTGTGGAGGAAGTCCTCCTTCTCCCCCTTGTACAAGCCGGACAGGATCTTCACCAGATCGGCGGCCGATCCCGGCCCCTTGCGGCCATGACGGGTGGCATCATTCTCCCCGTTGAAATCCCACATGGGGTGCCCCCTATATTGGAGCGGTTGCACCCCTCGCATAATGCACGTGGCCATGACTCCAATCATGGTCAATCCAGAATGAGCCAGCAACCTTATCCGGCCCATCAGATAATGGACGCTCCTGTCATCTTCCCATTGAGGGCTCCGCGGGTGCCAACTCAGGCGTTTCTTCAGAGGAGCGTTGCTGAACTCCGGGAGGCCGATCCGAACTGGGTCCGGCAGTGGAGCGTCTTCCATATAAAACCATTCTGAAGGCCAGTCTTCGGACGCCTTCTTCGGGGTTCCGGATAGATATCCGGTCCCGGCGATGCGCCATATTTCAGCTCCGCCCACTTGATATATTGACCCCTCGTGAGAACGGGGTACGAGGCAAAACAATCTCTTCCACAGCGCAAAATGAGGCTCGATGCCCAAGAACAGCTCGTAAAGAGCTACAAAACCCGCGATGTGCAAAATGGAGGCGGGTGTAAGGTGATGAAGCTGGAGTCCGTAGAACTCCAGGAGCCCCCGAAGAAATGGATGTATGGGAAATCCAAGCCCCCTTATTAGATAAGGGACGAAGCACACCCGCTCTCCTTTGGAGGGATTGGGGGTGTTCTCCGCCTGCTTTCCACCTTTGTAGGTGGCCAGTCCGGCTCGAACCGGAACCATGAAGGCTGGGGGAAGGTATCCCTCGGCCTGGAGCGTCACTAGCTTGCTATGCGGGACTGAACATCTCCTCCAATCTCCGAGCTGAGGGCTGGGAGCGCGAGAGGAGGAGTCGCGTCGACTATCCATGATGGAATGGATTTTTGTCAGAAGCGCTTCGATGAGTACTCGCGGAAGGAGGATGGTGTGATTCGGATCTAGATCCTTGCTCCTCTTATAGGCAGCTTATTCGCGCAGCTAGGGGGTAAAACATAAAAATACCCTGGCCTTTCGCATTCATACGACACGTGGAAGAGGGCCATTATTGGGCGTGGAAGCCAAGGAGCGCAACATTTATAATGAAGCCGGACACTATTCGGCAAGCACATGGAATTTGGAGGAGAACCCGCCTTGCAACGCCGAAGACAATATACGCGCCGGACTCGTCGTCATTGAAGCCTGGTTCGGGGGCTACTGAGGGAGTCCTGGACTAGGGGGTGTCCGGATAGCCGAACTATCATCATCGGCCGGACTCCAAGACTATGAAGATACAAGATTGAAGACTTCATCCCGTGTCCGGATGGGACTTTCCTTGGTGTGGAAGGCAAGCTTGGCGATACGGATATGTAGATCTCCTACCATTGTAACCGACTCTGTGTAACCCTAGCCCTCTCCGGTGTCTATATAAACCGGAGGGTTTTAGTCCGTAGGAAAAAACAACAACAATCATACCATAGGCTAGCTTCTAGGGTTTAGCCTCCTTGATCTCGTGGTAGATCCACTCTTGTACTACCCATATCATCAATATCAATCAAGCAGGAGTAGGGTTTTACCTCCATCGAGAGGGCCCGAACCTGGGTAAAAACATCGTGACCCTCGTCTCCTGTTACCATCCGCCTAGACGCACGGTTCGGGACCCCCTACCCGAGATCCGCCGGTTTTGACACCGACAGTAGGCGTGTAGGATCAATGAACAATCACACGCGACTTCGCGTGACAAATGTTTGTGTTAGGCCACCTCGCACAAACGTTTCCACATAATAATTGTGTGTGATGTACATACTAACGAAAACGTTTGTTTGGGATACGGTGTGTGGGATGTACATATGAATGAAAACGATTGAGCCTGTATAATTGTCTGCGATGGCTCGCCCGATCGCACATGAGCTCTTTTTGCCCCGCATGTATGACCGGAGGACCTATCACCGACGGTTTCTGGGTCATGTGGGAAGGACGCCCCCACCCTATCGCGCACACTGGCAAGGTGATGGTTTAAAACTCTGGCGCGGAAAGGCGGTAAAAATCGTTTGTATAGGACATCTCTGTAGCAGTAATTGTTTCGTACTTGTCTGCTTTTCTCGTTCACGTTCTTCATCCGTGCAGGTACCTAGGACCATGAAGAGCGAGCGACAAAGAGGCTAAGTGTAGGGATACTGTGATGTGTTATTCTGAACACCAGTGACAGAAAAGTTTAGTACAGTAACACGGATCCTATCTCTAGGGATTCAAGAGGTGTAGTCATTAAATATCCAATGCTTTTGTCTGATTATTGCTATCTTAATTACCGGGGGCAGCCCCGCCCAACGGATAGGGCCTTCGGTTGGACATCTGACTCTTGATGCAGGATGTGTGCCAGTTAAGACGTAATTTGGGCAGATCCTTCACTTCAATACGTAGCAAGCACATCTCAATGGATGACTTGTAGGGCACAAATTAAGATCATAATGATCCCGATGCAAATATATGGTTGTAAGCATAAGTCCTCATACACATGCCTATTTTTATTATAAGTGTTTCTAGTGTAAACTTATTCTGATCCGGTCAAAAGATGGAATTTAATTCTCTTGTAAAAGCTTGTTAGAAACCCTTTACTTAAAGGGTACCATCCTCTCGTGGGTTCGATAACTCAAGGTCACTTCTGGGGGAAAGGAGAGAATTCTTTCTGCTCCCTTACTAGATCAGTAAAGGGATTAATCAACTCTAGCAAACACACTCCTCGCCTGCGTGGCTCTCCTTGGACTGTAGGAACACGCTCCTCAGGCATCACTGACACAAACTGCACCATAAGCCTCACAATGAAAGGTGGCACTCATCTCTTGTTGCAGCCATCAGCACATCAGAAAACTAACGCTCACCTAGCGAGCCCATACAACCCTCTCTTGCTTGGCTGGTTCCATTGCCGGAGATGGCCAGGGGAGGGGGAAGGGGTGTTCTTGGAAGGCTGGAAAGGTGGGGGGCAAGGTGTCAGTGGAGAGGCATCGAGCGCAATGAACTGGATGTTTTTATTCCAGGGATCCCATTGTTTTCTTTTGACACACATCGATTGGTGGGTCCAAAGGGTCAAATGAGTCCCCTCTCCATTAATGAAGACATAACAAACTGGTGGGTCCCAAAGGGTCAAAAGAGTCTCTCGTCGTTGCAGTTGATGTGGGGAAGTGATGGGTCCCAAAGACGAGGAAAAAAGTCAACGAAGACCGCAACCTAATGGTAACTCAAGCAAACCACACATGATGGCATATAGCTAATTTCTTCATAAACGGTACTCCCTCCGTCTAGGTGTGTAAGTCATCCTAGGTTGTGCACCGCGACCAAGGCGGAGTGGAAAACGAGAGAACTTAATGTTTTTTTACTAATTGATAGCATTGCATGCAATGAGCTAACCATTGCATGTCATGTTTGTTAGTCTCAAGTCATTAAAAGCATGCACGGCTCACATCTCTTATTGGTTGATATGTCACGAAACCAGAAACGATGAGGAAGTTAATGTACCGTGCCTAAGTGTTTTGGGATTATTTGATTTTCGTAAGGTGACTTACACACCTAAACGAAGGGAGTAGAAGCACATACTAAATTTGATAAGTTTCAGTACTCCCTCCGTCTAAGTGAGTAAGTCGTCTTAGGTTGTGCACCGTGACCAAGGAGGAGAAGAAAACGAGAGACCTTAATGGTTTTTGCTAATTAATAGCATTGCATGCAATGAACTAACCACTGCATGTCTTGTTTGGTCGTCTCAAGACATTAAAAGCATACACACCCCTCATCTCTTATTGGTTGATATGTCAAGAAACAAGAAACGAGGTAGAAGTTAATGCACCGCGCCTAAGTATTTTGGAATTATTTGGTTTTCATAAGATGACTTACACACCTAGACGGAGGGAGTAGTAGTCTTCGAATACCCGAGCTAGATAGTGGCACAAACCAAAATATTTTTATAGATTTTAGGGAATGGATTGTTGGGGGTGAATCCCCGGACCTTCTTTTGAGGGATTAAAGAATTATAGGAAAGAGCTATAGATGCTCTAAAAGCATCTACAAGCGGACCCCACCCTCCATTTTCCTTGTATGTATGGTTGTCACCCTCCATTTCCCTTCTATATGTCCGGATTGTCCAGCACGTGGACACGTCCACCACGTCAGCCCAAATCCCAACCAACCCACCTTGGCCCTACCTACAGCCACAAAAAAAATTCCTCTCTCTCTCGTTTTGAACGAGGATAGAGCACAAGGTCATAGTCCGTGACCTAGCGTCCCTGCTCACGTACAACGCTTCCTCCGCTGCTCGCAGCCCTGCCCCTAAATCTCGCGCTACGACTGACGGTCTGACGTCGTCCCTTGCTGAAGGTAACGACCGGCGACCGCATGCTGGTTGGCCGCAGCCCTGCCACGTGCATGCTAGTTCATGCAGCCAACGAGTTTCGCATTTATTTTTGGATTTATTTCAGGATTTCCGGCGATGCACACTCAGTGGGAGGAGACGGGAACCCGTCGACGACGAGGCGTCTACGGTGACTTCATAAATCTCAAGATGATATGCCGGCTCAGTCTTTCGGAGATGCTCATAGGGTAGAGTGTACGTGTGTGCGTTCATAGGGGTGAGTGTATGCGCGTGTATATGAGCGCTTGCGTCTGTACTGATGTTAAAAAAAAGGCAACGAGTGTGCCGGTTCTTGTGGCATCTGTAAAGAAAGTGATCTAAATGCTTTTATATTTTTTTACAGAAGTTATAGAGGGAGTACTTGATGAAATGTCTAATCACGATCTGAACATTTTGAGGGGTGTAATTGCATACCCGGGCATATAGGTGGTCAAAGCAGACACACCCAAACCCAGTCCGAACATATAAGGGATCGAATTAGCCCTGAAAATCAAAACATATAAATGCTCTAAGAGGTGAAACCTGTGGGCTCGTGGCCGCCTGTCAAAATCAAAACATGATTTTTCCCTGAAAATATATATCAAAACATGATCTATAAATAAATCTAGAAATGGCAGGACCAAATCAATATAGCCTCCCCCTCAGTTTATACCAAAATTTGAAGTTGACAATCAGCAAGTTTGTGCCATCGCAGCGGATTCGGCTGCTTGTGCACTTGAGCTGTTGCAGTGTACCCCAGCTTAAATACAATATACATGGTAACCGTAGAAAGATACCCGTCATCTACGGAAAGAATGGTGAAACATATTACTTGTACAAAAGAATGGCCTTTGACCAGTATTGGAACGTAGTCTCCATGGATTGATCATCTAGAAGCAGCCGCCGTGTTGCACAGATCAACGAGATGCTTTACACTATTGTTGTACTGCGAGGCAACCTCAAGAATAAGTTTTGGTAAAGAGAGCTTGTGATGCTTCCACTGGATTTACTCATCCTCTAAGAACATCGCGAATTTGCGGACAGGTTACTCAACAAGGCAGGCAGCTATTGCTTGTACTGTCCATTGAAGAGATGTGAACGAGTGAAAGCCGAGGAGGGTCCGAAGATACCCGATTTGCCCAAAAATTGGCAACTTTAACAAAATAGTGATTACCGTTCCACACAACCACTTCCCCTCCTGCATTATGTGAAGAAAAAGTAACTAATTAGTCAGCAGAGTGAGGCATCTTATAATATAGCTGAAATTTCCCTTCCTGGCAAGAATGTATTACCTTGTAGAAGACCAGTTGGCAGAAGTGTTAGTCGGCATGTCAACTCGTTGTTGGCAAGACAATGTTGAAAATTGGCCACTTCAAGTTCATTAATACTGATGATGGACTCCAGAAGAGCTTTACCAGCGGGTGCAGCTAAGTGATTGCTGTCAACAACTGTTTTAAGAGCTGTTTCTAAACCACTAGTCCATGCATTAATGCAGCTGTCCCAACAAGCCAACATTTTACTAAACATCCCGGGATCCGCAAGAACCCAAGGCTTGAAATACTGCAATGACAAATGCAAGAGGTGTGCAACTCTGTAGATCTCCCCAAGAGCAACAAACCAATTTGCACCTATACAATCAACAAATACCAGATTTATGGTTAATCTTCTACCTTTGAACACAAATGATAAAAGTGCCACCCATTGATCGAAATATCTGTACCTTCAGAAACTACTAGATCATGGACTTTCGCATGACAAGATTCTTGCCAAAGCACTGCTCCATGCTGCAATTCCTGAGCACAGGAAAGAAACATACTGTACCATGCGGCGACATAATCACATTGCTCCTCTTTGGATGCTAGTCCTAAGGTATGTAGGGTTGACACACTATGCTTGTAAAGTTCAACTGCCAAACTCATGTCATGCTGTGCCTATATTTAAGTACTGGATTAATAACCCAAACAAAGATCAAATCATGACTGAACAAGAAGCAGATGGTAACATGGTAGACAGCAAGATCAGCTGCACATAATTCTACACTAAAGCAACAAAAATAATTACATCTAATCTATATATCACTTCAGAGGGTAAGAATGGTGTGGATTACAGAACTGTTCAAAGAAAGCACTACTCAAATCATTTTTCACCTTCCATTATTACTGTATACACAACAATGAAGGACGTCCAACAAAGAGAATCAAGTGTACTGATCTTGATTTTACTGTCGGGGCCCCTCCCCTACAGTTTTCAGTTCAAAAAAAGAAAAGAAAAAACACAAGGCGAAAAGAATGATCTGTGCCAGTCTTTTTCGCTGATAACAGTAGGATGAGTCCTTAGTCCTTACTAAGATGTATTGATAACGAGCAGATAATTACATATTCCTGAGGAGCAAGGATGATACATACCAGTGCTATTTTCTCTGCTAAATGATAGTGCTGCTCAAAATCCTTTATGTGTTCCTCTTTGGTACTGTTAAGCAGTCCAGAAATACTCTCATCCCTCGAAGGCTGTTCCTCAATGCGAAATCCTTCTGCCAGCGAAGAATCTCGTAGTTTCTCCCAGATTTCCTGGAAATTGTGAAAAATGGATCAGTTCAATATTTAGGCCAAATAATGCTTTCTCTGCAGCACATAAGGCAACATATATTAAATTCACAAGACAAAGCTAATATAGAAAAACATAAGTAGTGCATACCTGGATCTCCCTTTCGATTGCTGTCTCTTTTTTGTTTCCATCAGAATGTGCAGAACTCTTCTGGGCCTCCTGATACCATACTAATAATTACTGAATGACAAACGGTAAAAATACCAAAGATGTATGTACTAAATGTAATGAGTAGTGATTGACCTTAATATCCTTATTATACCGGAATATCATTGCCATGGATTCTTCTCTCAGCTTATGGTAGAAATCAACCAAAATATTGTCGCTTCCTGATTTAATGGAATGGTTTTCATCTGTTCCAAACGAAGAGTTCTGATCACTGATCATTAGCACACATCAAAATAAATTAACGGTATCCACTGGTAACTTAAAATACCATGAAATACTCACCACTTCATTGTTAGAGAACATATCAGAAGAGCTGACTACACTTTCGGAACAACTTTGAGGAACTTGAACAGCATCGACAAATTTAGATTCTTTGTACAAGTTGAGTATGGATGAACTATTATCTGGAGAATAGCTGAAGGTCTTCACACTTTGTCCTGTGGACTCATGATTTCTGACATGATCTGTAGTCTGGAGGTTCAGTTCATTATTGACACCAGTAAATAGTGACCAATCTTTCTGGTCGCTGCCCAATGATTTTGGCATACCCTGAGAGTATGAAAAGATTTAGATCGAACCAGATCAGGAGAAGGGAAATAAAGTCTAGAAAAAAACTGGCAGCAAGGTGGCTAAAGATATCGTCAGAGCCTTAGAGGTATATACAACAACAACAACAACAACAACAACAACAACAACAACAACAACAAAGCCTTTAGTCCCAAATAAGTTGGGGTAGGCTAGAGGTGAAACCCATAAGATCTCGCGACCAACTCATGGCTCTGAGCCTTAGAGGTATATGTTCCTATTAAATAAAATGAAACGACTCATGGCAAGCATGACCTCCATTTTTACTAGGAATTATATAGAATACTGAATTAATGTCCAGGTCTAAAACTATAACCATGAAGGTGCGAGTTAGAGCTTTATACACCTCCGTTCCTAATTATAAGATGTTTTGGATATTTCAATATGGACTACATACTTACTAAAATGAGTGAACAAACACACTAAAACGCGTCTATATACATCTGATTCAGAAGAAAGTTAGAACATCTTACAATTTGAAATGGAGGTAGTACTAGTTACACCTTATTCCCCAGACGAACAGTTTACATGGGACAGAATATTACCCCTTGAAGTAGTCTGACTGTTTTACTTAATTGCCACAATCATGTGATTTATTGTATTTGATTAGCTCTTAGGTTACAGTTCCGGACGGGGCTTAGCAACGAATTTTCTACAGTGGGTTAGCTTTGGTCGCTAGCAGCAAATTAGTAAGAAATAAACATCCCGCACATGCCCTACTTCACAAGCTAGCTCACTCTCTTTACCAAATACGGAGTACATTTATCAGGTCGGTTGTCCAGCTGATGCAATAGTTTCAGATCACGTTGATATCAAAATCTCATGAAAATTTACAAAGACAGCTATGAAGAGAAGGGATCACTACAGGAACAAATCATAAGCTTACCTCAATTCCACCTCCGTCCGCTTGTCCGGCTCCATCCTGGCCGGCATCAGACGAGGGGGCAGCCTTGAATTCCCAACCGTCATCTCCAAACCCGTCATCGTCCACCTCCTCCAGCGCACCCGGCTGTGGTGCGTCGGGGGTGGGCGGAGGCTGAGATCCGTAGAGGCCGACGATGAGGTCCTTGAGATCCGCGGGGCTCGAGGCTTTGGATCCGAACGACGGTGCCCGCTGGTGCACCGTGGACGTGGGCGGCGGCGGCCCGACAGGCACTTCATCCTTCTCCTCCTCCTCCTCCTTGTCATCGGCTCCAAACAGGGATAAGGGGAGCGGGCCCCGGGGCTTCTCCCAGGCGCCGGCGGCTGGCTTGCCCGTAGGCGGGATGGCGGGTGCGGACAGGCCATCCGGGCTGAATCCGAGGGAGCTCGCCACAAAGTCGCCCCAGTCGTCGTCGAAGGCCGCAAAAGTAGCCGGCTGCGGAGCCAGAGGTGCAGGCTGGGGCGCAGCAGGGGCGAAAGCGAAGTCCCCGAAATCGAAGTCGTCGTCGAGGAAAGGGGCCGGAGGCGGCGGGAACGCGACGGCGTCCATTGGGGGAGGGTTGGTTGGGGTGGGCGCCGGGAATGGGAAGGGGGAGGCGAGTCCCTTCTGGCAAGGCAATGGTATCGGAAGCAGTTATTATGCTAAGGGAAATGTTGGGATTTTCCTTTTCTAAGAAGGGAAAGTTTATGGGTAAACTGCCCTGTTGCCGTCTGATGGGGAAATTCTCAAGTGAGGATTGAGTTGCCTCCAGCTAACGATTTGTTCGCTATGGTGGGGCAGCGTGACCTCTATAAAATTGCATCCTCTAATAAATCATGGCAAATCAAAAAGAGAAATTGTTTCTCAAAAAAGCATGAGAAATTTTTTAAAAAAAATGTTGTCATCACATAGCCAGATTTAACCCCAAAAAGAACGTTTCATAAATAGATAATCGCGAACAAGATTAAAGGGAAAATGTGGAAAAGTCAGATAATTGCCATGGTATCTTCAAATATTTTGCCATGGAATGTTCAAAACAAGTTTCTGATGGTATGCTCAATAATAATTGCCATGCTATCCAATTTTGTTTACCATGGTTTGTTGAATAAAATTTCCATGGTGTAAACAATGAATTTGCCATAGTCCAAAATCTTTACCTAATAATAAAGCACCGACCGCTTCTGCCGGCTAACCGTCGCGGCATTTTTGCAAAAAAGTCCATGTACTTTTTGGTCTTCAATCCGCAGTCCCCGCTGTCACAAATCATGGGGAAAATATATGCCAAACGAGATTCAAACCCCTGACCTCTCATGGTTGACTTACGTGAGTCAATCAACTGAGCTATCACATGTTCGTGAATAGACATGATTCCTTTCTAAATAGTACTAAAGGTTACTTGCATGGCCCTTTTTTAATCAAATCGTTGGGCCTATTTGACTATCAAATAACCATTGCTAGGCCTTTTCTGGCCCCGAGCCACATAAGAAAAACGTAATCTCCGGTCCAACAGGCTGCAAAGCACGGATATTTCATGTGAAATAATCCCACCTCGCTTCTTTAAGACGATTCCCACCAGTTTATATGGATTAGCAAAGTTGATTGTAATATCAACAAGACACCTACAAAAAAGAAAGGTGACAACGGACGAGAAGGTGATCAAAACCGTTGAAAGGAAGGATGGATTCTGGATGTGTTGCACCATGCAAAGAGGGACATGTGCGCTGACATGTGGGCTAAAAGAATTAACTTGACTAGGATTGTGTGTGGGCTGGAAGGAACATGCAAGGAAGGAAGCAAGAACATGAATTCTAGGGCTGCAAAGAGGGGCGGACTGCAAGGAAGGAAGCAACGACGTGTGTTCTAAAAGAACTACGAAAGATTGTGTGTGTGGGTTTGAAGGAACATGCAAGGAAGGAAGCAGGGGAACATGAACTAGGTGAATGTCGTTGGTGTTTGACCTGATGCGATTCATGGCGCCGCTGATGTCGTCGATGTTCGCCCCGCTCGATGTTCTTTGGCCAGATCGTCTTCCATAACCCCAACCCATATGTCCTAGAGGCTGGCTCCTTGATTATTTTCAGCGACACACACATCTTACTCGACAGGCCATCATCTCCACTTTTTTCCCAACCGTCGTTATTGAAAGGATCGACTCTCTCTCTCTCCACTATGGCCCAATAAGGCCCATACACTTACCGGGGGGTTCCGGTAACCTCCCGGTACTCCGGTAAAATCCCAATTTCCTGGAACTATTCCGATGTCCAAATATAGTCATCCAATATATCAACCTTTATGTCTCGACCATTTCGAGACTCCTCGTCATGTCTGTGATCATATCCGGGACTTTGAACTTCCTTCGGTACATCAAAACACATAACTCATATTACCGATCGTCACCGAATGTTAAGTGTGCGGACACTACGGGTTCGAGAACTATGTAGACATGACCGAGACACGTCTCTGGTTAATAACCAATAGCGGAACCTGGATGCTCATATTGGCTCCCACATATTCTACGAAGATGTTTAGCGATCAAATCGCATAACAACATACGTTGTTCCCTTTGTCATCGGTATGTTACTTGCTCGAGGTTCGATTGTCCGTATCTCAATACCTAGTTCAATCTTGTTACCGGCAAGTCTCTTTACTCGTTCCGTAATGCATCATCCCGTAACTAACTCATTAGTCATATTGCTTGCAAGGCTTATAGTGATGTGCATACCGAGAGGGCCCAGAGATACCTCTCCGATAATCAGAGTGACAAATCCTAATCTTGATCTATGCCAACTCAACAAGTACCATCCGAGACACCTGTAGAGCACCTTTATAATCACCCAGTTACGTTGTGACATTTGGTAGCACACAAAGTGTACCTCCAGTATTCGGGAGTTGCATAATCTCATAGTCATAGGAACATGTATAAGTCATGAAGAAAGCATTAGCAACATACTAAACGATCAAGTGCTAAGCTAACAGAATGGGTCAAGTCAATCACATCATTCTCTAATGGTGTGATCCCGTTAGTCAAATGACAACTCATCTCCATGGCTAGGAAACTTAACTATCTTTGATTCAACGAGCTAGTCAAGTAGAGGCATACTAGTGACACTCTGTTTGTCTATGTATTCACACATGTACTAAGTTTCCGGTTAATAAAATTCTAGCATGAATAATAAACATTTATCATGATATAAGGAAATATATAAATAACAACTTTAGTATTGCCTCTAGGGCATATTTCCTTCAGTACCGTGCCGCGGATGCACCTGTGCGAGCACAGAGCAGCCCATCTCCTACGGTAGTACCGTGGCTTGCCACGGTAGTACCGTAAACCCAAGAAAGTGCATGTTTCGACAAAACAGAGAAACACGGCCTTTGCAAAGCAACCTTCAAGCAACCAGACACTAAAACGAGCACATACACAAGGCAACTCAAACACAAACACGGCTCAACAAGAAAGCAAAAGACAACGAGGAGCGAACACGAGCCAAAACCTCTCTAGAGGAGAACGTGGTGGCTGAAGGCACCTATGTTTGGGTCAATTGGTGTGGCACCGCGAAGAATTATCCTTGGGCCCATGACCAAAACTCGTCTTTGAAGCACAAGTACCATCAAGAATGGCTGATGTGAAAGAGTTGATCAATTTTCGCATAATGGGGGAGGGAGAGTTCATTGAGAGAACAACACTCCCCCTATGTCCATGCCTACACCTAAACAAGATATCAAGATGAGTATGGTGGGGTGTGCACGGGTTCAAGCTACATTGCTCGAATCAATGATATTTAGCTCATGCCTTAACTCACGAAATCTTGCTTCATCCAAGGGCTTCGTGAAAATATCTGCAAGGTTATCATGAGTGTTGATATATTTGAGCTTGATCTCGCCTCGCTTAATGTGATCCCGGATGAAGTGATACCGAATCTCAATATGCTTCGTCTTGAAGTGTTGCACCAGGTGGAGAGAGATCTTGATGGCACTTTCATTGTCACACCAAAGAGGCACTTCGTCACAAGTGACACCGTAATCCTTTAAAGTTTGCCTCATCCATAGAAGTTGAGCACAAAAACTACCGGCGGCCACATACTCCGCTTCGGTGGACGAGAGAGACACACAACTTTGATTCTTAGAAGACCAACTCACCAAAGAGCAACCAAGAAATTGGCACCCTCGGGAGGTTAACTTCCTATCCACTCTGTCTCCCGCCCAATCCAAGTCTGAATAGCCAAAAAGGTTGAAGTTGGCTCCTCTTGGGTACCATAAGCCAAAAGTTTGGGGTATGAGCCAAATATCGAAAGATTCGCTTGACCACCACATAGTGGATTTCCTTAGGTGCAGCTTGAAACCATGCACAAATTCCCACACTCAACATGATATCCGGTCTAGATGCACAAAGGTAAAGCAAGGAGCCAATCATGGAGCGATATACCTTTTGATCCACCGCTTTACCATTGGGATCTATGTCAAGTTGGCACTTGACGGGCATTGGAGTGGAAGCTGGCTTGACATAACTTAGCTTGAATCTCTTGAGCATGTCTTGAGTGTATTTGGCTTGGTTGATGAAGGTTCCTTCTCTTCTATTCTTGATTTTGAACCCGAGAAAGAACTTCAACTCTCCCATCATGGACATCTTGAACTTCGAGGTCATGAGAGAGACAAACTCCTCATTGAAAGCTTTGTTAGGGGAACCAAAGATAATATCATCAACATATAGTTGCCATACAAACAACTCCCCTTTGACCTTCTTAGTAAAAAGATTGGGGTCGATTTTCCCAATTTCAAACCCATGATCTTGCAACAACTCGGTAAGGTGCTCATACCACGCACGTGGGGCTTGTTTAAGGCCATAGAGTGCCTTATCGAGTTGGTACACATGATTTGGGGACTCGGGATCCTCAAACCCCGGGGGTTGTTTGACATACACCAAGTCATTAATAGGACCATTAAGAAAGGCACTCTTCACATTCATTTGTTGCAACTTGAAGTTATGATGAGAGGCATAAGCAATCAACAAACAAATAGATTCGAGGAGAGCAATGGGAGCAAAGATTTCGCCGTAGTCGATACCCTCGACTTGGGAGTAGCCTTGTGCTACCAAACGAGCCTTGTTGCGAACGATAATCCCATGAGCATCTTGCTTGTTCTTGAATATCCACTTGGTTCCAATGACATTATGGTTCCGCGATGGCCTCGGCACCAATCTCCACACCTTGTTGTGCTCGAAGTTGTTGAGTTCTTCATGCATGACATTGAGCCTATCCGGATCCTCTAGCGCCTCATAGACCTTTTGGGGTTCAACACAAGAAACAAATGTGTGATGTTCACAATAGTTTGCCAATTGTCTACGAGTGCTTACCCCTTTTCTCAAACTTCCAAGCACATTCTTCATAAGATGGTCTTTGGTAGTGATCTTGGGAGCAATCTTGGCGGCACGACGCTCCAATTCCTCCTCAAGAGAAAGTTGAGGAGCGGAAACATGAACATCTTGAGCATTGTCTTGAGCTTGTTCTTGATCTTGAGCTTCCTCTTGATCTTGAACTTGCTCAGGAGGGAGAACTTGACCTTGGGCATCACTTGGTGGTTCACCACCATCTTGAGGTTGATCTTTCCCTTGATCTTGTTCACTTGGTTGAGGGCCTTCACTTTGTTCTTTGGAAGCGTGCGGGGCTTGGGTTGGTGATGGATCCACTTGAGTGGAACTTTGTCCTTCTCCTTCGGCCACAAGGGGTTTCTCAATGGGCAGGATATGACCAACACCCATTCTTCTTATGGCTTGGGGAGGAATTTCATCACCTACATCACAAGTACCACTTTGCTCCACTTGGGAGCCGTTATTCTCATCAAACTCCCCGTTACATGTCTCCTCAATGAGTCCCGTGGACTTGTTGAGGACACGGTAAGCACGAGAGTTTGTAGCATAATCAACAATTGTACCCTCATGAGCTCTAGCCTCAAATTTATACAAATGAACACCTTTCTTGAGAATGAAATGCTTACAACTGAACACCCGGAAGTGCTTGAGGTTGGGCTTGTTACTGGTAAGTATCTCTTATGGAGTCTTGTTCAAGCCCTTGCGGAGATAGAGCCAATTGGATGCATGGCAAGCGGTGTTGGTGGCTTCGGCCCAAAAGTTGTAGGGAGACTTGAACTCCGCCATCATGGTCCTTGTCGCGTCCATCAACGTCCGGTTCTTCCTCTCTGCTACACCATTTTGTTAAGGGGTGTAAGGTGCGGAATATTGATGCTTGATCCCCTCATCACTAAGAAACTCATCCAAGGTGTAGTTCTTGAACTTGGTGCTGTTGTCACTTCTTATTGTCAAGATCTTTGCATTGTGTTAACGTTGAGCTTCATTTCCAAAGTCGATGACGGTTTGTTGAGTCTCACTCTTCCTCTTGAAGAAATATACCCAAGTGTATCTTGAATCATCATCCACAATCACCAAGCAATACTTCCTACCCCCAAGACTATCAAAGGATGGAGGCCCAAAGAGATCCAAGTGAAGGAGCTCCAAGGGTCTCTTCGAGTAGATGATAGTCGTGGGAGGGTGAGCCTTCTCATGTAGCTTTCCTTCGATACAAGCACTGCAACCACGATCTTTGGCAAAACTAACATTTTTAAGTCCACGGACATGGTCCCCCTTGAGAAGACTTTGCAAAGATCTCATATTGACATGGGCTAAATGGCGATGCCAAAGCCATCCCACGTCAACTTTAGCCATTAGGCATGTCGCGGTCTTAGTGGGTCGCTCCGAAAAGTTAATCACATAAAGACCGTTCTTGACATGCCCAACAAAGGCTACTTTAAGAGTCTTGCTCCACAAGAGGGCCACGGTATCAATATCAAAGAAAGTGGCAAAGCCCATGATTGGAAGTTGACGAACGGAAAGTAAATTGTATGTAAGGGACTCAACAAGCATGACTTTCTCGATCATGAGATCATGAGAAATGACCACCTTGCCAAGACCCAATACGTTAGAAGACGAGGCATCACCCCACTCGACATTGGTGGGCATAGATGAGACCTTGTGCACGTCCACCACCAAGTCCTTGCTTCCGGTCATATGATTTGTGGCTCCACTATCGAGAAACCATGATCCCCCACCGGAAGCAAACACCTACAAGAGATCAATGCTTGCTTTTCCTTTTATGTTAGTAACAAGGGTCTTAGGAACCCAAATAGACCATTCAACGTAATCGTAAGGAGAACCAACAAATTTGGCATAAACATGCCCATCACTAGCACGACATAGCACATAAGAAGGGTTAAAGTCGCCGGCTTCGTTGGAAGGAGTGGCAATGCCCTTCTTGACACCACCACCACCATTCACATTGTTCTTCTTCTTATCCTTAGGATCACCCTATCCCTCCTTCACAAAAGTTTGCTTGAGAGGAGAGGTTGTTTGGCCTTGTCATTCTTTTTCTTGTTCTTGGACTTGGGTGCAAACCCTATTCCCTCCTTGCCCACAACTTCCTTTTGATTGCTCAAAAGATCATTGAGGATCTTCTCACCTTGTATGCAAGACACGGGGCCTTTCTCAAGTTGCCCCTTCAACTTGGCATTCTCCTCCACAATATGCACATGCTCACAACACGGGTTAGTAGCATTCATTGTCAATTAAGACCATATGAGGAAAAGTGGCTTTCTCCTTGGTTAGCTTCACTTGGAGTTGATCATGAGACCTTGAGGATAGCATGAGCACCCTTCAAGGCCTTGTGAGCCTTATCAAGTATCTCAAACTCCTCCTTGAGTATAGCATGGTCAATCCCAAGTTTAGCCTTCTCGGAATTGAGCACACGAGATACAACAAGAGCATGATCAAGATCTTTCTTTAATTTAGCATGATCATCGTTGTGTGACTCCTCAAGAGCCAAACAATGACCATGCCCTTCCTCAAGCGCATTAGAGAGATCCGATATCTCATCGACATAGTCACGACTATGCCCTTCCATCTTAGAGATGGTTTCTTCGTGAGCCTCGATCATGTCATTGGCTTCACCAAGTTGTTCCAAGAGAGCAACAAAGTGCTTCTTGGATTTACCCTTGAGCTTACTCATGAAAGACTCAAACTCATTCACTTCCTCATTAGACCCCTCACTTTCATAAATGCAATCCGCCAAGGAAGGATTAGAAGTGATGGTAGTTTTGATGTTGGGGGTTACCTTGTTAGTGGCCTTGGACATGAGGCACTTGGTGTTAATGTTCTCGTTGGGTGAGTCAAAGAGGGACACCCTTGGAGTTGTGGCAATGGCAACAGAGGCCATGGACATCACCTCACCGTCTTCATCATCATCCTCATTTTACTCTTCATGTGCCACCAACCCCTTGGGAGGAGTCTTCTTGGTGAGGTCGTTCTTGTTGGGGAAGCATTGGCTTTGTCTTTTCGGATAAGCTTGCCACCATTGTCTTCCCACTTCTCATAAGGGCACTCTGCAACAAAGTGGCTCACATTGCCACAATTATAGCATGTTCTCACATGTTGCTTGACCTTGGTGCCACTTGAGTTGTTCTTGTTGAAGTTGGGCCTTGAGTTCTTCTTGCTCCAAAATTGCCTTGAAGCGAGAGCCATGTGCTCATGATAATCATATTTTGTATCTTCAGGGTTACTTTCATCATCTTCATCTTCTTCCACACTAGCCTTGGCCTTCAAAGCAAGGTTGGGTTTCTTCAATCGTTGAGAGCGCATCACCGCATTGTCAGCGGTCTTGTCCAAGATTCTCATACCAACAAACTCATCCAACACTTCACTTGAGGACAAGGTATGAAAGTCCGGCCTTTGACGGATGACGGATGACATGGCCTTGTGGTAGGGCATCATGGCTTGAGAAACTTGCGCTTGATCCAATTTTCATCCGTATCCTTGCTCCCATCATCTCGGAGAGAGACCGCGAGAGTGGTTAATTTCCGGTAGAGCTCACATGGTTCGTCATCTTCATTCATCGCAAACTCATCGGCTTCATCTTGCACCACTTCATAGTTGGAGTGTTGAATGCTTGTGCTTCCCTTGTAAATGGAAACAACATGTTCCCAAGCTTCCTTGTCCACGGTGAAAGGTCAGAGATGAGCAATATCTTCGGGTGGAATTGCATCTTGAATAATGAAGAGAGTGAACTCGTTGAATCGATTATCTGCGGCTTCTCTAGGGGTGAAGTTGCTTGGGTCATGCGGGTAGAAACCTTGCTCAATAATTCTCCAAAGGTTAGTGTTACTATGATTTAAATGATGTTTAAAGTGGTAGACCCAAGAGGCAAAATCCTCATTTTTTACAAACTTAGGAGGAGGACCAACATGTTTATAAATATTTTGACATGCTTTTGGTATGATTTGGTTAGAACTAATCCGGACTGACGCAGTTTTCAGCAGAACTACCGTGGTGTTGTTTCTGTGCAGAAATAAAAGTTCTCATAATGCGCTAAAAATCAACGGAGATTTTTTCTAGAAAATAAAAAAATACTGGAACGAAGAGTTACCGGAGGGGAGTCCCGTGGGGCCCACGAGGGTGGAGGGCGCCCCACCCCCCTGGGGAGTGCCCCTGTGCCTCGTTGACTCTCCATGGGCCCCCCTGACTTGTTCTTGACGCCAACCTCTCCTATAAATCCCCAAACCTCCAGAAAATAACCTAGATCAGGAGTTCCGCCGCCGCAAGCCTCTGTAGCCACTAAAAACCAATCAGGACCCTGTTCCGGCACCCTGCCTGAGGGGAGAATCATCACCAGTGGCCATCTTCATCATCCTGGCGCTCTCCATGATGAGGAGGGAGTAGTTCACCCTCGGGGCTGAGGGTATGTACCAGTAGCTATGTGTTTGATCTCTCTCTCTCTCTCTCTCTCTCGTGTTGTTGATGGGGCACGATCTTGATGTACCGCGAGCTTTGCTATTATAGTTGGATCTTATGATGTTTCTCCCCCTCTATATTCTTGTAATGGATTGAGTTTTCCCTTTGAAGTTATCTTATCGGATTGAGTCCTTAAGGATTTGAGAACACTTGATATATGTCTTGCGTGGGATACCCGTGGTGACAATGGGGTATTCTATTGATTCACTTGATGTATGTTTTGGTGATCAACTTGCGGGTTCCGTGACCTTGGGAATCTATGCATAGGGGTTGGCACACGTTTTTGTCTCGACTCTCCGGTAGAAACTTTGGGGCACTCTTTGAAGTTCTTTGTGTTGGTTGAATAGATGAATCTGAGATTGTGATGCATATTTTATAACCGAACCCGCGGATACTTGTGGTGACATTGGAGTATCTCGGTGACATTAGGGTTTTGGTTGATGTGTGTCTTAAGGTGTTATTTTACTACAAACTCTAGGGCTATTTGTGACACTTATAGGAATAGCCCAATGGATTGATCGGAAAGAATAACTTTGAGGTGGTTTCGTACCCTACAATAATCTCTTAGTTTGTTCTCCGCTATTAGTGACTTTGGAGTGACTCTTTGTTGCACGTTAAGGGATTGTTATATGATCTAATTATGTTATTATTGTTGAGAGAACTTGCACTATGAAACTATGAACCCTAGGCCTTGTTTCGAAGCATTGCAATACCGTATTTGCTCACTTTTGTTACTTGCTACCTTGCTGTTTTTATATTTTCAGATTACAAAAACCTATATCTACCATCCATATTGCACTTGTATCACAATCTCTTCGCTGAACTAGTGCACCTATACAATTTACCATTGTATTGGGTGTGTTGGGGACACAAGAGACTCTTTGTTATTTGGTTGCAGGGTTGTTTGAGAGAGACCATCTTGTAGGATCGAAAGTATGTCTAGAGGGGGGGGGTGATTAGACTACTTGACCAAATAAAAATCTAGCCTTTTCCCAATTTTAGTTCTTGGTAGATTTTAGAAACTTAGCACAAGTCAAGCAATCAACCTACACATGCAATTCTAAGAGTATAGCAGCGGAATGTAAAACAATTGCATATGAAGGTAAAGGCAGGAGTTTGAGGGAGCAAATGCAATGTTGACACGGAGATTTTTTAGTCGTGGTTCCGATAGGTGGTGCTATCATTTTTTGGAAATGGAGGTATACCCCCGGCCTCTGCATCATGATGATGCATGCGGCCCTTTTATTAAAAATCCAGAAAGTATCATCACAAAGGTCTTACAGCTCGCAAACGGAGCAAAACAACGCACATAGAACTGAAAAATACAAGCGGACAAAGACAACCGGTACGGTGATAATAAGGACAAGCTCTCTAGACTCCTATCCTGTTATGTGAATGCCATCCGAACCAGTTGAATATATCCCGAGCCACCATCGCCCATTGGTTGCACCCAGTAACCAAAGGCTCCCTGGAGTCCATAGGAGTGAGTAAGGACCACGTACGGATCCAAGTTGTAGCTCTGAAGATAACCTGCAAAAAAGTTAAGTTGTGTAGTCTGTTAAAAATCATATCATTTCTGCAGTTCCATATAGCCCATAATAACGCACATATTCCAATCCGAATATGAGCTGCCGTGATCTGTTCAACCCCAGCTAACCATGTCCCAAACAAAGACGCAATATCTACTGGAGGATTGATATTAAAAGCTATATGAATCGTTCTCCAAAGTAACTTGGCAAGTGGGCATTCGATAAATAAATGTTGTATTGTCTCATCCTTGAGCACAAAAACAACACCGCGAGTTACCTACCCATCGCCTCTTAAGTAAGTTGTCCTTTGTGAGTATTACTTGCTTGTGGACAAACCACATGAAAATTTTAATCCGCAAAGGAACCTTAACCTTCCATATATGAAGTGACCTTGAGATGGGGCCAGAATTAATCAGATCCGTATAAAAGATTTCACCGTAAATATCCCATTTTTAGTTAACTTCCATTGTGTGGAGTCCGGCACGTCGGAGAGTCGAACTTCAATCAATCTCCGAACCAAGTGCATCCAGGCTGTCCATCTCTCACCCACTAACGTACGTCTGAACTGGATGTTCAAGGGAATAGTTTGAAGGACGATACCTACGTAATCTTCCTTACGTTGCACAATATTGTAAAGGGTAGGATATTGTAAGGCCAGAGGTGTCTCTCCTAGCCACGTATCCTCCCAAAATCTTGTTGACATCCCGTTGCCAATCAAGAATTTGACCCTACGAAAGAACATATCCTTCGTTCTCATAAGTCCCTTCCAGAACGGTGAATCAGTCGGTCTGATGGTAACCTGGGCTAGCGTTTTCGAGTGCAAATACTTATTGCGCAGGATTTGAGACCACATGCCCTCCGGCTCTGTCTCTAACCTGTACAACCATTTGCTCATAAGGCATTTATTCTTAATCTCCAAGTTCTCAATACCGAGGCCCCCTTGGTCTTTAGGTTGACAAAGGATATCCCATCACGCGAGACGGTATTTCCTCTTGGCCTCATCAGACTGCCAGAAGAAACGAGATCTAAAGAAATCAAGTCGCTTTCGGACCCCTTTCGGAATTTCGAAGAACGAAAGTAAAAACATTGGCATGCTAGTCAATACTGAGTTAATCAAAACTAGTCGACCTCCATATGACATCAGCTTGCCCTTCCAGCAGCTGATTTTTTTTCAATTCGTTCTTCAATACATTTCCACTCCTTATTGGATAGTTTACGTTGATGAATCGGAATACCCAAGTAACTGAATGGTAAAGCACCTAATTCACATCCAAACAATTGTATGTAAGTATGTTCCTCGTCTTTGGTCTTCCCAAAATAGAACACCTCGCTCTTATGAAAATTGATTTTTAATCCAGACAATTGTTCGAATAGACATAAGATAAGTTTCATGTTACGTGCCTTAGCCATGTCATGTTCCATGAAAAGGATAGTGTCATCAGCATATTGTAGAATGGACACCCCTCCATCAACCAGATGAGGAACTAGACCCTCTACATGGCCATGTTGCTTGGCCCTGCCAATAATGACGGCCAACATATCTGCCACAATATTGAACAGAAGAGGTGACATGGAATCCCCTTGTCTCAACCCCTTATGCGTCTGGAAGTAGTGACCGATGTCATCGTTCACCTTAATTCCGACACTACCTTTCTGGACTTGAGTATCCACCTGGTGCCTCCAGGTTTCACTAAAACCCTTCATACGCATTGCCTGCTGAAGAAAAGGCCATTTTACTTTATCATAAGCCTTCTCGAAATCCACTTTTAAGATAACCCCGTCTAGTTTCTTCGAGTGAATCTCATGAAGTGTTTCATGTAAGACAACCACTCCTTCGAGTATGTGTCGTCCAGGCATGAAAGCTGTCTGACTAGGTTGAACCACTGAGTGAGCAATTTGTGTCAATCTATTGGTTCCTACCTTTGTGAAGATTTTAAAACTCACATTCAGCAGGCAAATGGGTCGGAATTATTCTATCCGGACCGCCTCATTCTTCTTCGGTAATAACGTTATCGTACCAAAGTTGAGGTGAAACAACTCCAAATGGCCATCAAAAAAATCGTGAAACATAGGCATAAGATCATCTTTAATGATATGCCAACATTTCTTATAGAATTCAGATGGAAACCCATCTGGTCCCGGTGCTTTATTCGGCTTCATTTGAGTTATGGCCAGATGAACTTCTTTTTCAGTAAATGGTGCAGAGGGAACATCGTTCTCCACTGCCTGTAATTGAGGTATATCATCAATCATAGACTCATCAAGAGACACCGTATAAGTATTCGGAGGTCCAAAAAGGCCTTTATAATAGTTGGAAATATATGCTTTCAGATTTTCATGCCCCACTATTGTTCCCTCGTCCTGTTCAAGCTGTATGATCTTCTTCTTCCTATGTTTACCATTTGCAACCATATGGAAGAACTGTGTGTTGTCGTCCCCATGGACAACCTTAAGCGTTTTCGCACGCAACGCTCACTTGAGTTCCTCCTCTCTCAAGAGAGCACGTAGGCCTTGCTCAGCCCCGGACTTGGTTCGATGCTCATTAACAGAAAGAAGAGTGGTTTCAGCCTTTACATCTAGTGCCTCAATGAGGTGAGTTAGACGTTCTTTTTTCTGCTTATAAATCCCACTCTCATTCCTGGCCCATCCTCTCAGAAATTGTCGGAGGTGTCTAATCTTATTCTGCCATCTCTCGACATGTGTCCTTCCCGTAACTGGCTTAGCCCATTCGCGTGCAATCATCTCCATAAATCCTTCTCGCTCAAACCAGCTTTGCTCGAAGGAGAAGATGTTTTTGTTTGCAACATGGGTAGCCTCACCCGAATCTAAAAAGAGTGATGTATGATCCGAGATCGCTCTTTGCATCGCATGAACCGACACCCATGGATATTTTTGTTCCCACTCCACACTAGCAAGTACCCTATCCAGCTTTTCATAAGTCGGAACAGGTAACGAGTTGGCCCATGTAAACTGTCTACCGGTGAGCTCAATTTCTCTCAAATTGAGGCTCTCGATAATCATGTTAAACATCATAGACCAACGTCCATCGAAATTGTCATTATTCTTTTCTTCTCTTCTCCGAATGATATTAAAATCACCCCCGACTAGTAGTGGCAGATTTTCATCTCCACAAATCCGCACTAAATCGGCAAGAAAATCGGGTTTAAATTCAGGTTGCGCTGCCCCATATACCGCAACTAGCGACCATCGGAACCCATCCAATTTTGATCTCACCCTGAATTTAACCGAAAAGTCTCGTTGCACCACATTAAGCACCTCTAACGTCTCACACCGTACTCCTAGTAAAATCCCGTTGGATCTTCCTCTAGGCGGTAAAATGTGCCAGTCAAAATCTATACCACTGGAAAGGGTTTGAAGTAATTGGGATGTGAAATTATCTCATCCAGTTTCCAAAAGTGCAACAAAATCTAAGTGGTGCTCTAATGTTGTCTCTGCTAAGAATCTTTGTTTAGCCAAGTCTGCTAGACCTCTGCTATTCCAAAAGAGTCCTTTCATAAGTCATCATTTATTTTTTTCTTAAGTTTAACTCTAGCACTTCTGCGTACTGCCGAAGTAGGATAGATTTTCCGCTTCAAGGGTCGTTTGGGCTTCTCCTCAACACCCTGCGGGACGATAGAATTATCTATGACAGACACTGCCTCCTCCATCAAGAGAGGCTCTACCGTATCTGTGTTCTCAACATCCTCCTCATCTTCAGCCTCGACACTAGGCAAGAGATTATTACAAATATTTGCAAGATCATTAATTCCTAAATTATTCATGTCATTGTCATTCATAGGTTGGATAGAGGCAAGATTACGAATGATCTTAGAAGCCCTCTCCGCTTCCATGTCTAAAAGATCATTAACGGATTTGACGACCTCGGTTTCATTTGATCCCAAAGAAATGCCTAAGTCGTTTGCCTCATCAACTATTTCATTCTCAAAGAAGTGTAAAATTGAACAACTTATATCGAAGGACGTACCTGCAGTATTCTCGGCATGACGAAGCATGGCGGCCCTCTTGGCACGCGCTAGCTGCAGGTCGTCCGCGTCCGGCTGTCCCTGGATCCGGTTGCTGACACGCCTGCCAGCCGACACCGGATCCACAATCCCACCAAAAGCGATGAGCTCCTCCGTGGTCCTCTCACAAAAGGTGTGGTCAGGACTCCCACGCCCCTCCCTTATCATCGGTGAAGGAGGGTAGGGCATGGTGGAGTGAATCTCCGCTGCGAGTGTCAAGGGGGAGGAGGACCGTGGAGACGCCTGCTCACTAATCCCGACCCCCTTATCACCCGCGGGAACCGTCGTCCCTCGGCCACCCTGATCGGTGCAATACTGCGTAGGGGATACAACACGGGACTCCTCCACGCATCTCACCCCCGGCTCGCCACTTTGGTGGTGTGGTCCTGTGGGGGGGTTATAGAACAGGACTCCTTCCCGCACCTCACCCCCAACTCGACCGGAGACGTCGAAGTAGGAAGCACGCCATAGACCTCCTGTCCAAGCTCCCCTCCCGCCGATGAAAAGTTGGGCTCTGGTATCTGGGTGTGATGGGCATCCTGCCCATGGCCCCCAAAATCCGCGGCCACCCCAACAGAAACCACCCTCGCACCAGGAGTAGGCTTCACGATCGTCACATCACCGACTAGACTCGACACTGGTGGCAACTCAAGCTCTGTCGGGTCGTCTGCCTCGACCCTGGTGCTCCATAACCGGCTAGGAGCGGACCCCGGTGCAAATGAACCAAAGTGAAGCGTGTTCATCGGAGTAGTGGACGGGGGCGCCTCTTTGGTAGAACTGGCTACCTTATCTGGCTGTGTAGCAGGCCCTTTGTCTGATTCCGGCAGTGTATCATCGGCCCCCTTCTCCTGGTTCCCGGGTGCGCCGCCACCCTCGGTCGTATCCATGTCTTGTGTCCCATCCCCATCCTCAGAAACTGCAGTATCCTTGATCTCAAGCTCTAAGACATAAGTGACTCCAGCATGTGTCCATTTGACTACATCGGGTATATGCTCAACACTCACAACACTGACCAATAGCCTCGCAGCATTTTGTGCGCGTGTGAATGGCATGTCAACCTTTTCTGTCTTACCAATCAAAACACCCAAACTCCAAGCAATCAGAAAATGTTTTACATATTTAGGTGGCACGCCATAGGAACGAACCCACACCTTCTCCAAAGGTGTACCCTCAGGTTCCTCCTGCTTCCACTCGTCGAAAGCGATAACAATGTTTGTGCTCGTAACTCTGCATAAACCCCACTTAAGAAAATGCATCTAATCCTCTTTAGCGGGAAAGTCAACCTTATAAGACTGACCTTCTAACTGCTCCAGGTGCCACTGATAATTACCCGGCACTAACTCACGTAGTTGTCTCACGATCTGAGCCTCGGTCAACTGTCCATTAGTAACTCTGATAACTGCCAGGAAGGAACTCTCAACCATCTGTGGTAGAGGATCCACCTCTGGTGTCTCAAAAAACATCAACTCCTTACAGCAGACCCCAAAAATGTTAATGCCAGGCTTAGGACCGGAAAGAAGAGGGCATTCCCCGGTCACATGTTGGGAGCGAAGGCAATAATCACAAAGCTCATTCGTACACTCTGCCACGAAATGACCCGGTTCACCACATCTATAGCAAGGCAACCTTTTCTTCTTAATTGCCCACTTAGAGAGCTTTTCGCCCTCCGCTTTCTCCGGTCCTTTATCAGACGTACCATCCCTAGACTTAGCACCTCCAGTAGTCACCGGAACATGCACTGCTGCCAGAGCCCGACCGCCACGGGTAACATGGATGGGTCTCCCACCCCATCAGCTGTATGCTCGAGCTCCTCCTCCGAGGCCATATCCGCAACAGGTGGCGGTGGCGGTGGATAATGTCGAGGGATTGGTGGTCGTCTCCCTCTCCCACCGCGATGATAGCCACCTCGGAATCGATCCCTGGGTCCGGTGACACCTTCAACAAAATTCCAGGGTGGACCTTGAAAATGTCCAGTGTCCTCAGTATTGTATCGGTTATAACCATGGCCGCCACCGGATGAAGATCCACGGTGCAGTCCCTCACCATAAGCATCATATCCGTCATCTCCCCACTGACCGTATCGGTTTTAGTTCTGACCATCTCTGCTATAACCAGTGTATCCATCACGCCCTTGCATGCCGCGACCCCTTCCCAGGGCCAGCGCCTTGGCTGCTGGTGGCTGCGCCGCTTCATCCGGCTGACGCGTGTTGGTTTTGGACGCGTGGGTCATCGATAGCGCACTTGAGGCATCGGCCCCCGGTCGCGCCGACGATTGGGCGCCCCGACTAGTCCCGGCTCGGGGTTGCACCCCCGTTGCCCCCGGCCCCGCTGCCACCGGCCTTGGAGGGAGTAGGCCGCCCCGTCCGCCCCCACCGACCGGTGTGGCACCGCGGCCAACACCACTAGCACCAGCGACTGGCGGCGCTGCACGACCGGCTGCGCCCGCCACGACAACATTTGCCGGCAGAGCGCCACGACCAGCTCCGACAGAAGTCAAGGCCCCAGCGGCAGTAGGGGGCCCTCGTTTGGAGGGCGGCTGACCATGACCTGCCATGCCGCCGGTGGTTGAGATCCTCCTCGCCCGTCCTGTGCCCAGCGAAGGAAAGCCCGGACTTGAAACCCTAGACTCAATCGTAGGATGGACTGTCTGCGGTGATACATGCATGTACGTCCGCTCAGGGCTGCGCGAGGCTTGGGCCTCTGGTTGGGCCTCGCCCGCACCAGGAGAACCCATGACCGTCGCAACATTCAAACCCGCATCCAGCTCAGGACCACGGCCTAATAATGCATTCAAACGAGCCCGTCTGGCTGCTCGAACAACCTCGCCGATCTCGACACCGGCGATCTTGGCGGCGGCGGTGGCCGGCAAAAATTGGCTTTCTTCTTCTTCCTCGTGACACGAGTCCAATTTTCTGGCAAAAAATCAGTCAAAGTTACAGGGTCTCTCTTTACCTTGGGAATCGGGCCGATCCACGGCTTCATGGCCGCCTTGGAAGTCGAAGTTTTTGAACGACGCCGATCGCTTGTACTCTTGGACACCAGCAATGGATCGGCATCCGGTGAAGCCAAACGCATTCCGGTGAACGTGGTGGCGGTGAGGACGTGGCACTCCACCTGATCTTCATCGTCACTCTCCAAGAGCGCCCAAAAACGTCCACCCGGTCGTGCATGGACCATCGGTTCCGTCAAATCGATCATCACCGGTGTCTTCGATCGTAAATCCAACTGCACGCAATCGCCAACAATGACATCATAAACATCAAGTTTGAATTTAGAACCTACCTCAATCATGTCGCCGTCCGGTAGATAATTGCCGGCGAGGATGTCATTCTCCAGATCGAGAAGAATCAGCCACCGCGAATGCGGTGTGAATCGAAGCCTCCCTTCGATCTAGATGCCCGGATCCATCTCGTCGGAGAAGATCGCCTGCCATTGTCCCACGTTCTCTCCTCCTATCCGATCTCGCCGTGCGGCTGATCACTAATGGACCAGATCGCGACTCCTTTGCGCATCCATACGGCGAAGATCGAGACGCCGGCGGTGGTAATCCAGCCGCCTCGGGCGGCCTTGTCTTCGCCTCGCCCTCCCTCATTGCCTCATATCGTACATCCATGTTGATGGAGACTTCAACCCACGAAGGGTACGGTTGCGCGAGTCCACAGAGGACTCCACCCACGAAGGGTCCACGAAGAAGCAACCTTGTCTATCCCACCATGGCCGTCGCCCATGAAGGACTTTTCTCACTAGGGTAGATCTTCACGAAGTAGGCGATCTCCTTGCCCGTACAAACTCCTTGGTTCAACTCCACAATCTTGTCGGAGGCTCCCAAGTGACACCTAGCCAATCTAGGAGACACCACTCTCCAAGAAGTAACAAATGGTGTGTTGATAATGAACTCCTTGCTCTTGTGCTTCAAATGATAGTCTCCCCAACACTCAACTCTCTCTCACAGGATTTGGATTTGGTGGAAAGAAGATTTGAGTGGAAAGCAACTTGGGGAAGGCTAGAGATCAAGATTTATGTGGTAGGAATGGAAGATCTTGACCTCACCAGAAGTGTAGGTGGTTCTCTCTCAGAAAATGTATGCTGGAAGTGTAGGCACGTTCTGATGGCTCTCTCCACGAGTGAAGAGTGGGTGGAGGGGTATATATAGCCTCTACACAAAATCTAACCGTTACACACAACTTACCAAACTCGGTGGGACCGAATCATGAAACTCGGTCGGACCGATTTAGGAAATAATGTGACCGTTAGGATTTTCGGTGGGACCGACATGTCATCTCGGTGGGACCGATATGGTTAGGGTTAGGGCATAACGTAATCTCGGTGTGACCGATTACACAAACTCGGTGGGACCGATTTTGGTAATGGACACACAGAGGGTTAGTCAGGCAAAGTCGGTGGGACCGATTCGCTCATCTTGGTGAGTCTTTAAGGATTTGAGAACACTTGATGTATGTCTTGCGTGGGATACTCGTGGTGACAATGGGGTATTCTATTGATTCACTTGATGTATGTTTTGGTGATCAACTTGCGGGTTCCGTGACCTTGGGAATCTATGCATAGGGGTTGGCACACGTTTTCATCTTGACTCTCCGGTAGAAACATTGGGCCACTCTTTAAAGTTCTTTGTGTTGGTTGAATAGATGGATCTGAGATTGTGTGATGCATATCGTATAACCGAACCCACGGCTACTTGTGGTGACATTGGAGTATCTAGGTGACATTAGGGTTTTGGTTGATGTGTGTCTTAAGGTGTTATTTTACTACGAACTCTAGGGCTGTTTGTGACACTTATAGGAATAGCCCAATGGATTGATCGGAAAAAATAACTTTGAGGTGGTTTCTTACCCTATAATAATCTCTTCGTTTGTTCTCCGCTATTAGTGACTTTGGAGTGACTCTTTGTTGCATGTTGAGGGATTGTTATATGATCTAATTATGTTATTATTATTGAGAGAACTTGCACTAGTGAAAGTATGAACCCTAGGCCTTGCTTTGAAGCATTGCAATACCGTTTTCGCTCACTTTTGTTACTTGCTACCTTGCTGTTTTTACATTTTCAGATTACAAAAACCTATGTCTACCATCCATATTGCACTTGTATCACCATCTCTTCGCCGAACTAGTGCACCTATACAATTTACAATTGTACTGGGTGTGTTGGGGACACAAGAGACTCTTTGTTATTTGCTTGCAGGGTTGTTTGAGAGAGACCATCTTCATCCTATGCCTCCCACAGATTGATGAACCTTAGGTCATCCACTTGAGGGAAATTTGCTACTGTCCTACAAACCTCAACACTTGGAGGCCCAACAACGTCTACAAGAAGAAGGTTGTGTAGTAGACATCAAGGCACAATGCTCCCCAAGAAGCCACTAGGGCCACCGTATTCTCCTCACGCCCTCACACAATGTGAGATGCCGTGATTCCACTATTGGTGCCCTTGGAGGTGGCGACCGAACCTTTACAAACATGGTTGGGGAAATCTCCACAACTTAATTGGAGGCTCCCAATGACACCACAAAGCTTCACCACAATGGAATATGGCTTCGAGGTGACCTCAACCATCTAGGGTGCTCAAACACCCAAGAGTAACAAGATCCGCAAGGGATTAGTGGGGGGAATCAAATTTCTCTTGGTGGAAGTGTAGATCGGGGCCTTCTCAACCAATCCCTAGAGAATCAACAAGTTTGATTGGCTAGGGAGAGAGATCGGGCGAAAATGGAGCTTGGAGCAACAATGGAGCTTAGGAATGGAAGAAGTGGTCTACTCGGAGAAGAAGAACCCCCTTATATAGCGAGTGGACAAATCCAAAGAAGCAAACGAAAGGTGGTGCAAAGGGACAGACGTGTACGTGTTGATTCCACCCTAACCTTTCCGAAGCAGACCCCCTCTTAATAGTATGGCTTTCCTGCGACTCAAATCCACCGAAAAGAAACGTAGAGAAACGCCACCTTCACTAGGCTCCGAGGGGCATCGAATCATCTTGTGCCTAAAAATGAGATATCTAAATGTTGGGGAACGTAGTAATTTCAAAAAAATTCCTACACACATGCAAGATCATGGTGATGCATAGCAACGAGAGGGGAGAGTATTGTCCACGTACCCTCGTAGACCGTAAGCGGAAGCGCTATGACAACGCGGTTGATGTAGTCGTATGTCTTCACGATCCGACCGATCCAAGCACCGAACGTACAACACCTCCGAGTTCAGCACACATTCAGCTCGATGACGATCCCCGGACTCCGATCCAGCAAAGTGTCGGGGATGAGTTCCGTCAGCACGACGGCATGGTGACGATGATGATGTTCTACCGACGTAGGGCTTCGCCTAAGCACCGCAACGATATGACCGAGGTGGAATATGGTGGAGGGGGGCACCGCACACGGCTAAGGAACGATCACGAAGATCAACTTGTGTGTTCTAGGGTGCCCCCTGCCCCCGTATATAAAGGAGCAAGGGGGAGGCCGGCCGGCCCTTGTGGGCGCGCCAAGGAGGAGGAGTCCTCCTCCTAGTAGGAGTAGGACTCCCTCTTTCCTACTCCTACTAGGAGGGGGGAAGGAAGGGGGAGAGGGAGAGGGAAAGAGGGGGCGCCGCCCCCCCTCTCCTAGTCCAATTCGGACCAGAGGGGGAGGGGGCGCGCGGCCCATCCTGGCTGCCCCTCTCTCTCTCCACTAAAGCCCATAAGGCCCATTACTTCTCCCGGGGGGGGGGGTTCCGGTAACCCTCCGGCACTCCAGTTTTCTCCGAAATCACCCGGAACACTTCCGGTGTTCGAATATAGTCATCCAATATATCAATCTTTATGTCTCGACTATTTCGAGACTCCTCGTCATGTCCGTGATCACATACGGGACTCCGAACAATCTTCGGTACATCAAAACTTATAAACTCATAATAAAACTGTTATCATAACGTTAAGCGTGCGGACCCTACGGGTTTGAGAACTATGTAGACATGACCTAGAACTATTCTCGGTCAATAACCAATAGCGGAACCCGGATGCTCATATTGGCTCCTACATATTGTACGAAGATCTTTATCGGTAAAACCGCATAACAACATACATTGTTCCCTTTGTCATCGGTATGTTACTTGCCCGAGATTCGATCATCGGTATCCAATAGCTAGTTCAATCTCATTACCGGAAGTCTCTTTACTCGTTACGTAATGCATCATTCCGTAACTAACTCATTAGCTACATTGCTTGCAAGGCTTATAGTGATGTGCATTACCGAGAGGGCCCAGACATACCTCTCCGACAATCGGAGTGACAAAACCTAATCTCGAAATATGCCAACCCAACATGTACCTTCGGAGACACCTGTAGAGCTCCTTTATAATCACCCAGTTACGTTATGACGTTTGGTAGCACACAAAGTGTTCCTCGAGTAAACGGGAGTTGCATAATCTCATAGTTACAGGAACATGTATAAGTCATGAAGAAAGAAATAGCAACATACTAAACGATCAAGTGCTAGGCTAACAGAATGGGTCATGTCAATCACATCATTCTCCTAATGATGTGATCCCACTAATCAATTGACAACACATGTCTATGGTTAGGAAACATAACCATCTTTGATTAATGAGCTAGTCAAGTAGAGTCATACTAGTGACGTTATGTTTGTCTATGTATTCACACATGTATCATGTTTCCGGTTAATACAATTCTAGCATGAATAATATGTTGGAAATATGCCCTAGAGGCAATAATAAATTGATTATTATTATATTTCCTTGTTCATGATAATCGTTTATTATCCATGCTAGAATTGTATTGATAGGAAACTCAGATACATGTGTGGATACATAGACAACACCATGTCCCTAGTAAGCCTCTAGTTGGCTAGCTCGTTAATCAATAGATGGTTACGGTTTCCTGACCATGGACATTGGATGTCGTTGATAACGGGATCACATCATTAGGAGAATGATGTGATGGACAAGACCCAATCCTAAGCCTAGCACAAGATCATGTAGTTCGTATGCTAAAGCTTTTCTAATGTCAAGTATCATTTCCTTAGACCATGAGATTGTGCAACTCCCGGATACCGTAGGAGTGCTTTGGGTGTGCCAAACGTCACAACGTAACTGGGTGGCTATAAAGGTACACTACGGGTATCTCTGAAAGTGTCTGTTGGGTTGGCACGAATCGAGACTGGGATTTGTCACTCCGTGTAAACGGAGAGGTATCTCTGGGCCCACTCGGTAGGACATCATCATAATGTGCACAATGTGACCAAGGAGTTGATCACGGGATGATGTGTTACGGAACGAGTAAAGAGACTTGCCGGTAACGAGATTGAACAAGGTATCGGTATACCGACGATCGAATCTCGGGCAAGTACCATACCGCTAGACAAAGGGAATTGTATACGGGATCGATTGAGTCCTTGACATCGTGGTTCATCCGATGAGATCATCGTGGAACATGTGGGAGCCAACATGGGTATCCAGATCCCGCTGTTGGTTATTGACCGGAGAACGTCTCGGTCATGTCTGCATGTCTCCCGAACCCGTAGGGTCTACACACTTAAGGTTCGATGACGCTAGGGTTATAAAGGAAGCTTGTATGTGGTTACCGAATGTTGTTCGGAGTCCCGGATGAGATCCCGGACGTCACGAGGAGTTCCGGAATGGTCCGGAGGTAAAGATTTATATATAGGAAGTCCTGTTTCGGCCATCGGGACAAGTTTCGGGGTCATCGGTATTGTACCGGGACCACCGGAAGGGTCCCGGGGGCCCACCGGGTGGGGCCACCTGCCCCGGGGGCCACATGGGCTGTAGGGGGTGCGCCTTGGCCTACATGGGCCAAGGGCACCAGCCCCAAGAGGCCCATGCGCCAAGAGAAGGAAAAAAGGGGAGAGTCCTAAAGGGGGAAGGCACCTCCGAGGTGCCTTGGGGAGGATGGACTCCTCCCCCCCCTTAGCCGCACCCCTTCCTTGGAGGAAGGGGCAAGGCTGCGCCTCCCCCTCTCCCCTGCCCTATATATAGTGGAGGGAAGGGAGGGCAATCCATACCTAAGCCCTTGGCGCCTCCCTCCCTCCCGTGACACCTCCTCCTCTCCCGTAGGTGCTTGGCGAAGCCCTGCAGGATTGCCACGCTCCTCCATCACCACCACGCCGTTGTGCTGCTGCTGGATGGAGTCTTCCTCAACCTCTCCCTCTCTCCTTGCTGGATCAAGGCGTGGGAGACATCGTCGAGCTGTACGTGTGTTGAACGCGGAGGTGCCGTCCGTTCGGCACTAGGATCATCGGTGATCTGAATCACGACGAGTACGACTCCATCAACCCCGTTCACTTGAACGCTTCCGCTTAGCGATCTACAAGGGTATGTAGATGCACTCTCTTTCTACTCGTTGCTGGTCTCTCCATAGATAGATCTTGGTGATACGTAGGAAAATTTTTGAATTTCTGCTACGTTCCCCAACAGTGGCATCATGAGCTAGGTCTATTGCGTAGATTCTTTGCACGAGTAGAACACAAAGTAGTTGTGGGCGTCGATATTGTTCAATATGCTTGCCGTTACTAGTCTTATCTTGATTCGGCGGCATCGTGGGATGAAGCGGCCCGGACCAACCTTACACGTACGCTTACGTGAGACCGGTTCCACCGACAAACATGCACTAGTTGCATAAGGTGGCTGGCGGGTGTCTGTCTCTCCCACTTTAGTCGGATCGGATTCGATGAAAAGGGTCCTTATGAAGGGTAAATAGCAATTGGCATATCACGTTGTGGTTCATGCGTAGGTAAGAAACGTTCTTGCTAGAAACCCATAGCAGCCACGTAAAACATGCAAACAACAATTAGAGGACGTCTAACTTGTTTTTGCAGGGTATGCTATGTGATGTGATATGGCCAAAAAGGATGTGATGAATGATATATGTGATGTATGAGATTGATCATGTTCTTGTAATAGGAATCACGACTTGCATGTCGATGAGTATGACAACCGGCAGGAGCCATAGGAGTTGTCTTTATTTATTTGTGACCTGCGTGTCAACTTAAACGTCATGTAATTACTTTACTTTATTGCTAACCGTTAGCCATAGTAGTAGAAGTAATAGTTGGCGAGGCAACTTCATGAAGACACGATGATGGAGATCATGATGATGGAGATCATGGTGTCATGCCGGTGACGATGATGATCATGGAGCCCCGAAGATGGAGATCAAAAGGAGCAAAGTGATGATGGCCATATCATGTCACTATTTGATTGCATGTGATGTTTATCATGTTTATACATCTTATTTGCTTAGAACGACGGTAGTAAATAAGATGATCCCTTACAACAATTTCAAGAAGTGTTCTCCCCTAACTGTGCACCGTTGCGACAGTTCGCTGTTTCAAAACATCACGTGATGATCGGGTGTTTTATTCAGACGTTCAAATACAACGGGTGTTGACGAGCCTAGCATGTACAGACATGGCCTCGGAACACACGCGAAACACTTAGGGTTAACTTGACGAGCCTAGCATGTACAGACATGGCCTCGGAACACGGAGACCGAAAGGTCGAGCATGAGTCGTATAGAAGATACGATCAACATGAAGATGTTCACCGATGATGACTAGTCCGTCTCACGTGATGATCGGACACGGCCTAGTTTGACTCGGATCATGTAATCACTTAGATGACTAGAGGGATGTCTATCTGAGTGGGAGTTCATAAGATGAACTTAATTATCCTGAACATAGTCAAAAGGTTTTTGCAAATTATGTCGTAGCTCACGCTATAGTTCTACTGTTTAGATATGTTCCTAGAGAAAAATTAGTTGAAAGTTGATAGTAGCAATTATGCGGACTAGGTCCGTAAACTGAGGATTGTCCTCATTGCTTCATAGAAGGCTTATGTCCTTAATGCACCGCTCAGTGTGCTGAACCCCAAACGTTCGTTTTGGATACACGTTTTGATAACTACGTGATAGTTCAGTTAAACGGTTTAGAGTTGAGGCACCAAAGACGTTTTTGAAACATCGCGAAACATATGAGATGTTTTGAGGGCTGAAATTGGGATTTCAGGCTCGTGCCCATGTCAAGAGGTATAAGACCTCCGATGACTTTCTTAACCTGCAAACTAAGGAGAAAAGCTCAATTGTTGAGCTTGTGCTCAGATTGTCTGAGTACAACAATCATTTGAATCGAGTGGGAGTTGATCTTCCAGATAAGACAGTGATGGTTCTCCAAAGTCATTGCCACCAAGCTGTTAGAGCTTCGTGATGAACTATAACATATCAGGGATAGATATGATGATCCTTGAGGTATTCGCGATGTTTGACACCGCGAAAGTAGAAATCAAGAAGGAGCATCAATTGTTGATGGTTGGTGAAACCACTAGTTTCAAGAAGGGCAAGGGCAAGAAGGGATACTTCATGAAACGGCAAATCAGCTGCTGCTCTAGTGAAGAAACCCAAGGTAAAACCCAAACCCGAGACTAAGTGCTTCTGTAATAAGGGGAACAACCACTAGAGCAGAATTACCCTAGATACTTGGTAGATAAGAAGGCTGGCAAGGTCGATAGAAGTATATTGGATATACATTGTGTTAATGTGTACTTTGCTAGTACTCCTAGTAGCACCAGGGTATTAGATACCGGTTCGGTTGCTAAGTGTTAGTAACTCGAAACAAAAGGCTACGGAATAAACGGAGACTAGCTAAAGGTGAGCTGACGATATGTGTTGGAAGTTTTTCCAAGCTTGATATGATCAAGCATCGCACGCTCCCTCTACCAAAGAGATTGGTGTTAAACCTAAATAATTGTTATTTGGTGTTTGCGTTGAGCATAGACATGATTGGATTACGTCTATCGCAATACGGTTATTCATTTAAGGAGAATAATGGTTACTCTGTTTATTTGAATAATACCTTCAATGGTCTTACACCTAAAATGAATGGTTTATTAAATCTCGATCGTAGTGATACACATGTTCATGCCAAAAGATAGTAATGATAGTACCACCTACTTGTGGCACTGCCACGTAAGTCATATCGGTATAAAACGCATGAAGAAGCTCCATGTTGATGGATCTTTGGACTCACTCGTTTTTGAAAAGTTTGAGACATGCGAACCATGTCTATTGGTGTATATGCATGAAGAAACTCCATGCAAATGGACCGTTTTGACTCACTTGATTTTGAATCACTTGGGACATGCAAATCATACCACATGGGCAAGATGACTGAAAAGCCTCGTTTCAGTAAGATGGAACAAGATAGCAACTTGTTGGAAGTAACACATTTTGATGTGTGCAGTCCAATGAGTGCTGAGGCATGCAGTGAATATCGTTATGTTCTTACTTCACAGATGATTCGAGTAGATGTTGAGTATATTTACTTGATGAATCACGAGTCTGAATTATTGAAAGGTTCAAGTAATTTCAGTGTGAAGTTGAAAGATCGTCGTGACAAGAGGATAAAAGATCTATGATATGATCATAGAGATGAATATCTGAATCACGAGTTTGGCACACAATTAAGACATTGTGGAAATTGTTTCGCAATTAATACCGCCTGGAACACCATAATGTGATGGTGTGTCCAAACGTCATAGTTGCACCCTATTGGATATGGTGCATACCATGATGTCTCTTATCGAGTTACCACTATCGTTCATGGGTTAGGCATTAGAGACAACCACATTCACTTTAAATAGGGCACCACGTAATTCCGATGAGATGACACCGTATGAATTATGGTTTAGAGAAACCTAAGTTGTCGTTTCTTAAAAGTTTGGGGCTGCGACGCTTATATGAAAAAGTTTCAGGTTGATAAGCTCGAACCCAAAGCGGATAAAATGCATCTTCATAGGACACCCAAAACAGTTGGGTATACCTCCTAATTCAGATCCGAAAGCAATATGGATTGTTTCTAGAATCGGGTCCTTTCTCGAGGAAAAGTTTCTCTCGAAAGAATTGAGTGGGAGGATGGTGGAGACTTGATGAGGTTATTGAACCGTCTACTTCAACTAGTGTGTGCAGGGCACAGGAAGTTGTTCCTGTGGCACCTACACCAATTGAAGTGGAAGCTTATGATAGTGATCATGAAGTTTCGGATCAAGTCACTACCGAACCTCGTAGGGTGACAAGGATACGTACTACTTCAGAGTGGTACAGTAATCCTGTCTTGGAAGGTCATGTTGCTAGACAACAATGAACCTACGAGCTATGGAGAAGCGATGGTGGGCCCAAATTCCGACAAATGGTTAGAAGCCATAAAATCCGAGATAGGATCCATGTATGAAAACAAAGTGTAGACTTTGGCAGAACAACTTGATGGTCGTAAGGCTGTTGAGTACAGATGGATTTTGAAAGGAAGACAGACAATGATGGTAAGTGTCACCATTGAGAAAGCTCGACTTGTCGTTAAGATGTTTTTCGACAAGTTCAAGGAGTTGACTACGATGAGACTTTCTCACTCGTAGCGATGCTAAGAGTCTGTTGGAATTATATTAGCAATTACTGCATTATTTATGAAATCTTGCAGATAGGATGTCAAAACATTGTTTCCTCGACGATTCTTGAGGAAAGGTTGTATGTGATACAACCGGAAGGTTTTGTCTATCCTGAAATATGCTAATAAGTATGCAAAGCTCCAGCAATCCTTCTGAGGACTGGAGTGAGCATCTCGGAGTTGGAATGTATGCTTTGATGATGATCAAAGATTTTGGGTGTATACAAAGTTTATGAGAAACTTGTATTTCCAAAGAAGTGAGTGGGAGCACTATAGAATTTCTGATGAGTATATGTTGTTGACATATTAATGATCAGAAATGACGTAGAATTTCTGGAAAGCATATAGGGTTATTTGGAAAGTGTTTTCAATGGAAAACCTGGATTAAGCTACTTGAACATTGAGCATCAAGATCTATAAGGATAGATCAAAACGCTTAATAGTACTTTCAAATGAGCACATGCCTTGACGTGATCTTGAAGGTGTTCAAGATGGATCAGTCAAAGAAGGAGTTCTTGCCTGAGTTGTAAGGTATGAAGTTAAGACTTAAAGCTCGACCATGGCAGAATAGAGAGAAAGGAACGAAGGTCGTCCCCTATGCTTAAGACATAGGCTCTACAGTATGCTATGCTGTGTACCGCACCTGAAGTGTGCTTTACCATGAGTCAGTCAAGGGGTACAAGAGTGATCCAAGAATGGATCACAGGACAGCGGTCAAAGTTATCCTTAGTAACTAGTGGACTAAGGAATTTTCTCGATTATGGAGGTGGTAAAAGGGTTCGTCGTAAAGGGTTACGTCGATGCAAGCTTAACACCTATCCGGATAGCTCTGAGTAGAGATACCGGATACGTATAATGGAGCAACAATTTAGAATAGCTCCAAGTAGAACAGTTATTTGGAATAGCTCCAAATAGAACGTGGTAGCTGCATCTAGGAGATGACATAGAGATTTGTAAAGCACACACGGATCTGAAAGGTTCAGACCCGTTGACTATAACCTCTCTCACAAGCATAACATGATCAAACCCAGAACTCATCGAGTGTTAATCACATGGTAAATGTGAACTAGATTATTGACTCTAGTAAACTCTTTGGGTGTTAGTCACATGGGGATGTGACCTTGAGTGTTAATCACATATCGATGTGAACTAGATTATTGACTCTAGTGCAAGTGGGAGACTGTTGGAAATATGCCCTAGAGGCAATAATAAATTGATTATTATTATATTTCCTTGTTCATGATAATCGTTTATTATCCATGCTAGAATTGTATTGATAGGAAACTCAGATACATGTGTGGATACATAGACAACACCATGTCCCTAGTAAGCCTCTAGTTGACTAGCTCGTTAATCAATAGATGGTTACGGTTTCCTGACCATGGACATTGGATGTCGTTGATAACGGGATCACATCATTAGGAGAATGATGTGATGGACAAGACCCAATCCTAAGCCTAGCACAAGATCATGTAGTTCGTATGCTAAAGCTTTTCTAATGTCAAGTATCATTTCCTTAGACCATGAGATTGTGCAACTCCCGGATACCGTAGGAGTGCTTTGGGTGTGCCAAACGTCACAACGTAACTGGGTGGCTATAAAGGTACACTACGGGTATCTCTGAAAGTGTCTGTTGGGTTGGCACGAATCGAGATTGGGATTTTGTCACTCCGTGTAAACGGAGAGGTATCTCTGGGCCCACTCGGTAGGACATCATCATAATGTGCACAATGTGACCAAGGGGTTGATCACGGGATGATGTGTTACGGAACGAGTAAAGAGACTTGCCGGTAACGAGATTGAACAAGGTATCGGTATACCGACGATCGAATCTCGGGCAAGTACCATACCGCTAGACAAAGGGAATTGTATACGGGATTGATTGAGTCCTTGACATCGTGGTTCATCCGATGAGATCATCGTGGAACATGTGGGAGCCAACATGGGTATCCAGATCCCGCTGTTGGTTATTGACCGGAGAACATCTCGGTCATGTCTGCATGTCTCCCGAACCCGTAGGGTCTACACACTTAAGGTTCGATGACGCTAGGGTTATAAAGGAAGCTTGTATGTGGTTACCGAATGTTGTTCGGAGTCCCGGATGAGATCCCGGACGTCACGAGGAGTTCCGGAATGGTCCGGAGGTAAAGATTTATATATAGGAAGTCCTGTTTCGGCCATCGGGACAAGTTTCGGGGTCATCGGTATTGTACCGGGACCACCGGAAGGGTCCCGGGGGCCCACCGGGTGGGGCCACCTGCCCCGGGGGGCCACATGGGCTGTAGGGGGTGCGCCTTGGCCTACATGGGCCAAGGGCACCAGCCCCAAGAGGCCCATGCGCCAAGATAAGGAAAAAAGGGGAGAGTCCTAAAGGGGGAAGGCACCTCCGAGGTGCCTTGGGGAGGATGGACTCCTCCCCCCCTTAGCCGCACCCTTCCTTGGAGGAAGGGGCAAGGCTGCGCCCTCCCCCTCTCCCTTGGCCCTATATATAGTGGGGAAAGGAGGAGCAATCCATACCTGAGGCCTTTGGTGCCTCCCTCTCCCTCCCGTGACACCTCCTCCTCTCCCGTAGGTGCTTGGCGAAGCCCTGCAGGATTGCCACGCTCCTCCATCATCACCACGCCGTTGTGCTGCTGCTGGATGGAGTCTTCCTCAACCTCTCCCGCTCTCCTTGTTGCATCAAGGCGTGGGAGACATCGTCGAGCTGTACGTGTGTTGAACGCGGAGGTGCCGTCCGTTCGGCACTAGGATCATCGGTGATCTGAATCACGACGAGTACGACTCCATCAACCCCGTTCACTTGAACGCTTCCGCTTAGCGATCTACAAGGGTATGTAGATGCACTCTCTTTCTACTCGTTGCTGGTCTCTCCATAGATAGATCTTGGTGATTCGTAGGAAAATTTTTGAATTTCTGCTACGTTCCCCAACATAATAAACATTTATCATGATACGAGGAAATAAATAATAACTTTATTATTGCCTCTAGGGCATATTTCCTTCAGTCTCCCACTTGCACTAGAGTAAATAATCTAGATTACGCAGTAATGATTCTAACACCCATGGAGTCTTGGTGCTGATCATGTTTTGCTCGTGAAAGAGGCTTAGTCAATGGATCTGCAACATTCAGATCCTTATGTATCTTGCATATCTCTATGTCTCCCACCTGGACTTGGTCCCGGATGGAATTGAAGCGTCTCTTGATGTGCTTGGTCCTCTTGTGAAATCTGGATTCCTTTGCCAAGGCAATTGCACCAGTATTGTCACAGAAGATCTTCATTGGTCCCGATGCACTAGGTATGACACCTAGATCGGAAATGAACTCCTTCATCCAGACTCCTTCATTTGCTGCTTCCGAAGCAGCTATGTACTCCGCTTCACATGTAGATCCCGCCACGACGCTTTGTTTAGAACTGCACCAACTTACAGCTCCACCGTTAAATAAAATCACGTATCCGGTTTGCGATTTAGAATCGTCCGGATCAGTGTCAAAGCTTGCATCGACATAACCATTTACGACTAGCTCTTTTTCACCTCCATATACGAGAAACATATCCTTAGTCCTTTTCAGGTATTTCAGGATGTTCTTGACCGCTGTCCAGTGATCCACTCCTGGATTACTTTGGTACCCCCCTGCTAAGCTTATTGCTAAGCATACGTCAGGTCTGGTACACAGCATTGCATACATGATAGAGCCTATGGCTGAAGCATAGGGAACATCTTTCATTTTCTCTCTATCTTCTGTTGTGGTCGGGCATTGTGTCTGACTCAACTTCACACCTTGTAATACAGGCAAGAACCCTTTCTTCGCCTGATCCATTTTGAACTTTTTCAAAACTTTATCAAGGTATGTACTTTGTGAAAGTCCTATTAAGCGTCTTGATCTATCTCTATAAATCTTGATGCCCAATATGTAAGCAGCTTCACCGAGGTCTTTCATAGAATTTTTTTTATTCAAGTATCCCTTTATGCTATCCAGAAATTCTATATCATTTCCAATTAATAATATGTCATCTACATATAATATCAGAAATGCTACAGAGCTCCCACTCACTTTCTTGTAAATACAGGCTTCTCCAAAAGTCTGTATAAAACCATATGCTTTGATCACACTATCAAAGCGTTTATTCCAACTCCGAGATGCTTGCACCAGTCCATAAATGGATCGCTGGAGCTTGCACACTTTGTTAGCACCTTTTGGATCAACAAAACCTTCTGGTTGCATCATATACAACTCTTCTTCCAGAAATCCATTCAAGAATGCAGTTTTGACATCCATTTGCCAAATTTCATAATCATAAAATGCAGCAATTGCTAACATGATTTGGACAGACTTTAGCATCGCTACGGGTGAGAAAGTCTCATCGTAGTCAACCCCTTGAACTTGTCAAAAACCTTTCGCAACAAGTCGAGCTTTATAGACAGTTACATTACCATCAGCGTCAGTCTTCTTCTTAAAGATCCATTTATTCTCAATGGCTTGCCGATCATCGGGCAAGTCAACCAAAGTCCATACTTTGTTTTCATACATGGATCCCATCTCAGATTTCATGGCTTCTAGCCATTTTGCGGAATATGGGCTCATCATCGCTTCCTCATAGTTCGTAGGTTCGTCATGGTCAAGTAACATGACTTCCATAATAGGATTACCGTACCACTCTGGTGCGGATCTTACTCTGGTAGACCTACAAGGTTCAGTAGAAACTATATCTAAAGTTTCATGATCAATATCATTATCTTCCTCACTAATTGGTGTAGTTGTCACAGGAACCGGTTCTTGTGATGGACTACTTTCCAATAAGGGAGCAGGTACAGTTACCTCATCAAGTTCTACTTTCCTCCCACTCACTTATTTCGAGAGAAACTACTTCTCTAGAAAGGATCCGAATTTAGCAACGAAAATCTTGCCCTCAGATATGTGATAGAAGGTGTACCCAACAGTCTCTTTTGGGTATCCTATGTAGACACATTTCTCCGATTCGGGTTCGAGCTTATCTGGTTGAAGTTTCTTCACATAAGCATCGCAGCCCCAAACTTTAAGAAACGACAACTTTGGTTTCTTGCCAAACCACAGTTCATGAGGCGTCGTCTCAACGGATTTTGGTGGTGCCCTATTTAACGTGAATGCGGCCGTCTCTAAAGCATAACCCCAAAATGATAGCGGTAAATCAGTAAGAGACATCATAGATCGCACCATATCTAGTAAAGTACGATTACGACGTTCGGACACACCATTTCGTTGTGGTGTTCCGGCTGGCGTGAGTTGCGAAACTATTCCGCATTGTTTCAAATGTAAATCAAACTCGTAACTCAAATATTCTCCTCCACGATCAGATCGTAGAAATTTTATTTTCTTGTTACGATGATTTTCCACTTCACTCTGAAATTCTTTGAACTTTTCAAATGTTTCAGACTTGTGTTTCATTAAGTAGATATACCCATATCTGCTCAAATCATCTGTGAAGGTGAGAAAATAATGATACCCGCCGCGAGCCTCAACATTCATTGGACCACAAACATCAGTATGTATGATTTCCAACAAGTCAGTTGCTCGCTCCATAGTTCCGGAGAACGGCGTTTTAGTCATCTTGCCCATGTGGCACGGTTCGCAAGTACCAAGTGATTCATAATCAAGTGATTCCAAAAGGCCATCAGTATGGAGTTTCTTCATGCGCTTTATACCGATATGACCTAAACGGCAGTGCCACAAATAAGTTGCACTATCATTATCAACTCTGCATCTTTTGGCTTCAACACTATGAATATGTGTATCACTACTATCGAGATTCAATAAAAATAGACCACTCTTCAAGGGTGCATGACCATAAAAGATATTACTCATATAAATAGAACAGTCATTATTCTCTGATTTAAATGGATAACCGTCTTGCATCAAACATGATCCAGATATAATGTTCATGCTCAATGCTGGCACCAAATAACAACTATTTAGGTCTAAAACTAATCCCGATGGTAGATGTAGAGGTAGCGTGCCGACCGCGATCACATCGACTTTGGAACCATTTCCCACGCGCATCGTCACCTCGTCCTTAGCCAATCTTCGCTTAATCCTTAGTCCCTGTTTCGAGTTGCAAATATTAGCAACAGAACCAGTATCAAATACCCAGGTACTACTGCGAGCATTAGTAAGGTACATATCAATAACATGTATATCACATATACCTTTGTTCACTTTGCCATCCTTCTTATCAACCAAATACTTGGGGCAGTTCCGCTTCCAGTGTCCAGTCTGCTTGCATTAGAAGCACTCAGTCTCAGGCTTAGGACCAGACTTGGGTTTCTTCTCTTGAGCAGCAACTTGTTTGCTGTTCTTCTTGAAGTTCCCCTTCTTCTTCCCTTTGCCCTTTTTCTTGAAACTGGTGGTCTTGTTGACCATCAATACTTGATGCTCCTTCTTGATTTCTACCTCCGCAGCTTTTAGCATTGCGAAGAGCTCGGGAATAGTATTGTCCATCCCTTGCATATTATAGTTCATCATGAAGCTCTTGTAGCTTGGTGGCAGTGATTGAAGAATTCTGTCAATGACACTATCATCAGGAAGATTAACTCCCAGTTGAATCAAGTGATTATTATACCCAGACATTTTGAGTATGTGTTCACTGACAGAACTATTCTCCTCCATCTTGCAGCTATAGAACTTATTGGAGACTTCATATCTCTCAATCCGGGCATTTGCTTGAAATATTAACTTCAACTCCTGGAACATCTCATATGCTCCATGACGTTCAAAACATCGTTGAAGACCCGGTTCTAAGCCGTAAAGCATGGCACACTGAACTATCGAGTAGTCATCAGCTTTGCTCTGCCAGACGTTCTTAACGTCGTTAGTTGCATCAGCAGCAGGCCTGGCACCCAGCGGTGCTTCCAGGATGTAATTCTTCTGTGCAGCAATGAGGATAATCCTCAGGTTACGAACCCAATCCATGTAATTGCTACCATCATCTTTCAACTTTGCTTTCTCAAGGAACGCATTAAAATTCAACGAAACAACAGCACGAGCCATCTATCTACAACAAACGTAGACAAGCAAAATACTATCAGGTACTAAGTTCATGATAAATTTAAGTTCAATTAATCATATTACTTTAGGACTCCCACTTAGATAGACATCCCTCTAATCCTCTAAGTGATTACGTGATCCATATCAACTACACCATGTCCGATCGTCACGGTGAACATCAATATGTTGATCATATCTACTATATGATTCACGCTCAACCTTTCGGTCTCCGTGTTCCGAGGCCATATCTGTTATATGCTAGGCTCGTCAAGTTTAACCTGAGTATTCCGCGTGTGCAACTATTTTGCACCCATTGTATTTGAACGTAGAGCCTATCACACCCGATCATCACATGGTGTCTCAGCACGAAGAACTTTCGCAACGGTGCATACTCAGGGAGAACACTTCTTGATAATTTTAGTGAGAGATCATCTCAAAATGCTACCGTCAATCAAAGCAAGATAAGATGCATAAAGGATAAACATCACATGCAATCAATATAAGTGATATGATATGGCCATCATCATCTTGTGCTTGTGATCTCCATCTCCAAAGCACCGTCGTGATCGCCATCGTCACCGGCGCGACACCTTGATCTCCATCCTAGCATCGTTGTCGTTACGCCATCTATTGCTTCTACGACTATTGCTACCGCTTAGTGATAAAGTAAAGCAATTACAGGGTGTTTGCATTTCATACAATAAAGCGACAACCATATGGCTCCTGCCAGTTGCCTATAACTTCGGTTACAAAACATGATCATCTCATACAATAAAATATAGCATCACGTCTTGACCATATCACATCACAACATGCCCTGCAAAAACAAGTTAGACGTCCTCTACTTTGTTGTTGCAAATTTTACGTGGCTGCTACGGGCTTAGCAAGAACCGTTCTTACCTACGCATCAAAACCACAACGATAGTTCGTCAAGTTAGTGTTGTTTTAACCTTCGCAAGGACCGGGCGTAGCCACACTCGGTTCAACTAAAGTGAGAGAGATAGACACCCTCCAGTCACCTTTAAGCACGAGTGCTCGTGGGGGTGAAACCAGTCTCGCGTAAGTGTACGCGTAATGTCGGTCCGGGCCGCTTCATCTCACAATACCGCTGAACCAAAGTATGACATGCTGGTAAGCACTATGACTTGTATCGCCCACAACTCACTTGTGTTCTACTTGTGCATATGACATCTACGCATAAAACCAGGCTCGGATGCCACTGTTGGGGAACGTAGTAATTTCAAAAAAATTCCTATGCACATGCAAGATCATGGTGATGCATATCAATGAGAGGGGAGAGTATTGTCCACGTACCCTCGTAGACCGTAAGCGGAAGCGTTATGACAACGCGGTTGATGTAGTCGTACGTCTTCACGATCCGACCAATCCAAGCACCGAGCGTACGGCATCTTTGAGTTCAGCACACATTCAGCTCGATGACGATCCCCGGACTCCGATCCAGCAAAGTGTCGGGGATGAGTTCCGTCAGCACGACGGCGTGGTGACGATGATGATGTTCTACCGACGCAGGGCTTCGCCTAAGCACCGCAACGATATGACCGAGGTGGAATATGGTGGAGGGGGCACCGAACACGGCTAAGGAACGATCACAAAGATCAACTTGTGTGTTCTAGGGTGCCCCCTGCCCCCGTATATAAAGGAGCAAGGGGGGAGGCCGGCCGGCCCTTGTGGGCGCGCCAAGGAGGAGGAGTACTCCTCCTAGTAGGAGTAGGACTCCCCCTTTCCTACTCCTACTAGGAGGGGGAAAGGAAGGGGGAGAGGGAGAGGGAAAGAGGGGGGCGCCGCCCCCCTCTCCTAGTCCAATTCGGACCAGTGGGGGAGGGGGCGCGTGGCCCATCCTGGCTGCCCCTCTCTCTCTCTCCACAAAAGCCCATAAGACCCATTACTATATCAATCTTTATGTCTCGACCATTTCGAGACTCCTCGTCATGTCTGTGATCACATCCGGGACTCCGAACAATCTTCGGTACATCAAAACTTATAAACTCATAATAAAACTGTCATCGTAACGTTAAGTGTGCGGACCCTACGGGTTCGAGAACTATGTAGACATGACCTAGAACTATTCTCGGTCAATAACCAATAGCGGAACCTGGATGCTCATATTGGCTCCTACATATTCTACGAAGATCTTTATCGGTCAAACCGCATAACAACATACGTTGTTCCCTTTGTCATCGGTATGTTACTTGCCCGAGATTCAATCGTCGGTATCCAATACCTAGTTCAACTCTCGTTACCGGCAAGTCTCTTTACTCGTTACGTAATGCATCATTCCGTAACTAACTCATTAGCTACATTGCTTGCAAGGCTTATAGTGATTGCATTACCGAGAGGGCCCAGAGATACCTCTCCGACAATCGGAGTGACAAAACCTAATCTCGAAATACGCCAACCCAACATGTACCTTCGGAGACACATGTAGAGCTCCTTTATAATCACCCAGTTATGTTGTGACGTTTGGTAGCACACAAAGTGTTCCTCCGGTAAACGGGAGTTGCATAATCTCATAGTTACAGGAACATGTATAAGTCATGAAGAAAGCAATAGCAACATACTAAACGATTAAGTACTAGGCTAACAGAATGGGTCATGTCAATCACATCATTCTCCTAATGATGTGATCCCACTAATCAAATGACAACACATTTCTATGGTTAGGAAACATAACCATCTTTGATTAATGAGCTAGTCAAGTAGAGGCATACTAGTGACGTTATGGTTGTCTATGTATTCACACATGTATCATGTTTCCGGTTAATACAATTCTAGCATGAATAATAAACATTTATCATGATATGAGGAAATAAATAATAACTTTATTATTGCCTCTAGGGCATATTTCCTTCACTAAAATGCTCAATGCACACGATTAGTCCGCAAATGCATTGTCATCAATCACCAAAACCACATAGGGTGAAATATGCCCTTATAGTTATTATCGTTGGTACAGATCTCACATGCCTGTTTGTTTGACCCATTGTCAGTTTCACACAGATCAAGTTGTTCCCCATCCTACATAACTTGGATGTTTGCTACGACAATCTGCCATGGAAAATCTAACCATCAGAGTGACTGCTCAGTGGCTATGGCCTGGCCCTGCTAGCTCTGATCATCATGGTGACAATTGCTCAACAAGAAAAACATGATGACAACTATGAGGTGAGTTATTTTCTTGGTAGCGTTCAGACCTTTATAAATATGTGGTTCATATATCATGCTAACTGATGCATCGGCATCACTATAGAAAAATTACATGTAGCCATGTATCACCGTGTACGCCGAGTGCAAAGGCAATGGTTCTCGGCTTACAACAACGTAAACCGGATAGCGAGCAGAAAGGCACATGCATGTTATGTGTTATCTTACACCTATCTCTACAAATTCATCATTAAGTAATCCATATCTGATCAATTAGGATCATTTATATCATTGTATTTGTATTTGGGGATTAATGTATCATAACAGTCATACATGATTCCATCATTAGTCAAGTTATTATTGATCATGTTTTCGAATCTTGGATTGCTTGCAAATCAGACAACTAATTTACCACTCAAACAACTTTGAAAGTAGCAATAGAATAGTGGAAGCACTCAAAAGTACAAAAGTACCATTCTTGAAAAAACATACACTCTCGCATAGAAAACCTTCCTATGAATCTCCCTTCAAAGACCTAGGTCATACCAGTACTTCTCCTCTAGAATATGATCCACATTAACATGATCATATTCATTTATTTTGTACTTGTTGCATCGCATGGGCCCTTTTACTAGTAATTTACCAAAAAAATACAAAATTTTGTATTCAAAATAATAATGTCGTGGTGTGTGCAATTAAAATTGCCATGGTGTGTACAATAAAGTTTGCCATGGTCCAAAAATATCTTTATCATCAAAAAATTATAATGTGTAGAAACTAATTTTACAATGAAAAATTCAAAATAAAATCTAAAATTGCCATGTGATAAAGTAGAAATATTTCCAAAATACCATAAAATTGACATGCTACTACCATGGTCTAATTCACAAATTTTCTATGGTCTAACTAAATAAAATTGCCATGGTTACAATAATAAGATCACCATGCTACCTATAATAAAACTACCATGGTATGGTTAATAAATTTGCCCTGTTCTAATTAAAAAATAAAATGCTAAAAACTCAACTTTAGATTTTTAGGCATGACAAATTGAACGTTTTTCATGGCAATTTATATTGACGAGGATGGTGAATTTAATTTGCAAGCAAGGCAATTTTCTAGTAAAAAATGAAATGAGGCAGATTTGCATGCTCGCGAAGTAAATGTGTCATCTTCGGCGAACATAATTTGTCATAAATTGATTTGTCTCGCCTAAAACTCAGACGTTCGCTGGATATTTGAGTCCTTAAACAAATGACATGGTATGAATAATTAAACTTCTCATGATACCTATAATAAACTACCATGATGTAATTGATAAATTTTCCATGGTCTAAATATTAAAAATGTCATGCTACCTATAATAATAATTGCACATGACGATTTTTGGGAATTTTGTTTACTAACAAACACATGACAACTTTTGAGAGTTTGTAAAGGGCGCATGTGTAGGATCGAAAGGAGTGTCTAGGGGGGGTGTGACTAGACAGCTAGCAAGAAATAATGGTCAATTTTAGAAAGTTTAACACTTAGGAAAAATTTGGCACAAGCTAGAATAGTACAAACTTAACAAGTTTAACACTTAGGCAAATTTGGCACAAGCTAGAATAGTACAAACACACCCTACACATGCATATCTAGAGCATAGGCAGCGGAATGTAAAGAACATGCACGTGTAGGAGTAGAGTCTAGGAGATTAGCAAATGCAATGTTGACACTAAAGATTTTTGACTCATGGTTCTGATAGGTGGTGCTATCATGCGTCCACGTTGATGGAGGCTTCAATCTCAAGGATTCAAGATGATAAGGATTATGGTTGCGGATTTCATGGAGGAATCAAGTCACAAAGTTCTCACACCCACGAAGGGTCCACGAGGAAGCAACATTGCCTATCCTACCATGGCTTGTGCTCATGAGGGGTTGGCCTCACTCAGGTAGATCTTCACAAAGTAGCTTATCTCCAAGCCCTTACAAACTTCTTGCTTTCTCCACAAGATTTGAAGACTCCCAAACACACCTAGCCAATCCAGAAGGCACCACCCTCCAAAAGGTAATAGATGGTATTATTGATGATGAACTCCTTACTCTTGTGCTTCAAAAGATAATATCCTCAACACACAAACAATCTCTCACATGCCTTTTGTTAGGAGAGATTTGGGTGGAAAAGCAATGAGGTGACTAGAAATCAAATGATCAATGGTTGGAATGGAATCCCTATGAAATCATCACAAGGAGTGAGAGCTCTCTGTCAGAAAAATGGATATGAGTGGTGTTTGCATAGAGAGACACTGGTGGAGTGGGTGCGGGTATTGTTGGGAAACATAGTAGAAAATAAAACAATCGACCTACGATCAAGATCTTGTATCACTATCAAGATGCATTAAAAGGTTTAGATCGGATAGTTACCAACTTCGAGTTGCAATGGAAGAAGAGTTGGTGTAGATCATTTGTGAAGTCCATTGGATCGCTCACGAACAATCCCTCAAACCGAAGACCGAAAGCACAACCTCTCTATGGATTGCACGCGTTTGGGCTTCATGATCCGACAATGCTTCATCATCCAGAGCTTGACGTCGCCATAGAATTAGAAGAGGGAGAAGAGAACCTCACGGGGATTCTCTATTAATTATGTGGATTAGAAAAAACTAGAACTAGCTCTAATCTAGATCAAGTCTAAATTAGAACTGGAACAAGAGAGAACTAGAGGAGGCACCAAACAATAGAACTTGTTTGTCTCAAGAGGGCCAAATCCTCTAGTATATATAGGTGGAGGGAGAGGGAGGGGCGCCTCTTTGGGGGGGGGGGAGAACTCCCCCCTTGTATAGGCCCTAGGGGGAGGAGGAGTCCTCCTCCAACCCATATTCGCTCCCCAAGCTTGTCCAACAAGCTAAGGGAGCGTCCAACTCTAATAGATAGTAAAAAAACTACCATAATAGGCCTTATTCATATTTTCTTTAGTTCGTTGACTCTAAATAAATATTAGGGACTCCTAGATAATTATCTAAGCCCTCTATTGTTTATATTAGGTCCCCAAAAACAATTTTCACCTATATATCTTTTCCCAGTATTACCCAGTACTCCCCGAAACACTTCCGGTAACCTCAAAATGCTTTCGCTTTCTCCTAAAACTATTTCTTTATTCCTGAAACTATTCCAAGAATAGTTTCGCATATTCCTCACTTAGCTAAAACTCAAAAGATCGTAATTCCCTTAAGCGTGTGCCCCTGTAGGTTCAGTGAAATATATACATGAACAAAACTTCCTTTCGTTCAATGATCAACAGCGGAATTGTGGACATCGATGATAACCCCTATATCCACACGAACGATATTCGAGTGAACCTTTGGTCATCATATGCTATTCCCTATGCTTCATGATACATTGCAAAACCCGAGGTGAGATATGTCGGTATTCCCGTGAGTCATACACATGATCATGATACAGATCTCCTTGTTATAGGCTTTGTTCTTTTTCCTTGTTATGTCCCGGCATCCCTGTGAGCTAGTCACATGTGTATGCCTGGACGATGATGTATGCCGTCACACCGAGAGGGCCTTAAGAATATCTCTCCATCAACGAAGCAGTAGATCCCACTCTTGAGCTATCTATACCTTGTCACACTTACCGATAAACCTGTAAGTTGTCATTATGATCACTGTGTTACAAATGACATTGGAGCAACCCCAAAGTGTATCGTCCAGTATGAAGTGAGTCGATGCTCTCATGGTCTAATGAATACATTAACTCTCTTTCATATTACAATAGACTTGCGACGATAACATCTCTATGTATAACAAATAACTTTGATCAATTCAATATGATCATTCTTTTAACAGCATACTTTCAATGTTGTCGGCATTCTCGTTGTGGTTTCAGCATGGACAAGTTAGGGGTTTGTTTCTTCGAAAGGATGGCAATTTTAGGATTGTGCCGTGGGCTCATGGCAAAAGTTAAGGATTTCATTTGGTAAAAAAATATGGCAAGTTTTTAAAAAAAAATTGTAAGTGGGCACATGGCAAATATAGGAGATTTGATCTCTAACGAAGATGGCAAATGTAGCTAATTGCATTGACACTACTAGGGAAAACTTTATACACAAAATCTTAGTAGTAGCACCGGACAAGAAGGGGCGCTACTGGTAAGTATCAGTAGCGCCGGCTACAAACGGGCGGTACTGCTAGCGACTTAGCTGTAGCGCGGCTCGGCAGGGCCACGCTACTACTAAAATTCCCCGACCGTTCCCGCCACGCTATGTTTAGCAGTAGCGCGCCCTAACTAACCGAGCTACTGCTAATGTGATAGTAGTAGCACGCTTTTTTTGCAGGTCGCTAGTGCTAATTTTGAACCTGTACACATGGCGGGCCCCGCTTAGTAGCGCCTGTCCCAGAAGCGCGTTGCAGCTATCTTATTAGCAGCAACACGTTTTAGATCCAGCGCTACTGCTAAACCGCGGCCATACCACGTTTTCCCTCCCCCCTCCCCTCTCCCCCATCGTCTCTTCCTTCATTGTCCCCTCCTCTCTCCCTCACTTTGCTTCTTCCTCACTACTTCTTCCCCCATTACTCTCCTTCTTTTACCTATCTTTCTCTCACTCTATTACTCCTAGCTAACTACACCTCCTCCATTAATGCATCTCCTTTCTCTTTTTCCTCCCCCCACTAGTTGAACTTGTTTCCTCCCAAACTAGCTAGCTAGGTAGATCTAACATTTAGTGAAGTGACCTATGTACCCCCCCCTAACTATATCTAGCCTTGTCAAGAAGAGCTTTGTCCACTTTTGATCATTCCATAGGTGTGTGTGGCAACACCTATCGACATCGTCATCACCGTGCTTGATCTCAAGATAGGTGACTAAAAATTTATGCTTTTGCAAGAATGGAAATATGTGTATGTGTGCGATGACATAATCGGGCGATATGATGGAAATTGTGTGTGTGGCATGAGTTGCCGCCGAATTGTGCTTGTGAGTTGCCTATGTTTTGCCGAAATGTTGATTTATTTCTGTTTCGGTGAATTCCGAGCAAACTCTATATGTCCTATTTTTAGGAAGGTCATGTCGAATTTTTGTATGGCTTTGATGCATGCATGCATTTTTATAATAAATTTGTTTATTATTACTGTGCATGCGTTCATGGTGGTCAGTGGAACAATGGTGGAAAGGTGGTTGTGGTCGGCAGTGCAGGACATGAAAGAAAATAACCTGGCAGAGATTTTATGTCCGTGTCGAAGATGCAAAGGAGGATATTGGCTCGACCCCTATGACAATGGTTGTGTGATGGCGCACATGCTCATGACTGGTTTCATGAATGGCCATACTCGATGGATAACTGAAGATGAGGATGGTGATGTTGCGGACGCCGACGGGGCAGGCAATGACAACACGGGGCAAGAGGAAGAGATGATCGATAATGGTGGCGAAGAAGGGGCCTGACATGGCGGCGGGGAACAGGCTGGACATGGCGGCGGAGAAGGGGTCAGACATGGCGGTGGAGAAGGGGCGGACATGGCGGTGGAGAAACCGTGGACCCCATGCCGCAGACTTTGTTGGTACTAAGTTCAATCATGCGGGAACCTCATGTTCAAGCACTGCTTAGCAAGGAGACGACTACTGACAAAGCTGCGTCTAGAGAGGAGGCCAAGCTGCAGCAACTGGTGGTAGACTCGAACACTCCACTGTATGATGGTTGCGATCCCGAGGTGACCCACTTGAGTTTCACGCGCGAACTCCTGAAGACAAGGGCTAAAAACAAATGGACCGACACTAGCCTCGATGAGCTTCTCAAGTACCTAAAGGATGTTCTTCCCGCGGGGAATCTATATCCTACTAGTGCGGATGAGGCCAAGAAGATATGTGCCCTCTTGATCTGCCGCATGTTAGATACCATGCATGCATCAATGATTGCATAATTTATCGGAAGGAGCACGCGGAAAAAACAAGTTATCCGGTGTGCAATGCTTCTCGATACAAGAAGGCCGGGAAGAAATCTCCCCAGAAAGTTGTATGGTACTTACTGATCACTCCCCGTCTGCAACGTTATTTTGTAGATCCCAAGGAAGCAAAGCTCATGCGTTGGCACGCGGAGAGGACAAAGCCCGACGATGGAGATGATCCTAAGCTGAGACACCTCATGGATGGAAGCCAGTGGAGAGCGTTGAACGGCGAATATCGGTATCCCACATGTGATGCAAGGAACATCATGCTCGGCGCGTGTACCGATGGCATGAATCTATTTGGCAACCAGAACACCAACCATAGCACATGGCTCATGTTTGTATGGATGTACAACCTCCCCCTGGTTGTGCATGAAGTCGAAGTACATACATATGGGCATGCTGCTTCAAGGGCCGAAACAACCGAGAAATAATATTAATCTGTATCTGGGGCTACTTCAAGTGGAGTTATACACGTTATGAAAAACAACAGCCAAGACATGGGACGCCAGCAAAGGCAAGTATTTCTATATGAGAGCCGCTCTGATCATGACGGTACACGACTATCTCGGTTACGGATATGTCGCAGGCCAGGTGTCCATGGATATTGTGAATGCACGCGGTGCATGGATGATATGACGTCTCAGCAGCTAACGTCAACGAAAGATGGCGGGTCTGGGAAAATCGTGTACATGGGGCATCGAAGATGGCTCCAGAAGGACGACCCGTGGAGAAACCGTGGAGATCTATTCAATGGTGAGGCTGAGCATCGAGGACCTCCACGTAAGTGGAACGGTGTCGAAATCGATGAGCTATTGAAAAACTAGGAACAATGCCCCGCGCCGGGAAATACGCTAAAAACGCAGTGCATGGAAGACGAGGTCTGTTTTCTGGGACTTGGAGTACTGGCACAAACTCGACACGCCTCATTGCCTTGATCAAATGCATGTCTGTAAGAATGTGCTTGAGAGCTTGCTTGCGACATTGGTGAACATGCTGGATAAGACCAAGGATGGGCCGAAGGCAAGAAAAGACTTGTAAGATTTGAAAATCAGGGCAGATCTGCACATGTCGCCCCGTAAAAAGTCAGAGGAGACAGAGACAGAGACAGAGGCGCAGGAGAAGAAGGTCAAAAAAGTAAAGGAAGAGGATTATTTCCCCCCTTCTTGCTTCACCTTAAGTGCGAAGGAGATCGATCAATTCATCAAGTGCCTTATGGGAATCAAAGTCAGTTCTGGTTACTGTGAGAAGATAAGCAGATTTCTAGACCCCCTAAAGAAAAGGTTCAATGGGATGAAGTCTCATGACTGTCACGTGATGATGACACAGATACTACCTATTGCCCTTAGAGGGATAATGGACAAGCACGTCTGTGACACGCTTACTGGTCTCTGCAACTTTTTTGACGTCATCTCTCGAAAGTCGATCAGTGTGAAGCAGCTCCAAAGACTACAGGAAGAGATCATTGTGATACTAAATGAGCCAGAGATGTACTTCCCGCCCGCGTTCTTTGACGTCATGGTGCATCTGTGTGTCCATATTGTGGACAACATAATGGACTTGGGGCCGTCATTCCTGCACAACATGATGTCGTTCGAGAGGATGAATGGGATCATCAAAGGATTCGTTCGTAACATGTCCCGTCTGGATGGAAGCATCGTCCAAGGCTATTTGACACAAGAGTGCATCTCTTTCTGCGAGAATTTTCTATATGGCGCAGACTGGCCGCGTGGTGTTGGTTTGCCCATTAAGAAGCACGTTGGGAGGCTCGAAGGAGAAGGTCATTCCAACGGTCGCAGGGAACTGCATGTGGCCTACTCAGATCGACGCAACAACTTTGACGGAGCAAACTTGGTAGTGCTACAACACCTAGACCAGGTAGATCCTTTCGTGAAACTACACAAAGAAACTATTGAAAAGAAGTATCATGACCGGGGGGTATGCAGGACGGACGCCAAAGTTACTAGAGAGCACAACTCCACTTTCCTGCATTGCTTCAAAGAGCATATTCTTGCTAATCCACCGGAAGAGGGCTCTAAGGACACATTGCTCATATACGCCTTAGCACATGACCCCTCGCCCAACCTCATCACCTATAAGGCATACGAATCAATGGATGCACGTTCTACACGGAGGCCAAAGATATGAACAGTGATTTTCAGAACTCAGGGGTGACGATGGAATGCATGACCGGCAGCGACAACGGCGCAACTTAGAGATTTTACGGAAGGGTCGAGGAGATCTGGAAGCTTGACTACTCTGGACTGCACAGCGCGATGATGTTCCGTGTCAGATGGGCTAAGAATGTAGAAAGAGAAAACCGGTATTTCACTACCATGACTATACCCGACGCCAAGAACGCTACCGTGAATGCCGTCGCAAAAAAGAGCCATGGGTATACGCTAAGCATGTGACACAATGCTTCTTCATAACCGACCAAAGCAATCCCAGCCATGTTGTCATGAGGAGAGGCAAAAGTAACATCATTGGAATGGATGGAGTCGCCAACGAGGAAGACTACGACCAATATGGCAACCCAATGAGGGAAGATGACGATGACGATGAAGTATACGTCAAAAGAAGAATCAATACTACATTACCTAAGAAAGATCGTACTCCATGGAAAAGGAAAAAAACACAATGAGGGGCTCAATTATTCGTCAACGAACAAGAAGGGAAAGAAGTTCACTCAAAAACAAAAATGTCGAAGCTGAGAAACCGTTATCGGTCAAATGATGTAATATATATGTTCCTATTTTGTATGCACATTTAACCATTATGCATGGGTCATATATACATATATATAGTGTTACTATTCATCACCCAGGGTCCAGAATACGTTATTCTTCACCCGAGGTAATCTTAGGATCATTTCATAAATAAATTATGTTTTAAATACAAATAGTTATAGTCATATTGATTTAGTGTGTAAAATTTGGCATAAAAATATGTCAGAAGACCATAAAAATTACATTTTATGTACATTTTACACTATGTTTTTACATTTGAAATTTGCATAACATAAAATATTTTTTACGGTTATTATATATTTTCTTACGTTCTTCTTTTATGTCTGAAATAAGACAAAATTTACGGACCATAAAATTACGATGCATTCATGTTAAAATAGAGGGGGTGAAGAATAACTATTCCTCATCCAGGATGACGAATAGCGCGACCCTATATATATATATATATATGTGTGTGTGTGTGTGTGTGTGTGTGTGTGTGTGTGTGTGTGTGTGTGTGTGTGTTCCTATTTTGTATGCATACTTAACCGTCAAATGATGCAATATATATCGCCTTAGTTATATACATTGAATCACATTCCCTTCGTTCCTGCTCTCAGAAAAAAAGGAAAAGAAAAGAAAAGAAAAAGAAGAATAGAAAAGGAAGAGAAAATAAAGGAAAATAAATAGAAGAAACAAACAGGAAAACTGATATAGCTAGTGGTGATAGCAGTAGCGCCTTTCTGGAAAAGCGCTATAGTTATGTTATATAGCACTAGCGTTTTCTGGGTAAAACGCGCTATAGCTACGGGTGATAGCAGTAGCTTTGTTGGGTAAAAAGCGCTATAGCTAACTTAGCTCGTTTTGCGGCAACGCGCTACTGCTATCTTGACTTAACCCCCCCCCTTCCCCGGGCTTCTCGCCTCTGCTTCTTCCCCTAAATCCCCACCCTCTCTTCTTCCCCCTCGCTGCCGACGGAGCACGTGCCCTCGCCGCGCCCCTGCCTCGAGCATCGGAGCCGTGCCCTTGCCCTCGACCTCGTCGGAGACGTCGTCTCTCCCAACCCCGCCTCGCCTCGGTGCCGCACGTCTCCCTCACCCTCGCCGGAGTCGCCGTCTTCCCCGACCCCGCCTCGCATCGGTGTCTCGCCGTCTACCTCGCCCTCGCCCAAGCCGGACTCGCTTTCTCTCCCGACCCCATCTCTCTCTCTGCCCTCTGTAAACCCTCTCCCCTCCCCTCTTCTCTGCTCTCTCTCTCTCTGCTCTCTGTCTCTCTCTGTTAGTATGAACCCTAGCTATTTAGTGCTAGTTAGTATGAATTAGTATGAAGAACCCTAGGCTTTTTTAGTGGTAGTTAGTTAATTAGAATTAGTATGAACCCTAGTTAATTACATAGTATGAACTCTAGTTAAAAAAACTAAGACAAATTAGTGGCTATTTTTTAGTGGTAGTTAGTATGAACCCTAGGTTTCAAACTTTTGCTATTTTTTGGTAAAGCAATTGTTGCTATTTAAAAAACCCAAAATTAGTATGATCCCTAGAGTTAATTAGTTGGTATGAACCCTAGTAAAAAAACAGAATTAGTATGGGTTAAATGAATTCTAAGTATTTAGGTGTTTTAGGTGTAGTTAACATAATTCTAGGTATTTAAATTTTTTAGTTAACGCAATTGTTGCTATTTAAATATAAAATAGAATTGATTAACCCTAGGTGAATTAGTATTTACCCTAGGACAGATTAGGTAGTATGAACCTAGTTAATTAGTAGGAAATTAACTAGGTTTTCAAATTAGGACAGAAATATAGCTAGGGTTTAAGTTAGGATATAAATTTAGGTAGGCTGAATTTAGTTTCAAGTTCTATATTTTTCTTGCTGTTATATGCAAATTTGAAGTGCTCATTTGATATGTGGACATGTGATTTGGACATGTGTTGTTTGGGATTTGGACATGTGATATTTTGGACATGTGGTATTTGGAAAATGATGGTTATGTGCAGGGTAAATGATTCGAGTGGCCTATGTTTTGTCGGAATGTTGATTCATTTCCGTTCCGACGAATTTCAGGCGCTCGATATGTCCAGTTTTTAGCAAAGGTCATGCCAAAAATTCCCGTGAATTTTGGCATGACTTGTGCTAGAAAGTAGGCATATCGGGTGCCGAGATTTGCTACGACGGGAATGAAATGGCATTCCGTCAAACTATAGACCTTTTTTTATGTCATTTCTCATTTTATTATAGTTTTAGAATTAAACGAGACTTAATCATAGGAAACATGTAGAGCAACGAAGAAACCGGGCCTTCTGACCAAGATGCAGATGAGATGGATTATGAGGGTGAACAACAGTACCTCGACTTTTTGTCTGCTAAGCACAGTCAAGGTTTGCAGGGCGGCCTCGATGATGGTACAGACGCCGACATCGACACCGACGGCGCCGGCACCGATGGCGGTGCCGAGACCGGCGGGGAAAGGTATCGGCGCCAAAGTCTCTACCAAAAAGAAGAACCAGAGGATACGAAAACCTAACAAACTCGCATCGGACGACTAGTGATCACAAAGATGGCCCCTGGAAAGTTTGAGCCATTACAGCCAGAAGGACCTCGCAAGTGCTATGGGCACCAAGTAGGATGCATCCTACAGGAATGCGCGAGCATCAATGACGATGACTTAAGGAGTAAAGAACATTTGGGGCAGTTGCTCCTCACAAGTTTGAACAAGAGATGAAAGTTCCCCGGTCGGGATGATAGCATACAACAACCGTGGGATGATCCGAAGATGAAAAAGTTTAACAATCACGCCATGGGCATGTTCAGCAATGATTTGGCCTCCTGGATTGGGAGGGTGAAATGAGCTATTGAGGCTGAGGTACCCCTGTCCAAGATTCTGGAGGAAAATCCGACACTTATGAAAGAGGAGTTCCAAAAGTTCAAGGACACTTGCCCTACCGAGGCAGCCAAGGCTAAGGCTGCGAAATTCAAGAGCCTTCAGCAAAGGAACACGGGGAAGCACCTCCTCGGAAGCCGTGGCTACCTTGGAAAAAGTCCCATATGGGATAAGGAGGACGCGGAACATGAAGCCGCGGGTCTCCCAGACCCCTTCGCGAAGTTCACCAACCCCTTGGAGCGTGACTTCATCAGGGCCCGCTACAAGTGGGACAAGGAAAATAAGGGTTTTTCACGGACCTGATCACGAGGAAATTGATTGGATTACTGGTAATTATTCTTTTACCACCTTACATTTAGTTTCTGATCAAGTCGACTACACATTTGTAAACGGTTCACATTCCTTCTGCAGGAGAAGCATCACCAGCTTGCAACCGAAAGCCAGTCTTCGTCGATGAGGCCCAAGTGGGACACCCCACTCAATCGGGCCTTGAACGAACTTAAGGGACTCCCTTTGGACCAGCGACCGCAATATGGATGTGTGCACGACACCGGAGACAGTGCCACGTGGAAGGTCTTTTACAACAAGGGCCCGGAGCCCAAGAAGCAGAAAAAGAAGTATAGTCAGCGGACATTGACGAGAAGGTGAAGCTTGCGTTCGAGAAAAAAACAGCAGAGGATGTCAAAAAAGAAGCTGAGGAGAAAAATGAGTTGCTACAGCAAGCAATCGCTGCAGTTGTAGAAGACTACAAAAATGATTTTGCTACTAACTTGATCCCTACTATCATCAACTGGACGAAGGAAAATCCAGACAAGACGATAGATGATTTCCCCATGCCCAATTTCGTCGGGAGCAACTCGATGAACAACACCACCGCACCATCACCTGCTCACGCAACCGCGCCTGCTCCCGCACCTGCACCCGCACCGGCATCCGCTCATAGCAGCCTGTCCTCAGTCCCTGGCGCGCTAGGCGGGCCTTCGTCTTTGGCTGAGCTTGACACCCTCACGGTAATTACATTTCGCACCAACATATATCTAGAATATTTCATTTTCGTTGCCTTTCGGATGTTTTACACCGTGGACATGTGTTTGCAGGCCAACTAAACCCCGTGCATCATACTCTACTTGATCAAAGGCCGGAAGGTGGACGTGGGAAAGGCGGTGATAACGAAGCCCTTGGAACTCACGTTCCACGGCCAACCGATGATCGTGGCACTTCAAGGTTAACTTGTAAAGTGTGAAATCGGGGCACAAGGATTTGCCTCCTCCAGTACGGCTAGGGGGAGAGGACGATGAGACCCCGCTGCGGCTTGGAAACTGCAAGGGTTGGGTGCTGCTATGGCCGAAGAATCTTCTTTGTCTGGAGCAGGCCGAGAGCACACAAATAACCACACATCAACAAGCTGTTATGAACACCACCACCCCGCCTATGGAATTACCAGCGCCTGTAGTGCCGGGAGAGAGCGGCAGACGATGTGATGAAGGGGGTCCAATAGTGGCTGATGTAATCGCCCCCGTAGAAGAAAGAATGGATGATGAGATGGACGAGGACCCTGTTCGGTTCCTCAATACAAGCGCCTATGACTGTGACTTAGATATGATGAGTCAGCCATATGAAGACTCGGGCTATCAGCATGCTGATGAGGATATGGATGATCTGCCTGGGCAGGAACGTCCTAGCAGGGATTGAAGAAGTCTCTTCATGCAATTCTCACAGGACACGTCTGAAGATGCCGCCTCAACATAGGCTCAACTAGCCGAGGGTCGTACAGTGCTTAGCCTGACAACACTGGAGCAGGGGTTAAGCAAGGGTCTGGAAGGTCAGCCCAAGAAAAAGGAGAGGAAGAGAGCGAGGAAGAGAGGCTCTGCTGCCTACAAACAAGCCAGAGCACATATCAGCCAAACGGCGGATTTTGAAGAGTGTGTACTTGTCAAAGGTGCATCCATGTTCCATGTCATGGGCGAGCTGATGCTACCGCCAAAACCGCTAGAGGCAATATCAGGGGATCTCAGGAGACTGCACGACCATGTGTTGTCGATTGAGAAAAGCCTACTAGCCTCGAAGGATCCAGGATATCCGACATACGTGGCTCGTGTGCCTAAGGGGAAGTGCTACGTCGACACACGGCCCGCGGAGGTGTTCTTCCTGCAGTTTGAGCATATCTTCGGGATGTTTATGACAAGGTAGCTCGATTGTACAATCGTCCACCTTTTTGTGCTACATATGAGCTCCGTCATGAAGAGAGAAGAAGTCTCATAAATCTGTGTGGCGGATCCATAATACATGCATGAGTCCTTCTTGAGTCTCGACGACTTTGAGCGTAAAACTGCTAGGGAGTACCTCAAAAACTTCATGGTACAGGATAAGGACCAGGAAATTGTCCTCCCGCCTTATCATCAAAAGTAAGTCAGTGTCAGATAACCCTTTCGTATATTTCAAACATTCCTTCTCGCTCATATGGAGAATAATTTGAGGTGTTTTTTTGTAGCGACGGGCGCGCTGTCCTTATCGTTCTTTACCCGTGAGTCTCCCACGCCATGTATTTCGACCCTACCAGAAACTACGAGATGAAGGACTACACCCACGTAATGAATATTCTAGATGATGCTCTCCAAGGCTTCAGCTTGAGGGGTGGCCACCTGCAGATCAGGAAACAAAGGAACAAGAAGACGGGTTTCTCGCATAAAACTAACTTCTGTTGCATCCATGTCCCAAAACCAAGCAAGAACGATGGATTCTACCTCCTCCATCTCATGATGGAGTTCAGAAGGGATCACCAAAAGCTTCGCATGACAAACAGAAACGATTATCATATCCGCAAGTGGGTAAAATCTCATGGAGAAGCGGATTTTAAACTTAGAGATGACTTCTTTCGCATCCAGAGGGACATTGCGACGATCATCATGAAAGAAGTCGTCGAAGAGAAGGGGATGTTCCACCATGGCCCTATATCGCGAGTTGACGTCCGAACTCGCATAGGCATGCAACATCAGGACCTCACGCCGTTCAAAAAGCTAGGGTGCATCCTTGATAATATGGAAGGATGGAACTTCTAGTGATTTATGATGCCGATGATGATGATATGTGTTAGTTGAACTTGTATAGTTTCTGTAGCGATGAAACTTTGTGATGTCCATGGTCCCTGCCGAACTTGTGTAAAGCTACTCTGTTAGTTTGGGTACGATGACTTGCGTACCTTTAGTTAATTAGTTTGCGTACGATGAAACCGCGTTGACTATTTGTAAGTTTACTATATGTTGCATCTAGTTGCTAACCCTTTCTTTTTCGCGTTGCTCAAATATATTTTGTTGCATATGATTGCACATTCTCTTGATGAAGATGCATCTCTAACAGGTAGCTAGATTCTTGATGGCGAAGAAGCAGTGCTATGTCGTGTACAAAGGGAAGGTTCCGGAAGTGTACGACGAGTGGTCTGAGTGTCAGGCGCAAGTGGAGGGGGTCTCGGGCGCCAGCCATAAAGGCTTCAAAAGCAGAAGATAGTTACTTGAGGTTCATGCTAGTGCGAGAGAGGACTCATAACTGCCGCCTCATGTACTGCATAGTTCTGCTCTCACTCATAGTGATAGCTCTTCTCGCGTTTATCATTGTTTAGATGGATGACGATGTTGCTGCTAACTTGTATCGCTATTTTCGAGATGATGACGAGAGACCACTTTGTGTTGGATGATGATTATGATGATGACATGATTTGATGAGACTATTTGTATGTATATGCTATGATTACATTTGTATGTGTATGATATACTAAGGGTTATTGTATTAAGTTTGTTCAGATATAAAACAAATCTGTAGGAAAAAAACTAATAAAACTAGCAGTAGAGCAGCAACGCGCTCCTACCAATAGCGCGGTTTAGGTAAAAGTGTTGCAGCTATTAACAGTAGCGCGCTGCTCCCAAGCTCGCTACTGCTACCCATATATAGCAGTAGCGTGGGCCTACCCGCGCTGCTGCTACAGGTTAGCTGTAGCGCCGTATCAGTAGCGCGGTCACCCGCGCTACTGATACAACAAATACCCTCGCTACTGCTAGGCTTATCCCTAGTAGTGTGGGCACATGGCAACATTAGAAGGTTTGTTCTTTGAAAAATATGGCAAATTTAAGAATTTCTCCATGTGTACAATAAAAGAGTATGCTCCCGTAATTCCATATTAACCTTGAATGCCTAAAAAACATTTTGCCTTGATGTGGTAAAACTAAAGGTTTTCAACATTTCAAAGCATTTTCAAATATTGCCATGCTCTAGAGAACAGATTTCCCCCTAAATTTGCAATGCGGTCAGTCCAATCATTTTTACACAAAAAATACCGTGTCTTATTTTCATAATTTGCCATGTAACTATTACAAAATTTCTAAATTTTGCCATGATGTAGGAGACAAAAACAAAATCTAAATTTGCCATGTGATCAGTCTAAAACAATTTCCCTCAACAGCCTCCTCCTCTCCTTACCTCTCTCTCTTTCCACGCCACGTCGAGCTCGCCCGATGGCGCTGCGGCAACCCATCTCACATGTGTGCCGCCTCCACCGCCCGACCTTGCTTCTATCGTCTCCTGCACAGCCACCTTTTTTTTGCAATGATGCTGCACAGCCACCTGCAGCACTGCCGCGGATCGCTCCAGCGAGGAGTTGCATGGACGTGTCCTCCTTTGGCTCGAGCTCCCCGCGGGAGCCACCCCTGAGAGGCTGGGGGTGGAGCGCCATCGCGACGACCTCCGCTGGAGCCGCGCCACTGTCGCCTCTCGCCGCGCGCGCCGACACAAGTAGCCCAGCCGCGATCGCCGGCGAGGAGTACCGTGGTCACGTCCTCCTCCGGCTGGAGCTCAAAAAATATGTTTGTCATGGTCCAAAAATATGTTTATCATCAAAAAATTATAACGTGTAGAAACTAATTTTACATAGAGAAATTCAAAAGAAAATCTAAAATTGCCATGTGACAAAGTAGAAATATTTCCAAAATACCATAAAATTGGCATGCTACTACCATGGTCTAATTAAAAAAAATCAGTGGTCTAACTAAATAAAATTGTCATGGTTAGAATAATAAGATCACCATGCTACCTATAATAAAACTACCATGGTCTAATTAATAAATTTTCCATGTTCTAATTAAAAAATAAAATGCTAAAAACTCAACTTTATATTTTTTAGGCATGACAAATTGAACGTTTTTCATGGCAATTTATATTGACGTGAGGATGGTAAATTTAATTTGCAAGCAAGGCAATTTTCTAGTAAAAAAATGAACTGAGGTAGATTTGCATGCTCGCGAAGTAAATGTGTCATCTTCGGCGAACATATTTTGTCATAAATTGATTTGTCGTGCCTAAAACCCCGACGTTCACTAGATATTTGAGTCCTTTAAAATTGACATGGTATGAATAATTAAACTTCTCATGATACCTATAATAAACTACAATGATGTAATTGATAAATTTTTCATGGTCTAAATATTAAAAATGTCATGCTACCTATAATAATTATTGCACATGACAATTTTTGGGAATTTGTTTACTAACAAACACATGACAACTTTTGAGAATTTGTAAAGGGTGCATGTGTAGGATCGAAAGGAGTGTCTAGGGGGCTGACTAGACAACTAGCAAGAGATAATGATCAATTTTAACAAGTTTAACACTTATGAAAAATTTGGCACAAGCTAGAATAGTACAAACACACCCTACACATGCATATCTAGAGCATAGGCAGCAGAATGTAAAGAAATGCACGTGTAGGAGTAGAGTCTAGGAGATTCGCAAATGCAATGTTGACACTGAAGATTTTTGACTCGTGGTTCTGATAGGTGGTGCTATGAGGCTTCAATCTCAAGGATTCAAGATGATAAGGATTATGGTTGCGGATTTCACAGAGGAATCAAGTCACAAAGGGCTCACACCCACGAAGGGTCCACGAGGAAGCAACATTGCCTATCCTACCATGGCTTGTGCTCACGAGGGGCTAGCCTCACTCGGTAGATCTTCACAAAGTAGGCGATCTCCAAGCCCTCACAAACTTCTTGCTTTCTCCACAAGATTTGAAGACTCCCAAACACACCTAGCCAATCTAGAAGGCACCACCCTCCAAAAGGTAATATATTGTCTTGTTGATGATGAACTCCTTACTCTTGTGCTTCAAAAGATAATATCCTCAACACACAAACACTCTCTCACATGCCTTTTGTTAGGAGAGATTTGGATGGAAAAGCAATGAGGTGACTAGAAATCAAATGATCAATGGTTGGAATAGAATCCCTATGAAATCATCACAAGGAGTGGGAGCTCTCTGTCAGAAAAATGGATATGAGTGGTGTTTGCATCGACAGACACTGGTGGAGTGGGTGCGAGTATTGTTGGGAAACATAGTAGAAAACAAAAAAGTCGACCTACGATCAAGATCTCGTATCACTATCAAGATGCGTTAAAGGTTTAGATCGGATCTTTACTAACTTCGAGTTGCAACGGAAGAAGAGTTGGTGTAGACCGTTTATGAAGTTCATCGAACCGCTCATGAACGATCCCTCAAACCAAAGACCGAAAGCACGACCTCTCTATGGATTGCACATGTTTGGGCTTCATGATCTGGCAATGCTTCATCATCCAAAGCTTGACGTCGCCATAGCATTAGAAGAGGGAGAAGAGAACCTCACGGGGCTTCTCTATTAATTATGTGGATTAGAAAAAAAACTAGAACTAGCTCTAATCTAGATCAAGTCTAAATTAGAAACTGGAACAAGAGATAACTAGAGGAGGCACCAAAAAATAGAACTTGTTTGTCTCAAGAGGGCCAGATCCTCTAGTATATATAGGTGGAGGGAGAGGGAGGGGCGCCTCCTTGGGGGGAGGACTCCCCCTTGTGTAGGCCCTAGGGGGAGGAGTCCTCCTCCAACCCATATTCGCCCCCCAAGCTTGTCCAACAAGCTAAGGGGGTGTCCCACTCTAATAGATAGTAAAAAAAACCTCCCATAATAGGCCTTATTGATATTTTCTTTAGTTTGTTGACTCTAAATAAATATTAGGGACTCCTAGATAATTATCTAAGCCCTCTATTGTTTATATTAGGTCCCCCAAAACAATTTTCACCTATATATCATTTCCTAGTATTACCCAGTACTCCCTAAAACACTTCCGATAACCTCAAAACGCTTCCGCTTTCTCCTGAAACTATTTCTTTATTCCTGAAACTATTCCAAGAATATTTTCTCATATTCCTCACTCCGCTAAAACTCAAAAGATTGTAATTCCTTTAAGTGTGTGCCCCTGTAGGTTCGGTGAAATATATGCATGAACAAAACTTCCTTCCGTTCAATGATTAACAGCGGAATCGTGGACATCCATGATAACCCCTATATCCACACGAATGATACTCGAATAAACCTTTGGTCATCATATGCTATTCCCTTTGCTTCATGATACGTTGCAAAACCCGAGGTGAGATATGTCGGTATTCCGTGAGTCATACACATGCTCATGATACCGGTCTCCTTGTTATAGGCTTTGTTATTTTTCCTCGTTATGTTCCGGCATCCCTGTGAGCTAGTCACATGTGTATGCATGGACGATGATGTATGCGGTCACACCGAGAGGGCCTTAAGAATATATCCCCATCATCGGAGCAGTAGATCCCACTCTTGAGCTATCTAGACCCTTGTCACACTTACTGGTAAACCTGTAAGTGGTCGTTATGATCACCGTGTTACAGATGACATTGGAGCAACCCCAAAGTGTATCGTCCAGTATGAAGTGACTCGATGCTCTCATGGTCTAAGGAATATATTAACTCTCTTTCATATTACAATAGACTTGCGACGATAACATCTCTAAGTATAACAAATAACTTTGATCAATTCAATATGATTGTTCTTTTAACATCATACTTTCAATGTTGTCGGCATCCTCGTTGTGGTTTCAGCATGGCCAAGTTAGGGATTTGTTTCTTTGAAAAGATGGCAATTTTAGGATTGTGCCATGGGCTCATGGCAAAAGTTAAGGATTTAGTTCGGTAAAAAATATGGCAAGTTTTTTAGAAAAAATTGTAAGTGGGCACATCGCAAATTTAGGAGATTTGATCTCTAACGAAGATGGCAAATGTAGCTAATTGCATTGGGCACATGGCAACATTAGAAGATTTGTTGTTTGAAAAATATGGCAAATTTAAGAATTTCTCCATGTGTACAATAAAAGAGTATGCTCCCATAATTCCATAGTAAACTTGAATGCCTAAAAAACATTTTGCCATGATGTGGTAAAACTAAAGGTTTTCTACATTTCAAAGCATTTTCAAATATTGCCATGCTCTAGAGAACAGATTTCCCCCTAAATTTGCAATGCTATCAGTCCAATCATTTTTACACAAAAAATACCATGTCTTATTTTCATAATTTTGCCATGTAACTATTACAAAAATTCTAAATTTTGCCATGATGTAGGAGACAATAAAAAAAAATCTAAATTTGCCATGTGATCAGTCTAAAACAATTTCCCTCAACAGCCTCCTCCTCTCCTTACCTCTCTCTCTTTCCACGCCACGTCGAGCTCGCCCGATGGCGCTGCGGCAACCCATCTCACATGTGTGCCGCCTCCACCGCCCGACCTTGCTTCTATCGTCTCCTGCACAGCCACCTTTTTTTTGCAATGGTCCTGCACAGCCACCTGCAGCACCGCCGCGGCTCGCCTCTCTCCAGCGAAGAGATGCATGGACCGCCCGACCTTGCCTTTATCGTCTCCTGCACAACCACCTGCAGCACCGCCGCGGATCGCCTCTCTCCAGCGAGGAGATGCATGGACGTGTCCGCCTTTGGCTCGAGCTCCCCGCGGGAGCCACCCCTGAGAGGCTGGGGGTGGAGCGCCATCGCGATGGCCTCCGCTGGAGCCGCGCCACCGTTGCCTCTCGCCGCGCACGCCGACACAAGTAGCCCAGCCGCGATCGCCGGCGAGGAGTACCGTGGTCACGTCCTCCTCCGGCTGGAGCTCCTCCTCGTGGTCGCGAATGGATGAGGAATAGAGTGGACAGCGGCTGGGCGCGTCCATTTCATCTGGGAGCGTTCGCACACAGTCGAATCCAGAGCAAAGTTTATTTTCCTGACGTGGCGAGCATGCATCAAGATTGGTGCGCTCAATCTAACGGTCTTAAGAGTCGTTCGCTGGGAGGAGCCAGAAATCTGACGTTCGCTACATATCATCTGCCCAAGATATACCGAGGGAGTTGAGACTTTTTTTAGGGGAGGGAGTCGAGTGTTTACACCGTGTAATCAAGCAGGCTCACCAGAATAATGTGCTTGCAAACACTATACTAGTAATACAACACGAGATATCCTAGATCTTAGGCCCTGAACACTCTGCCTTCCCAGTGAATCACTGTTATCCAAGTGGAAGGAAGGACATTCTGAAACTGAAACTGCAGTTCCAATCTTCATAAACACAAAGAGACCATCCCCTCCAGTCCAAAGTGCGCGGCAAAACTCCATACCAAAACAATTGTACTCAAGTATATATAGAGGAAGGTTGTCTCTTGACCACAAGCTATAGATGTATCATCAGGTTTTCCCTTGTCGTGTCGGTATGCCGCCAGCAGCACTTGCATCAGAGCCATCCTAGTCATTCTTGCGCGTGAACATCCTGGCAAGATAACGGAGCAGTGACACCAGCCACTGCCAGAAGAGGACGGCGAAATTTTTGGCCTTGGGTTTGGGCTGAGGCCTCGGCCCAAACAGACCTTTGTATAGCTCCCTCTGCTTCTGGTACATCGCTTTATCTTGTTCCGCCAGCGACCGAAGCTCCCGCATGATCTCCTTGTCTTCCGGGGAGTGTTTCTTGGCTTTCAGAAAGTCCTCCCTCGCTGATTCTGTCTGGCCGAGCTCGGCTCTAGCTTTTCCACGTCTGAACAGTGCTTTCACGTTGGTTTCGTCCTCTGACAGCACCTGCAAAATAGTATTATGCAATGATAGATCATCTAAACAGTAACTGGTCGAGTCTTTCCACAAAAATAAGGGGCAAAATTGCAGTACAACACGAGATTATTCAGTCGGCCAATATCAAGGCATACCAACTTTGTGATGATTTAAATTAAAGTTTGGAGCAAAAACATAAGCAGCCCAGCCAAACTATTTTAAATTCTAAAATACCATCACAGACTGATACTTATAATGCAAGGAGAGCATTCTACCCTTATTTGGTCCATAAATGCTTGCATATAATAACTATAAATCATTCACACAAAAATAATATAAATATAATAACTATAAAAAAGAATTGAACCCTTGGGGGGACAAACCCTAAGGAATTGTACTTTTTACGACGAGAAAAGGCCCCAAACACCGTCCCACACCTGCTACAGCGGCGCAATGGTCAACCCTTACACACACAGGGAACACAAAGCAGGGGCCCTTTTTTGTGAGAACCAGGGTTCAAGCCCTGGTCACTAGCCCCATACTCGGAGGTCTGACTGCCGTGCTAGACGCATGTTCTCGCATATCACAAGTATAGTCTAGTGTTTTTAAAAATTTGAATATCAAACCAAATATCTACTTTATGCAAAGCTATACAGAAATCCAAACTAGAGGACCTCATGTGATGTAAGCGATGAGTGAAAGAGTGAAGTTCATGAAATAATATAGAACTGATGAACTTACAATGCTACACTGTGCGATAGCTTCGTCAAATCTCTTTTGTTTGATCAGGCAAGCAGCCATGTTGAGATGGCACGGGTTTTTCACAGCCAAAGCCATATCTCTGTACTTCCCAAACAACTGAAACATGAAATCATCTCCCATATACGCAACAGCCTGGAAAAGAGAAAGCAGTAGAACACCATCAGCTCGAGCATCTCAAAAAATAAAAATATTGAAAATTTCCAAGTAAAGCAGATCACGAACCATCTCGTATTGCTGCATAGCCTCCTCAAATTTCTTCTCTTTAAAGTAATCGTTGCCCTCAAGCTTCCTCCTATCCGCTGCTTCAATCCTCTCTTCTACCGTCATGTCACTACGGGCTTTTCCCTGATTTATTCAGACATGTTGCCATGATTATGAGTTTTTCTTAGAAAAATCCAGTGTCTGAGAAAGGGTAATTAAAATTGTAATAAGCTATTCAGGCATCTCAGTCTACTACCAAAAGTATCAAAGCAACCGATTAGTGTTCTACATTCAAAAAATTGGCTCTATTTCTTTATTAAGCCATTCTTTGGTTGGAGTGGTGATGGGGCAGGTGAGGGTGTTTGCCATTACCTCTTTAGCATCATCAAAACCAATGAGTTCAACTTCATATATAAGGTCTGCTGATGGAGGGACATTCGGGAATGAAAAGCTTCCTTCTTTCCCATAGCCTAGCTCCCAGCTAACATGCAACAGTGCACGTTCCCCACTTTTCATGTGACCAACACCAATACCCAAACCGGACATTTGCTTTTTCTCTGTAGATGAAAACAGAATACTTCAAAATTACTACACAGGCAATTGCCTTTGATAGTTATTTGATACACTCAGCTAGCAAGTGATTTTATAAAAGTAATGCGAATACAAACTCTTCAAATTTTGTTAGAATAGCAAGGGAAGGTGTGACTAGTAACCAACTGGTGGACTAACAATAAACTAACTACTTTAATAACCTTCCCTCTTAAAATCAACCTCATACCACTCGAAAACCAGAATATTACCAAAATAAGTCTGAATCTGAATCTTACAGCCCTGCACCGGATTGAAATTATAAATGAAATGTATGCAGCAGAGACAAACTGAGGATAAAATAAGTGAAATAAATGTATTTGTACCTTTTCCGATGACAATTTCAACTGGATGCTGTTCTTGCCAGGTATCCTCAAATTTATGCATAGAGCTTTGTACCCATGCTCTGTAATGCACTGTAAATCAAGGTTGGAAACAACCATTATATCACAGTTATCTCCTTCAAACCATCAAATAAATATCTAAATAAATACATCCTCTGAAACTTAGACAGGACAGCATACTGATAAATTAAAGTAAGATCCACTTCAATCAAGATCCTGAACAGACAAATATATTAATGTCCTTTACAGAAGCAGCCTACATATGCATAACAAAAGAGCAAAGCTGAAATATGAGAGGAAAAAAGTAAACCGATGTCATTACCCACTTAAAGGGGGGGAAGGATAAACAAAAGGGGCATTACTTTTCAATGTCAAATACAAGTAA